>NC_068446.1:22623498-22968498 GCF_023373465.1 Oncorhynchus keta | reverse complement strand
TTACTGAATACTGATCCTGTAACTAGGTCTATAGCCTAGATCTCCTCTCTCTGTGTCTGGTTGTCTTTCCTTTCAGTGCACAATTGGAATCGTGGGGACCTGAAATGCAAATATTGCCCGAATCAAACATATATTTGAGGAAGGAAGTGTGATCTTTGTGTCACAGTGCAAACATCTGACAGTCACTTGGCTGTGTTCACAGCCTGCAGTATTAGCACTTCCACGTCTGTCTCTCTTTCACTTGCTGTTGGGGTATGTCTCTCTGTGTGTGTGTGCGAGTGTGTGTGTATGTGCCCCAAACCCAGTTTGGGTACAGCCAGGAAGATTACATAGAGTCTGACCCAGCTGAGCAGAAAACAAACAAATCTATGTGTTCTCCAGCGTGACAGTATTGAAGGCCCGGCTTCCTGTCTCTGCCTGGCACATCTGCTACCCTGGCAATGGGGTAATATGAGTCCAAGGAGTCAACCTGTAGAAAGAGTGCAGCTCAGCTCAGCTGCCTCTTCCTCTCCCTCTTCCTATCTACCTCTCAGGCTCCCCATCCCTTATCAAGCAGCCTCTATCTGTTTTTGTGGCTTTTCAAAGCGGCCAGGTCAAGCGTGAGGGATAATCTAAATTTAATTCACTTTATCGCCAGAGAGTTTACAGTGGGGAAAAGAAGAGACAAGTCTTCACTGTCGTTATCGTCTATCTCGCTCTCGCTTTCTCTCGGTCCCTCCCTCTCTCCCCATCTCCCCCTCTCTTCCTCTGTCATCAAAATGATAGGCACCATGTCAAATCCTGGGACTCAAGGATTCACTGCAAACACATGGCTAGCCAGGTGATTGTCAGACATGCATGCAAACTATTTCTCTGTCTTATGGTGTTGCCTTGTGTTTTTTGTTGTTGCAGGTATAACGGATGTAACTACAGTTACAAGTAACAAAACACTGATACACTGATAGACAAGGACAGTCATACAAATGTTAAATACAATGATATACAAACAATACAACAACAAAAACTGTCAAATCAAATCAAATGTTATTGGTCACATACACATGGTTAGCAGATGTTTTTGCGAGTGTAGCGAAATGCTTGTGCTTCTAGTTCCGACAGTGCAGCAATATCTAACAAGAAATACCAATTCCACAACAAATACCAAATGCACACAAAGAAAAGGAATGGAATAAGAATATATAAATAACTAGATGATCAATGTCGGAGTGGCAGTATATACATACGTGACGAGTAATGCAAGATATGTAAACATTATTAAAGTGGCATTATTAAAGTGACTGGTGTTCCATTTATTAAAGTGGCCAATGATTTCAAGTCTGTATGTAGGCAGCAGCCTCTCTGCGCGAGTGATGGCTGTCTAACAGTCTGATCGCCTTGAGATAGAAGCGGTTTTTCAGTCTCTCGGTCCCAGCTTTGATGCACATGTACTGATCTCGCCATCTGGATGATAGCGGGGTGAATAGGCAGTGGCTCGGGTGGTTGTTGTCCTTGATAATCTTTTTGGCCTTCCTGTGACATCAGGTGCTGTAGGTGTCCTGGAGGGCTTGTAGTTTGCCCCCAGTGATGCGTTGTGCAGAGTGCACCACCCTCTGGTGAGCCCTGCGGATGTGGGCGGTGCAGTTGCCGTACCAGGCGGGACACAGCCTGACAGGATGCTCTCAATTGTGCACCTATAAGAGTTTGTGAGAGTTTTAGATGACAAGCCAAATTTCCTCAGCCTCCTGAGGTTGAAGAGGCCGTTGCGCCTTCTTCACCACACTGTCTATGTGGGTGGATGGATCATTTCAGTATGCCAGTGATATGTATGCAGAGGAACTTAAAACCTTCCACCTTCTCCACTGCTGTCCCATCAATGTGGATAAGGGGGTGCTCTCTCTGCTGTTTCCTGAAGTCCACGATCATCTCCTTTGTTTTGTTGACATTGAGTGAGATGTTGTATTTCCTGACACCACACTCTGAGTGCCCTCACCTGCTCCATGTAGGCTGTCTCATTGTTGTTGGTAATCAAGCCTACTACTGTTGTCTTGTCTGCAAACTTGATGATTGAGTTGTAGGGGTGCTTGGCCACGCAGTCATGGGTGAACAGGGATTACAGGAGGTGGCTGAGCACGCACCCTTGTGGGGCCTCAGAGTTGAGGATCAGCGAAGTGGAGATGTTGTTTCCTCCCTTCACCACCTGGGGGTGGCCCGACAGGAAGTCCAGGACCCAATTGCACAGAGCGGGGTTGAGACCCAGGGCCTCAAGCTTAATAATGAGCTTGAAGGGTACTATGGTGTTGAATGCTAAGCTATAGTCAATGAACATCATTATTACATATGTATTCCTCTAGTCCAGATGGGAGTGGGCAGTGTGCAATGTGCAGGCGATTGCATCGTCTGTTGACCTATTGGGGTGGTAAGCAAATTGAAGTGGATCTAGGGTGACAGGTAAAGTGGAGGTGATATGATCCTTGACTATTCTCACAAAGCACTTCATTATGACAGAAGTGAGTACTACGGCTTAATAGTCATTTAGTTCAGTTACCTTTGCATTCTTAGGTACAGTGGTGGCCATCTTGAAGAATGTTGGGACAGCATACTGGGATAAGGAGAGATTGAATATGTCCGTAAACACACCAGGCAGCTGGTCTGCGCGTGGTCTGAGGACGCGGCTAGGGATGCCGTCTGGGCAGGCAGCCTTGCGAGGGTTAACACGTTTAAATATCTTACTCACGTCGGCCACGGTGAAGGAGAGCCCACAATCCTTGGTAATGGGCCGTGTTGGTGGCACTGTATTATCCTCAAAACAGGCAAAGGTTGTTTAGTTTGTCTGAAAGCAAGACATCGGTGTGCGCAACGTGGCTGGTTTTCCTTTTGTAGCCTGTAAACCCTGCCACATACATATTGTGTCTGAGCCGTTGAAATGCGACTCCAATTTGTCTCTATACTGACATTTTTCTTGTTTGATTGCGTTGTGTAGTGATTGACTACTCGTTTTGTAGTTTGCCATATTCCCAGTTGCCTTGCCATGGTTAAATGCGCGAATGTTGCCATCTATCCATAGTTTCTGGTTGGGGTAGGTTTTAAAAGTCACAGTGTGTACAACATCTCCTATTCACTTCCTTATAAACTCTCTCACCAAATCAGCGTATACGTAAATATTATTCTCTGAGGCTAACCGGAACATATCCCAGTCTGCTTGATCAAAACAATATTGAAGAGTGTATTCCGATTGGTCAGACCAGTGTTGAATATATCTTACTATGGGTACATCCTGTTTGAGTTTCAGCCTATAGGAAGGGAGGAGCAAAGTGGAGTTGTGGTAAGATTTTCCGAAAGGAGGGCGGGGGATGGCCTTGTATGCATTGCGGAATTTAGAGTAACATTGGTCCTGTGTTTTTCCAGCACGAGTGCTACAGCCGATATGCTGATAGAATTTAGGTAGCTACAATACATACAGCCTCAGGATATATGGTTTCAAGTTTGCATAAAGTTCCGTGAAGTTCTTTGAGGGGCTTTGTGGTATTGGCTTATGGTGGGATATACACGGCTATGACAATTCTCTTGGGAGATAATACGGTCGGCATTTGATTGTGAGGAATTCTAAGTCAGGTGAACAACAGGTCTTGAATTACACCTTGAGTCGTTAATCATGAAACATACACCCCCGCCCTTCTTCTTCCCGGAGAGAAGTTTATTCCTGTCGCAATGCATTGAGTATCCAGGCGGCTGTACTGACTCCGACAGCATATGCAGAGAGAGCCATGTTTACGTGAAACAGAGTATGTTACTATCCCTGATGTCTCTCTGGAAAGCAACCCTTGCCCTGATTTCGTCAACTTTGTTATCTAGGGACTGAACATGAGCGAGTAAAATACTCAGAAGTGGTAGGTGGTGCGAGCACCTCCAAAGTCTGATTAGAAGACTGCTCCAACTCCCTCTTCTCCAGCGGCGTTGTTTTGGGTCTGCCACTGGAATCAGTTCAAATGCCCTGGATAGTGCGGACAAAGGATCTGCTTCGGGAACGTCATATTCATGGATGTGTGTGTCCCCTCATAGTCCCCTCCATTCCATGAGTTGTTTTATATAGATTTTTTTTAAGGTAATTCTGCTGTTTGCTTGAGTAATTGGAAATGTAAGGGAGTTCCATGCGATCATGGCTCTGTATAATACTGTTTGTTAACGTGAATCCGTTTTTGATTTAGGGACTGTGAAGAGACCCCTGGTGGCATGTCTTGTGGGCTGAATGTTATTTGATTATTTGTATTACAATAATGCTTCTCATAAAAACTAGTAGAGAAGCAGTTAGTCTCTTGTCAAACACTCAACCAGGAAAGGCTCGGCATGCATGTTGTTGTTAGTTCTGTATGTGCAGTTAAGGGCAAGTTGTGCTGCTCTGTTTTGAGCCAGCTGCAGCTTCACTAGGTCTTTCTTTGCTGCACCTCGCCATATTACCAGACAGTAATCAAAATGGGACAAGACCAGAGCCTGAACAACTAGCACAGTTGTTTTGTGTCAAAAACGCATTGTCTTTTCATAACATGCCATCTTCACAACCACTTTGTCATTATGAACATGAAAATTGACCACCCAATGTTATACCTAGGAGATTAGCATCCTCAACTTGCTCAGTGGTCACACTCTTTACACACAACTCCAATAAAGGTTTAGGTCTTAGAGAATGTTTTGAACCAGATACAATGATTTTAGTTTTAGATGTATTTAAGACCTATGTATTATTAATCACCAATTCTAATACTTACTGAACTCCTTATTTAGAATTTCAGTGAACTCAGTGGCTTTGGGTGCTGTGATGTAGAGTGAGAAATCATATGCACACATAGTCATTCTGTCTTTGTTTAAGACCAGTTGCAAATCATTTGTAAAATATAGAAAAGTAACTATCCAAGTCAACTGGCCCGAGGAACACCGCACTGTACATATCTGATGTTAGAGCAGCTTCCATTGGACACTCTTTGGGTTCTATTGATTAAATTACTCTCCAACCATGTGATGGCAGGTGATGTAAAGCCATTTCAAACGAGTTTCTTCAATAACAACGTATGATCAATAACATCAAAGGAAAGGGCACTGAAATGTAACAATACAGCTCTAACTATCATCTGGTTATCCATGTATTTTAACCAATCATCTGTCATCTGAGTCAGTGCAATAGAAGTTAAGTGCCCTTCTCAATACGCATGCTGAAAGTCACTAGTTAACTTCCTCTCTGAAAAATATAATTATATTTTGTCAAACACAATTCTCTCCATCAGTTTACTAAGAACATGCAGCAAAATGATATGGCAGCTGTTAGAGCCAGCAAAGGGTGCTTTACTATTTTTAGGAAGTGGAATTACTTTAGATTACTTCCACGCCTGCACACACACACATACACACACACACACACTCCTTTTGGCATTGGTTAAAGATATAGACAATAGGGGTGGCAATGCTACCATTCAATTCAAATCAAATCAAATTGATTTATAAAACCCTTCTTAGATCAGCTGATATCTCAAAGTGCTATTCAGAAACCCAGCCTAAAACCCCAAACAGCAAGCAATGTAGGTGTAGAAGCACGGTGGCCAGGAAAAACTCCCTAGGAAGAAACCTAGAGAAGAACCAGCGCAGACAGTAAGATCACGTAAGTGACTCAACCCACTCAAGTGATGCACCCCTCCTTGGGACGGCATGGAAGAGCACCAGTAAGCCAGTGACTCAGCCCCTGTAATAGGGTTAGAGGCAGAGAATCCCAGTGGAGAGAGGGGAACCGGCCAGGCAGAAACAGCAAGGGCGGTTCGTTGATCCAGTGCCTTTCCGTTCACCTTCACACTCCTGGGCCAGACTACACTCAATCATAGGACCTACTGAAGAGATGTCTTCAATAAAGACTTAAAGGTTGAGGCCGAGTCTGTGTCTCTCAATTGGTAGGTAGACCATTCCATAAAAATGGAGGTCTATAGGAGAAAGCCCTGCCTCCAGCTGTTTGCTTAGAAATTCTAGGGACAGTTAGGAGGCCTCTGTCTTGTGACCATAGCATACGTGTATGTATGTACGGCAGGACGAAATCGGAAAGATATGTAGGAGCAAGCCCATGTCATGCTTTGTAGGTTAGCAGTAAAGCCTTGAAATCAGCCCTTGTCTTAACAGGAAGCCAGTGTAGAGAGGCTAGCACTGGAGTAATATGATCAAATGTTTTGGTTCTAGTCAAGATTCTAGCAGTCGTGTTTAGCACTAACTGAAGTTTATTTATTGCTTTATCCAGGTAGTAGAGCATTGCAGAGGTCTAACCTACAGAAGCATGGATACATTTTTCTGCATCATTTTTGGACAACACATTTCTGATTTTTGCAATGTTACGTAGATGGAAAATAGCTGTCCTTGAAACAGTCCTGATATGTTCGTCAAAAGAGAGGTCAGGGTCCAGAGTAACCCCGAGGTCCTTCACAGTTTTTTTCGAGACGACTGTACAACCATCAATATTAATTGTCAGATTCAACAGAAGATCTCTTTGTTTCTTGGGTTCTAGAACAAGCATCTCTGTTTTGTCCGAGTTTAACAGTAGAACATTTGCCATCCACTTCCTTATGTCTGAAACACAGGCTTCCAGCAAGGGCAATTTTGGGGATTCACCATGTTTCATCGAAATGTACAGCTGTGTGCCATCCGCATAGCAGTGAAAGTTAACATTATGTTTCCGAATGACATCACCAAGAGGTAAAAAATATATAGGGATAACAATAGTGGTCCGAAAACAGACCCTTGAGGAACACCGACATTTACAGTTGATTTGTCAGAGGAAAAACCATCCACAGAGACAAACTGATATCTTTCCGACAGATAAGCACTAAACCAGGCCAGAACTTGTCTGTGTAGACCAATTTGGATTTCCAATCTCTCCATAAGAATGTTGTGATCGATGGTATCAAAAGCAACACTAAGGTCTAGGAGCACGAGGACAGATGCAGAGCCTCGTTCTGACGCCATTAAAAGGTCATTTACCACCTTCACAAGCGCAATCTCAGTTCTATGATGGGGTCTAAAACCAGACTGAAGCGTTTCGTATACATTGTTTGTCTTCAGGAAGGCAGTGAGTTGCTGCGCAACAGCTTTCTCAAAAATGTTTGAGAGGAATGGGAGATTCGATATAGTCTGAAGGTTTTTTATATTTTCTGGGTCAAGGTTTGGCTTTTTCAAGAGAGGCTTTATTACTGCCACTTTTAGTGAGTTTAGTGGATAGAGAGCCGTTTATTATGTTCAAAATAGGAGGGCCAAGCACAGGAAGCAGCTCTTTCAGTAGTTTAGTTGGAATAGGGTCCAGTATGCAGCTTGAAGGTTTAGAGGCCATGATTATTTTCATCATTGTGTCAAGAGATATAGTCCTAAAACACTTGAGTGTCTCTCTTGATCCTCGGTCCTGGCAGAGTTGTACTGACTCAGGACAACTCAGCTTTGGAGGAATATGCAGACTTAAAGAGAAGTCCATAATTAGCTTTCTAATGATCATGATCTTTTCCTCAAAGAAGTTTATGAATTTATCACTGCTGAATTGAAAGCCAACCTCTCTTGCGGAATGCTGCTTTTTAGTTAGCTTTGCGACAGTATCAAAAATAAATGTAGGATTGTTCTTATTTTCCTCAAATAATTTGGAAAAATAGGATGATCGGGCAGCAGTGAGGGCTCTTCGATACTGCACCATACGGTCTTTCCAAGCTAGTCGGAAGACTTCCAGTTTGGTGTGGCGCCATTTCCGTTCCAATTTTCTGGAAGCTTGCTCCAGAGCTTGGGAATTTTCTGTATACCAGGGTTTATTTTTGTATTCACAATAGTTTCCCATAAAGGTTGTCTATAACTGGTGGCTTATAGTTATTGATGAATAACAATAGTTTTTCCATCTCTCCCACACGTACTTGACCAAATTCAAAATGGCAGCCCTTTTCTTTTTCCCTGTTCAATGTTGTAATTTCACTTCTGAGTTCTTCTACTTTACTAGCGAAATAGTAATTGAAATGATTGGCAATATCAAAAGGTTTTGTTATAAATTACCATCAACTACAATAAACAATGGAGATTAATGGGTTTTCATTGTTTAATTTAATTTATCTTGGTTTGGTAATATAATTTATTTTCATTTTGTTAAGCTTTGTTTGTTAAGCTTAGTCACAACAGTTCAGTTCTCACAGTACATTTTTAATGGGTTCATACATTAATACTTTTACAAATACTTTCAGTGCTGCATCTGGATTCACTTCCTAATTCCTTTCACTAATGCTGCAGAGCTTTTCATACTAAATGTTTTCTGATGACTTTTTTTTCCAAAGAAAAATGTTTTTCTTTTTAAAAAAGCCCTGGAAAAACATGATCAACATACATTTTTCATTTAAAAAAGCCCTGGGAAAACATGATCAACATAAAGTACATTTTGCTTTAAAAAAACCTGTCCTGGGAAAACATTTTGTATGATCTCTTCTAAATTATTTTAAGCACAACCTTTGTCTTTCATTGCTACAGTGTTATAGTCACTACAGCCAAATTGATCTGATATTGCTTTAGAGCAAAGCTCTGCAGCATTAGTGAAGATATAATCAATACAACTGGATGTCAGTGATCTAACATTATTGGTATGCACTCTAGTTGGTCGGCTACATATAAACTGCTCTTCAGACGAAACAGATGGTGCTCTCCTTGACTGCTTTTGCTGTTGTTTCTTTTGCTTTGTTTATACTTCCTCTTGATAACATCGCAGTTCTTACGAAAAAACACAACAATGTCACGTGAAGTGTTCCAAAACACGTTTTCAGGTGATCACATGGGATCTTATGTGAAGTGAATGTGACAGCATGTAAATCAACACGTGATAACATGAAACTACACTTGTGAAAACATGTGAAGTGTTGCAAATTTCAAGTGAAATCATGTGATTTTCCACATATGAAAGTATGTTTTTTCTATAAGTGAGTGTGAGTGTGTAAGTAGGCCTTCTTTTTCTTTTGCATCCTCTCCAGAACTCTCTGTTTGTGTTGCACACAGTGACCTCTCCATAGCCCTACATGCAATTTCGTGGCGTGATATATGATATGTTGATATTCTTATTAATTAATATGGATAGCTCTAATCCTGAATTTACAACCGTGGTGGAGGATGCATGGTAGTAACATACGCATTTGTGTTCTGCTTGACTCCCATGTTTCCAAGGAAACTTGGGAGGAGCTCTGAAGCTAAACAGCCCTTCTGCGTACTATCGTGGTGGTTTTAGACCAAACACCACTCTCACTGCACCTGGCTAATGATGATGGTGAAATGGAATTACAAGAGGTGGGTTTTGGATGGGTCATCATTACAGGATGGGTTGTTTTTTGTTTAAATGTCTTTCATGTGGCTGAAATTACAGTCAAATAAATTGATATGCAGTCAGAGCTACAGTAATTGCTTGTTGTTGATAGATAGCTAGACAGACAGACAGAGACAGATATATAGATAGATATAAAGCATGCCCTTTGTCTATGAAAGGTAGTGCAATAACAGTGAGCAGAGGACTGGGTTAAGATAATTGATCAGCTGTACTATAGTTAAGACACAGATAGGGTTCCCCCAGGACTGTATTAATGTTTTTGATTCCCTGTGTGGTGACTGGTCAAGACACATAAACTCAGCAGAAAAATAAATGTCCTCTCATTGTCAACTGCGTTACTTTCAGCAAACTTAACATTTGCAAATATGTGTATGAACATTTGCAAATATGTGTATGAACATAACAAGATTCAACAACTGAGGCATAAACTGGACAAGTTCCAGACATGTGACTTACAGAAATGGAATAATGTGTCCCTGAACAAAGGGGGGTCAAAATCAAAAGTAACAGTCAGTATCTGGTGTGGCCACCAGCTGCATTAAGTACTGCAGTGCATCTCCTCCTCACGGACTGCACCAGATTTGCCAGTTCTTGCTGTGAGATGTTACCCCACTCTTCCACCAAGGCACCTGCCACACCCTGATCTGTTTAACCTGTTCCTGTGATTGTCTCCACCCCCTCCAGGTGTCACTTATTTCCCCCAGAGTATTTATCCCTGTTTCCTGTCTCTCTGTGCCAGTTTGTATTGTTAGTCATGTCAACTAGATTGTTCTCCCGTACTCCTTTTGCTATTCTCTTTTTGATAGTCCTCCCGGTTTTGACCCCTGCCTGACTCTGGACTATTTTCCCACCTGCCTGATCATCCTGCATGCCCTAACCTTGATTCTACCTGCCCTTCCGTACCTTTTGGACCTTTTTGCCTGTCCACGACCATTCTCTTGCCTTCCCCTATTGGGTTAATAAATATTTTAAGACTCCAACCATCTGCCTCCTGTGTCTGCATCTGGGTCTCGCCTGTGTCATGATAGCACCTGCAAGTTGCCAGACATTTCTGGAGGGAATGGCCCAAGCCCTCACCCTCCGATCCAACAGGTCCCAGACATGCTCAATGGGATTGATATCTGGGCTCTTCAGAACATTGACATTCCTGTCTTGCAGGAAATCACGCACAGAACGAGCAGTATGGCTGGTGGCATTGTCATGCTGGAGGGTCCTGTCAGGGTGAGCCTGCAGGAAGGGTACCACATGAGGGTGGAGAATGTCTTCCCTGTAATGCACAGCGTTGAGATTGCCTGCAATGAAAACAAGCTCAGTCCGATGATGCTGTGACACACCACCCTAGACCATGATGGACCCTCCAACTCTAAATCGATCCCGCTCCAGAGTACAGGCCTCGGTGTAGCGCTCATTCCTTCGACGGTAAACGCGAATCTGACCATCACCCCTGGTGAGACAAAACCTCGACTCGTCAGTGAAGAGCACTTTTTGCCCGTCCTGTCTCGTCCAGCGACAGTGGGTTGGTGCCTTTAGGCAACGCTGTTGCCAGTGATATCTGATGAGGACCTGCCTTATACAACAGGCCTACAAGCCCTCAGTCCAGCCTCTCTCAGCCTATTACAGACAGTCTGAGCACTGATGGAGGGATTGTGCATTCCTGGTGTAACTCGGGCAGTTGTTGTTGCCATCCTGTACCTGTCCCGCAGGTGTGATGTTTGGATGTACCGATCCTGTGCAGGTGTTACATATGGTCTGCCACTGCGAGGACGATCAGATGTCCATTCTGTCTTTCTGTCTCCCTGTCTTAGGCGTCTGACAGTACGGATATAACAATGCATTGCCCTGGCCACATCTGCAGTCCTCATGCCTCCTTGTAGCATGCCTAAGGCACATTCGTGCAGATGAGCAGGGACCCTGGGCATCTTTCTTTTGTTGTTTTTCAGAGTCAGTAGAAAGGCCTCTTTAGTGTCCAAAGTTTTCATAACTGTGACCTTAATTGCCTACCATCTGTAAGCTATTAGTGTCTTAACGACCGTTCCACAGGTGCATGTTCATTAATTGTGTATGTATCATTGAACAAGCAAGCAATGAAGATCTGTGAAGTTATCTGTATTTTTTACGAATTATCTTTGAAAGACAGGGTCCTGAAAAAGGGCCGTTTATTTTTTTGCTGAGTTTAGGTGCCACATACAGGGAAAACTACTCCTCTTATCATTAGTTCAAATAAAACATGTGCCGGCTGAATTAGCTGAGCCCAGCTAGCACATTTGGTCCCTTAGATGTTGTGGGAACGTATATTTTTGATTTCACATTGATTGTGGGATCAAAGCCATACGTTTCCTGACTGGTAAAACAGGAAAATAAATGTAGTTCTGAGAACAGAAGGTACAAGATTTCTTGTTCTGGAAATGTTTATTTTTAGGTTGCAGGGAGGTTCTGAGAACGTTTTACTCTGGTTCGATTAACGTTTTCCTGGTAGGTTTTATTAATGCTTAGAGAACAGATATTCTAGGTTATTTGGAGGTTTTTGAATAAATTCCTCAACCTTCACTGAATGTTTCAATAAAGCTTGTAATGGAAATTAATTTTGGAAATTAATTTCCTTAGTGATACAGCATCAGTGAGATTTAAACCAATAATCATCTGTTGTCTATGCATGGCATTAGTAAACTGCACCACTATGGTGGAGCGTGCTATGTTTTCTTACTCGTACAAAACAGACTCCATTTCAATGGAAAAAAGCACTCATTAAGATCAAGTCTGGCCAATGAATTGGTGTGTTCAACACACCTGAACACACTTAACAAGGTAGAGGATAGAGATATGTTTTATTGATGCTGAGAACAGAATGTATATGGTTTTATATAACATTAGAACATTCTCTGGACCCTACTAAAGTTCTTCATGTTCTGAGAACAGAATATGTTTTTTAAATAAAATTCTTAGAACATTCTCTGAACGTTACCAAAGCTTTCCTGCGGTTTTTATGCAAGGTTTTCTTAACGTTCTCAGAACAATTTGAAAACAGGACTATAAATAGAACCATGAGGAAACCTGTAGGAAATGTTGTGCTGAGGTACTGAAATTCTCAGAGTAGAATGTTGTTTCTTAAAGTTCTCTGAACATTCCCAATGACAAACCAGTTGGAGAACATTGAGTAAATTACCAAATTGAAATAAAATGTAACCATGTTTAAACTTTTAGGAAACTATTGAAATACTAAATAAGCTGAGAATGTTCCAAAGCCAAGCAACTATCTTGCACCATTCCCAGAAAGTTGTCAGAAGGTTGCATGCCAAATAACCATACTATAGGACCACCATGCTCTCACCAAGCTCTAAGAAACCTAATTGGCCATTTTAATTTATAGTGTTATATTCAGTGTTGGGAAATCAAGATATGGCATGGTGTTATTGCTCGCAATGATATGAATGGGAGTGCCTACCTGTGCAAATGGTATTGGTAATAACCCTTAATCTGCAGTCAAACCTTATCTACTCAGTCATATTTTTTACTGCGCAAATAACTGCTTGTAAATTAGATGTTTAAAAAAATATACAATAATAATCACGCAAACGTGTAGTGTAGAGGTCACCTAAGTCTATCTCCATCCAAGAAGCAGTTCATAGGAAAGTGTTGTCATGCCCTGATCTGTTTCACCTGTCCTTGTGCTTGTCTCTACTCCCCTCCAGGTGTCATCCCCAATATCCCCTGTGTATTTATACCTGTGTTTTCTGTCTGTCTGTTGCCAGTTTGTCTTGTTTCTTCATTTTTCCAAGTCTCTCTTTTTCTCATCCTCCCGGTTTTTGACCTTTGCCTGTCCCTGTACCTGCCCACCTGACCACTGCCTGTCTCTGACCCTGAGCCTGCCTGCCATCCTGTACCTTTGCTCCACCTCTGGATTATCGACCTCTGCCTGACCTGACCTTGAGCCTGCCTGCTGTCCTGTACCTTGGCCTCTGCTCTGTATTATTGACCCCTGCCTCCATTGACCTGTCATTTGCCTGCCCCTGTGGTTACAATAAACAATGTTACTTCACACAGTCTGCACTTGGGTCTTACCTTGATTCCTGATAAGCGTATACTAAACCAGTGTTTATTTTCACATAGTGTGTTTTGCAGTTTACTGGACACATCAATAGTGTACTGTCTTTATCATTGTGATACTAAACACTAGCTGAGATTGTCACCCTATATCTTGGTGTAAACACAACAATCAATTAATGTGTTCCGTGTGAAAAGCTGTGACCTTTGCTTTATTGTTTTATTTTCCCTCTAAGGGAATTCGAGAATTTAAGCAGCTTTTTGCAGCTTTTTGTTAAAAATCGCGCAACATTTCAGCGCCCTGCTATTCATGCCAGGAATATAGTATATGCATATGATTAGTATGTGTGGATAGAAAACACTCAGACGTTTCTAAAACTGGTTAAATCACGGCTGTGACTATAACAGAATGTGCGTTTCATCGAAAAGTGCAGGAAAATCTGATCACTGAAAATGGAAATAAATATCCATGCGCTACTTCCAGGAATTTTTCAAAGTGAACCGGATTAAATGAGCCCGAGGTTGCAGTGCCTACAGCTTCCACACGATGTCTAGAGTCTTGTCATTTGCTTCGGCTTTGATTCTTGGTCAAACCGACACAAGGGAACCGATTCCCTCCGGTCACCGACCGGATGTTTTGGTTGAGATTTCTTTAGACATTATTTTCCGACGGACACCTATAGAATTTACATCGCCTCCTGATGAATTTTATCGCTTATTAACGTGTACTAATACCTAAAGTTGCATTACAAAAGTATTTCGAAGTGTTTTGTTAAAGTTTACCGTCAACTTTTTTAATAAAAAAAAATGACGTTACGTTATGAAACGCTATTTTTTTCGTTTATCACACAGTCTTCATAGGTCGATATCTTGGCTATATATGGACCGATTTAATCGAAAAAAGACCCAAAATGATGTTTATGGGACATCTAGGAGTGCCAAGAAAGAAGCTCGTCAAAGGTAATGAATGTTTTATATTTTATTTCTGCGTTCTGAGTAGCCCCCGGCTATCGCAAAATCTGTCGTTAGGTGACGATGCAGTATTTGGGGGATACATGCTATCAGATAATAGCTTCTCATGCTTTCGCCGAAAAGCATTTTACAAATCTGACTCGGTAACTAGATTCACAACGAGTGTAGCTTTAATTCAGTATATTGTATGTGCATTTTACTGAAAGTTTGAGTTATCAAAAACTATACGTGGCGTACTTGAAATTTCCGCTGATATATGTTCCCACCACGGGACCACTGCCTTAACAAGTTTTAAAGGAAACATCCACAACAAGCGTTCTGATAAAGAGATACATATTGTGGCAAACCTCTTCAAGGTTAGGAGCGTTTGTCACAAACTAAGTGGTAAACTGTCACCAAATCACCCAAGAATGAGAGTTCTTTCGAACAGGACAGTACCTGTGTGTTTGTTTCTCCGTCCTGGTCCACCCAGGCCGTAGGTGAGGTCAAGGATAGCAGGGTTCGGTACACGAATCGGGTTCTCGGTAGGTCCAGGTCCAAACGCCAACAGGTAAGTCCAAAACAATCCAGCTCATACACGGTAAATCCAGCCAATCTCTATAGTCTCTTTCTCTATTGTTCATAGCTCCTTCCAGCACTCTCTCTTCCTCTTCCTGGTTTTTCTTGACCCTTTATCTGTGAGTCGGCTCCACCTTCTGAGGGTTCCCCTTGCTTCTGGGACTTGTAGTTTTGGCGGTCGGCCATTTTGTGATCTGTAGTTCTGACAGGGGTGGCCATTTTAGTGATCGGGCAGAGCCCGTTTATTAGTTCTGCTCTCACATATCTGCCACTTATCACTCGACCCCCTTCTTTGCCACAATATTTAGCATCTTCCTCCCTCTTTCATCAGAGGTAAAGTAGCCAGCCAGGTCAACCGTGATACAAGTCAGTATTCGATGTCCATCCTTGTCTGAGGATGTCGGAAGATTATGTGGAAACTGGCCACTAGGGGTAACAGTGAGTGCTGTTAGTTTCAAGTAGGCTTCAATTTTTCAAGGGTTTTTGAGTGGAGGTGGTGGATAGGCATCTGCCTCTAATTCCAGCGGTTGCAGTTTAAAATCCACCTGTAGAAAGTTATTTTTGAGATTTTTGTTTTAAGCCTATCAACACCTTAATCCATAACTTGTGGAGTTATTTCCTAACATAAGGTCCCTTGTATCTCAGTTGATGGAGCATGGTGCTTACAATGGCCGGGTTGTGGGTTCGAGTCCTATGAGGGACAAGTATGAACATGTATGCACTCACTACTGTAAGTCACTCTGAGTAATAGTGTCTGCTTAAATGTAACCTTAAAATTTTGGAGTTAATGTTTGAACCTAACCTTAAAAATGTAGAATTAATGCTTATCCTTAATTAAACACGTCTAAAATTTGATGCTTGCAACATCTTATAAATTTGACATTTGAGAAACATGGATGAACATCTAATTCTGACATGAGGCTGTGAGAGCAAGTTGACAGTAGCACTGCTCTGTGCCTCACGGAGAGAAGGGACTAAGTACCCCTGCAGGAAGCACAGTGGGTGAATATGACATTGGTGACAGTTGTGCTTGTAAGCAGCTTGGCACACTCTCTGCATTTACAATGTGCTGTTGATAGTGATTAAAGCGGTGAGGAGTCGCCTGTGATGTGCCCTGAGAAAGCATTAATCTTTCAGGTTCCTGCTCTTTCCCTAAAGAGCCATGATCAAAGCAGATCAAGAATGGTGGAGGACTTTGGGGAAGGGGGCCAAGGTGACAGGTACACCAGATGGACAGTTCAGACCTGCTTGTTTCACACAAATGTCAGAACTGTAAAAAAGGTTTTATAAACCATCAATCACAGTCTTGGCAACTCCAGGAATAGTCAGGTGCTACGGAAATTATACATCTCTGGTGAACGATGGAGGTAATTACTCCTGCTTGGCTTAGGTCACTTACTTTTTAGGGAACTCAAGGGGCAGGGAAAGCTACTTTCATAGACCCATCAAACTGAACTGGGCCTGAGGAAAGTTGTGTGTTACAGGCTAGGAAAAAAATCAGAAAATCCAACTACCTACTCTCCTTGACACGTCTAACAGGCAATATTTGGCTGACTGTGTACGTGAATGTTTTATGGGACTGTGTGTATGCAGGGTATAGGTACAGTATGTTAAATGTGCATATGTATTTGCTTGGGCGCAGGTTAGGGGTTTGTGTGCTGTTAGTCCATCAGACAGGTAGAGGGAGAGACTGCTTTTATCTTTATGCTTACCGTGACATCTATTTCGGCTGGGAAATTATTGGAACATCAATTCAGTGGTGTTATAGGGCACACTGTGTTCCTTTGTGATTGAATGAATGACTTTATTGGCTGAGTTATTTATTTATTTTACCACAGTATGACATTTTATATGACATGCAAAGTGTTCTCCTGGATTGCTTTACTGTAATACTATCATGTTTTATTAGTGCTGTGTGCTTAGGTTGATTAAGAAGTAGATCCTTGGTAGTAATTTATGTTCTGAAAACAAAACACTGGGGTTGTTGCTTTGATTTAACATTCACAAGCAGGACCAGGGCTTGTAAAACCGGAACATTGGTTGTCTTCTCCAATGTTGCAAGCATTGGTTCAAGAATAATTTTATATTAGCATTGTTTGATTGTTTTACCTCATGTGAAAACTGTATTAAACAAGCAAGGTACATAGAGTTAGGTTAATTAAGGTAAGGTGATAAGGGACCAGTGTGTCACGACCTGGCCATAGAGAGGCTTTTTATTCTCTATTTTGGTTAGGCAAGGGTGTGACAAGGGTGGGCGTTCTATGTTCTTTTTTCTATGTTTTGTATTTCTGGTTTTGGCCTGGTATGGTTCCCGATCAGAGGCAGCTGTCAATCGTTGTTTCTGATTGAGAACCATACTTAGGCGGCCTGTTTTCCCACTATGGGTTGTGGGTAGTTATTTTCTGTTTGTATTTACAATTTACACATACTTAGGCCTTTCTCCTACCATCTCCATCATCTTTCTCTGTTCAATTGATCAACTCGACAAAAAAAGAAATTTCCCTTTTTCAGGACCCTGTCTTTCAAAGACAATTGGTGAAAATCCAAATAACTTCACAGATCTTCATTGTTTAACGACCTTTTCAAATGCTTTTTCAATGAACCCTAAACAATTCCTGAACATGCACCTGTGGAAAGGTTGTTAAGACACTAAAAGCTTACCACGCAGGCAATCAAGGTCACAGTTATGAAAACCTAGAACACTAAAGAAGCCTTTCTACTGACTCCGAAAAACACCAAAAGAACGATGCCCAGGGTCCCTGCTCATCTGCGTGAACGTGCCTTAGGCATGGTGCAAGGAGGCATGAGGACTGCAGATGTGGCCAGGGAAATAAATTGCAATGTCTGTACTGTGAGATACCTAAGACAGGGACACAGGACGGACAGCTGATCGTCCTTGCGGTGGCAGACCACGTGTAACAACACCTGCACAGAATCGGTACATCTGAACATCACACCTGCGGGACAGGTACAGGATGGCAACAAAAACTGCCCGAGTTACACCAGGAATGCGCAATCCCTCCATCAGTGCTCAGACTGTCCGCAATAGGCTGAGAGAGGCTACTGAGGGCTTGTAGGCCTGTTGTAAGGCAGGTCCTCACCAGACATCACTGGCAACAACGTTGCCTAAAGGCACAAACCCACCGTCGCTGGACGAGACAGGACAGGCAAAAAGTGATCTTCACTGACGAGTAGAGGTTTTGTCTCACCAGGGGTGATGGTCGGTTTCACGTTTATCGTCGAAGGAATGAGCGCTACACCGAGGCCTGTACTCTGGAGGGGGATTGATTTTTAGGTGGAGGGTCCGTCATGGTCTAGGGCGGTGTGTCACAGCATCATCGGACTGTGCTTGTTGTCATTGCAGGCAATCTCAACGCTGTGCGTTACAGGGAAGACATTCTCCTCCCTCATGTGGGGCCGTTTCTTTTTTTGCTGAGTTTATAGTCAAATTGAACATGTAAGATGAGTTCAGGAACACCCAGTCATTTTAATTGAATTAACTTTTTCATTCAAAAGGCTGACTGTAAATATCAATGTTCAGTTTTTGCTTCAACAGTGAAATGGTAATGGTACAATGTGCACTCGAATACATTTATGTCTGCATCAAAGCTTGTATTAATTAATTGGCTGAATGTAATAGGTGCCACAAAGAGGCTTAAGTGCCCAGGATATGGCACAGTTTAAAACCCTGCAGAGTTCTGTTCTATGGGACTACTGCATACTTACTGGCTGTCTCCCTCCCATCTGAACTTTAATAACACGTTGGAGATTCAGAAGTTGTATTGCAAAAAGTGTGATGTCTGCAGCACCATATAGATACTGTACATGATTAGAGTAAGCTATTACTCTCCAAAGAAACTGCAAGTTATTCTCCTCATATGCTTATCTGACATGATCAAATGTGTCATTTCTGAGCTCTGACTGGTCACCTTTCCTCCTGTATGTATCATCTCTCTCCATGTTCTTTTTTAAAAAAGATGACTCTGTGTAACCACTTTCTGAAGCTACATCGCTTGATCAGTGCAAAATCAATTATTTCCTCCTCTCTTATCCCAGACACTTTGAAATGTATTTCTCGAAGCTTTGAAATAAAGTTATTACTGAAATGTCGAGAGTGTAAGAGTTAGAACTAATACAAGAACAGACTGCCATAGAAAAAGCTAGCCACAGGTTATGCCGCCCCAAATGGCTTCATTTGGTACATCGTCTCATCTCTGACTTGAAAGCAATAAGAGAGCTCTTTTGTCTGCTATAATGATATATTTTTCTCTGTCCAATTTTTTTTACCCTTTGCATAATTATAATGCTCAAATTTTGGGATGATCTGTGCCATTGCTGGTGTACAATGGCCTGTAGGGAGACAGATTGGATCCTCCAACACAGTCGCACAAAAGTCCTAGCTGATTCTGCATTTCACTGGAAATGTTTAAACTGCACATACTGTTATTATTTTTTAATAAAGAAATGGTAAGGACATTACCATTCTCTCCCGTTTAATTTAGCAAAAATAAGACATGGCAAACCAACATGGGGACAGGCATATATTTCACATCAAAGAAGTAAGTTATTCTAAGCATTGATTTTTTGGGGGGCCATTTATTTATCTTGCTTATTTATCTTCATTGGAGACCCTTGTGTTAGAACTCTAAGCAAAAAGGTTTTCTGAAGTAAGGCTTTAATATGGAAGCCCTAAAGCCCAAGGCAATACAAAATGAAATAACTTTATCCACTTTTCTCCAAAGGTCAAATTTCGAAAATGCTCCAAAGAAAACATTTCGAAGTGGGTTGATCCTCCTGCTCAGATTCGTCCTTCCGAGGTTCGCGTCTTCAATCCAAGTGGTAGATACTTTTTTTTTGCTTTAGCCCTATCCTAAACCTTAACCATTACCTTATCCATTCGGAATGAATACCTAAACTTAATAGGGTAGTTGTTTAAGTTTGAATCCAATCCTAAACCTTAACCTTTTCACATGTGAGTTCCAAATATCTATATCTGTCGACCCTGCATGAGTTTTTTCATGTGCGTGATGTCAGAATGCTCTCACTGTTCCAAAATGTGAATATTACGCAACAGGATAGTTACCTGCGCTGCCCTCAAACCAATGAACGCTGCCTGCTAATTATCAATAGGCTGTGTTTCAACTGGTCAATTTCAAATGATTTTCTAACAAGTTTTATTTTCGAACAACAGTTTGAATTGAGGTGTGTTTCGCCTCTTTGTTAATTCGCCTAAGAAGTTTGCCCATTTCAATCTTGTGGACAATTTATGTTTGAGGCTTTACTGAGCAGACAAACTTCTCTCTTCAACTGAACCCAAGCACTTCCCGAGTGTTTCCCCAGATCAAGTATGAAGACATTACGCATCTCTAGTCAGAACAGACCTTGCACAAATGTTTTCCCCCAGCACATTTTCTGACCAGCGCCCGCATTGCCTTCATGGTTGATTGTCTTACAAATTGGAATTTGGACATGTGTGGACAGGCTTGGGCTTCAAGGCTTCAGGGCATCTGTATTTCAAGGATATCAACCCACACTTAAAGAAGAATCTCAAATCTACTCAAATCAAACTGTATTTGTCACATGCGACAAATTAGTTTTTACAGGGGGTACCGGTACTGAGTCAATGTGCGGGGGTACAGGTTAGTCAGGGTAATTTATACATGTAGGTAGGGATGAAGTGACAGCATAGATAATAAACAGTGAGTAGCAGCAGTGCACAAAACAAATGGGGGGATGGTCCAGTGGCAATTTGATTAATTGTTCAGCATTCTTATGGCTTGGGGGTAGAAGCTGTTGTGGAGCCTTTTTCTTCCAAGACTTGGATCCCGGTACCACTTGTCGTAGGGTAGCAGAGAAAATAGTCTATGACTTGGGTGACTGGAGTCTATGACAATTTTTGGGTCTTTCCTCTGACACCGCCTATTATATAGGTCCTGGATGGCAGGAAGCTTGGCCCGACTACCCTCTGTAGCGCCTTACAGTCAGATGCCGAGTAGTTGCCATACCAGGCGGTGATGCAACCAGCGTCTGAGCCAGTGTAGTAGGATTCAATCTTAATCCTGTATTGACGTTTTGCTTGTTTGATGGTTCGTCTGAGAGAATAGAAGATTCATTTTAAGTGTCTGGATGAGTGTCTCGCTCCTTGAAACCGGCAGCTCTAGCCTTTAGCTCAGTGTGGATGTTGCCTGTAATCCATGGCTTCTGGTTGGGATATGTATTTCTGGTCACTGTGGGGACTACGATGTTGATGCACTTATTGATGAAGCCGATGACTGAGGTGGTATACTCCTCAATGCCATTGGATGAATCCCTGAACATATTCCAGTCTGTGCTAGCAAAACAGTCCTGTTGCGTAATATCCACATCATCTGACCGCTTCCGTATTTAGTTAGTCACTGGTACTTCCTGCTTTAGTTTTTGATTTTAAGCAGGAATCAGGAGCATATAATTATGGTCAGATTTGCTAAATGGAGGGCAGGGGAGAGCTTTGTATGCATCTCTGTGTGTGGAGTAAAGGTGGTCGAGAGGTTTTTTTCCTTTGGTTGCACATGTGACATGCTGGCAGAAATGAGGTAAAACAGATTTAAGTTTGCCTGCATTAAAGTCCCTGGCCAATAGGAGCGCTGCTTCTGGATGAACATTTTCTTGTTTTCTTATGGCCTTCAGTCTTAGTGCCAGCATCGGTTTGTGGTGGTAAATAGACAGTTACAAATAACATAGATGAGAACTCTCTTGGTAGGTAGTGTGGTCTACAGTTCACATAAGGTAATCTACCTCAGGTGAGCAATACCTTGAGACTTCTTTAATATTAGACATCGCACGCCAGCTGTTATTGACAAATAGACACACCTCCCACCCTTCATCTTACCAGACGTAGCTGCTCTGTTCTACCGGTGCATTGAAAATCCTGCCAGCTCTATATTATATATTTGTCGTCTTTCAGCCACGACTCGGTGAAACATCCCGTTGGTAGGATAATCTTGATCGTATGTCATCGATTTTATTTTCCAATGATGGCACGTTGGCCAATAGAACGAATGGCAGTGGGAGTTTACTCGCTCTTCAACTAATTCCCAGAATGCAGCCCGACCTCATCACCCCTTTTCTCAGTCTTTTCGTCACGGGGATTTGGGCCTGTTCCCGGGAAAGCAGTATATCCTTCGTTTCAGGCTTGTCAGACTCGTTTCCAGTTTCGAGGTGAGTAATCGCTGTTTTGATGTCCAGAAGTTATTTTCGGTCATGAGAGGCGGTAGCAGCAACATTACGTACAAAATACATTTTTAAAAAGTTACAAACAACACAAAAATCTAACAAAATAGCACAGTTGGTTAGGAGCACATAAATCGTCAGACATCCTCTCTGGCGCCATTTTAAATCAGTGCAGTTGAACATGTTATTTTCTTCTTTTAGTGATTCTGTTCAATAAATAACAATCCCTTATTTCTATATGGTTGCTTCTCTATAGTATGTAAGAACATACAGGATATACATTATGTAAGAAGAATGCTCTTTTAGTGAACAATGTGGTTTGCTTGCTTAGAGGATAGCAAATGCTTATTAATGTTTAATAGATCAATTTCATGTGTCTAGAGTTTAACCATACTCTCAGACGGTGGTGTGTGTGTGTGTGTGTGTGTGTGTGTGTGTGTGTGTGTGTGTGTGTGTGTGTGTGTGTGTGTGTGTGTGTGTGTGTGTGTGTGTGTGTGTGTGTGTGTGTGTGTGTGTGTGTGTGTGTGTGTGTGTGTGGGAGAGGAGAGGAGATCCATCACATAGTAGTTACACAGATATGGACATAGCTACTGTAGCTATAGACAGAAACATGTTCTCTCCCTGGCATAGGATTTGCCTTGCTACTCATCTACATCACTCCACATTCTGACCGTTCTGATTGGTCTCAGAAACCAATGGGTTGTGCCAGCCCTAGCCTACATGATAACATTATCAGCTGATACTATAATTGACTGGATTTGTTAGAGATGTTCCAATCCCTGATGAATTTGTTTTGTACATTACCTTAATTTTGAAGTCACACAAACGATTTCTAGGATGGAAGTTTCAGACAGAATGTATGTAGCAATCGATAGAGCTGTGGAATTAAAATGTATGGTGAGTCGTCAGGAATGGAGAGGATTAGTTTAATTTTACCTCCTGGACCCGCTTAGCTGATAGCCAGGAGGCTGTATGGTCGGTAGTACCAACTATTATCTGAGATTGGGTGACTCATTACCTGTAATGCCCCTGTTCAGGTTTAGCATGGCATTTGTCCTCAGAGCTAATCTCAGCTCTTTCCTCCACTTTCTTTATCCTTTCACCGAATGACATCACAAGTGACTCAATTGAATCTCTTGAAACAGCTAACTGTTAATGATGCGTCATTGACGAACACAGGAAGATAGGATTACATTACAGTAATGTCCTTGTCTAAAGCATGCTTACCTTATGTTCTTCTTTGACTGGATTCTACTTCTATATACTGAGTACACTGTACACTTAAAAAAAGGTTTCCAGTAAGGTTCTTCCATCCTCTTTGGTTCCAGGTAGAACCTTTTTTTGGTTACACATATAACCTTTTTTGGGTTCTATGTAGAACCCTCTGTGGAAAGGGTTCTACGTGGAACCGCAAAGGGTTCTACCTGGAACCAAACATAGTTTTTCAAAGGGTTCTTCAATAGGATATTTTTATTTTATTTTATTAGGATAGCTGTTGCAAAAGAAGCGGCCGAAGAGTGTACCAGTTCCTGAATTTAAAAAAAAGTTGTCTAATAGGTCATCCTGTACTTTTACAGTTCACTTTTACAGGTGAGAGACTGCCTGAGAGAACTGAGAAGTCAAAACTTCCCTACCAAGCAAAAAGGCAGTAACTGGCCATAGCGTGGAACTGTGAAAAATTGCATTTATTTACCTTGGTTTCACAGTAACTTTATGCAGTTACTGCTAACATGACCCCCATTTTCTGCTAAACACAATACAATAGAGGCAGGATACTTGTCCACATGATTAAGCATGTATTTAATGTAGCAAAAATGACATTAACAAATTTTCGACCAAATGAGTAGTTACTGCCTTTTGCTTGGTAGATTCAGAATGAGTATTTTGGACTAAAATGATTAGAACTTTGAGAATGTATGTATGTATTGTTGAGCATTTTGAAATGAATGTAGGCCTATGATTTCTGGTAGGTTTGTTAAGATGAAGAGTTGATCTGTGGAGAGGTGATGCACTGTCCTCGTATAAAGAAAGTCAGTTTTTTAATCAAGGCATATTGGAGCAGTGGCTGAGACAGTGATGTTACCCGACAGGAACTCAGTCATCATCATCAGTGACCTCAGACAAATGCTGTTCATGTACTGTATGTCTCCTACCAATGATCCTTTAACCTCAATGTCATGGCAGGAGATGGTGTAAAGCCCCTAAATGCAGTGGACTAGCACACTCTTATGCAGAGCCAAATTAACAGAGAGGAGTTGGATGTATAAAATGTCAACACTCCTTGTTTCCTTGTGTAGCGGGGGGCAAAGTGTGTTGATGTCGAACCAATGAGTTTGGTTGAGTGCTCCATTTGATTGCAATGCCAGCACGTGATGGAATGTCAATGCCTACCAGTAAATGGCACCTTCAGTCCACCTTCAAGTGAACTCCGTGTTGGACTAAATGGGTGTACAGGGAGTGGGGAGAGAGAGTGAATTTCTGTTTGTGCATGAAGTGTGTGTGTGTATGCCTTTTTGTGTGCTCAAGTGTATGCATTGCTCCAGACTAACGTTTCCACTTTTTTAGTTCATCCTATGTCCTCCATCACTTGATCTAAAGCCATGCCTTAAAATGAAGGAAGACATTGTGTAAAGGTCAAAAACACGTATTAATTGTATGTATGTGTGGCTAGCGATGTTAGCCCGTTGTCTCGATTGTTGATCATCTGTGAAAGGAAAGGAACATGTTACAGTTCATGGACGCATGCCTGCAATTGGTTTGTGCGTACAAAACCTCTTGTTATGCGGTACCTGGTATAATGCTCATTCTAATCATGAATACGCTGATCAAAACAAACTAAAATGTGATCAAGTTAAACAATTCAAATGTGAAGGTTAAGAGAGAGTGAATGTGTGTTTGTGTATGAAGAGTGTGTGTATGCATTCTTGTGTGCTATGTCCCTCTCAAGTGTATGGATGTCTCCAGACTAACGTCACACTTAATTTGGATAGTCTGGATAGTCCATCTGTAGATGCTCTACGGATGGTCATACTACCAACAAACTATCTGTTGATAAACAACTGTTTGCTAAGGTTACGGTTAGGGTTAAAATAAGGGTTAGGGTAGAGGTTATGGCTAGGGTCAAGGTTAAGTTTAGGTTTAGGATAAGGGTTGAGGTTAGGTTTGTGGCTAGGGTTAGTATATATTGTAGTTAGATTAAATGTTACTGACAGTCTGTAGATATTTTATTATTTTTATTTCACCTTTATTTAACCAGGTAGGCTAGTTGAGAACAGGTTCTCATTTGCAACTGCGACCTGGCCAGGATAAAGCAAAGCAGTTCAACACATAGAATAAACAAACATACAATCAATAATACAGTAGAACAATCTATATATAGTATGTGCAAATGAGGTAGGATAAGAGAGGTAGTCTATAGAGCATCTACAGATGGACTATCCAAGTAAAGTGTTAATGATAAATCAACTTATAAAGTAATTCACAGTGGTTTATTAAGAAGTGTAATAGACTACTGGTATTTAATAAATAAGTTATTACTTCAAACATTTCCAAACAGGAATGCATGAATCGAGATATACCGTAGTATTTTGATATGAACCTAATCCAGTAATTGTCATTCATTTTGGGTTGACAACTAGGCTATTATTGTTATATTTTACTGTCAAAATATGGCTCAAGAATTAACCTATTTTAAAAAATATATATAGATGAATTTGCCTTTATCTTTATGTGCACTAATATTGTATAGGCCTAATTGAAATTGTGCACATTCACCACCTGAGGAAGTGGGGACCGGTATGTTGTGGTTACTATTGCATCTGAGTCAGTGTGCTCCACTGCACTGGTGACCTGAAAGCAGATTGCAAGTGCACACATTAGCTAAGGCAGTGGGCTGTTCACACTGTGCTGCTCCCATGATTTATGGCTCCTGTTACAGTCAATAACAGCCTCGGCCCAGATGCAAAGCTCACCAATATTACAAGGCTTGGGCTTGCGTTTAGGTTTCTTCATTAGGAAGTGTCAACACCATACATGGACACTGTTTGGCATCTCTTTGTTTAGGTGCTCTCTCCTATGAGGACTTTCTGGTTGCCCTTCATAATGGCTTCACATAATAAAGCATTTTTAAGGGATTAGTAAACTGTTTATTCATCATTACTCCATTCATACGATTTTTAACCTCTACGGGATCAGTGTCCCTAAACCGGGATGATTGTTGCTAATGTGCGCTAATGTGACTAGAATGACGTTGTAAGGAACAGCCAACTTTACAGGACATTGACATGTCTCATATGGGCATAAAGCTTAAATTATTGTTAATCTAACTGAACTGTCCAATTTACAGTAGCTATTACAGTGAAAAAAATACCATGAAATTGTTTGAGGAGAGTGCACAACAACGATTTTATCACGGCAACTGGTTTGATACATTCACCTCTAAAGATAAATAATGTACTTACATTCAGTAATCTTGCTCTGATTTGTCACCCTGAGGGTCCCAGAGATAAAAGGTACAGTAGCATCTTTTTGTTTGATAAAATACATTTTTATATTCAAATGTAGGAACTGGGTTCTACAGTTTGAACCCCTTAGCACACACACTGCTGTCATCTGGTGGCCAAAATCTAAATTCTGCCTAAACTCAAATCTGATTATATGGCCTTTCTCTTGCATTTCAAAGATGATGGAACAAAGAAAATTGAAAACACATATTTTTTTGTTTGTATTATCTTAAACCAGTTCTAATGTATTATATTCTCCTACATCTGGTTATTGTATACACTGTAACAAGTACATTGAGGATTTGTAATATGCTGAAGAGTGGCTAAAGTAAGTTCATGTTTTTCAGGCAATGTGACTTTGTTTATTTGTGTCTTATAGTGATGAGCATTCTGGGATTAGGGAGTTTTTGTCAAGGGATGACATAAACAAACATGGCTGCCATCATATAGAATTTAGCTGCTGTTAGCTTAGCTGACACACATTTTCTAAAAAACATTATATTTGTCTCTTGTGTTCACCAGCGATTTGGTACATTGTACACTAGTCTATCTGTTTGGTCGCTAACTTATTTTATGTTTTTTTTTGTCAGTTCAACCTGTTATTTAGACTGGTTTATGGAATGAGTTTGGAATGAGTTTGGCTGTACATGTGTTCTGTGTGATGCTTGGACGATAAAGTTTGCATTTATCTTTACAATAAAAGGTACAATTGAGGAATAAAGTTTAAGAACTTTATTTTCCGTCAGTACAAAAAAAATATTTAGATGCTGTTCAGACAACAATGCTGTTTACATGTGTTTGTTGCATCATACGTTCTCCTGCGACTGTTCCAATCACTTGAGATTGTACGCTGCAGGGACCACTCAACAATGATCACAAATATGTGATTGTACGCGTCAAAGGGTTAACCTCTCCGGGATCGGGGTCCCCCCCATGGGATGGTTGAGCTAACGTGGGCTAATGTGATTAGCATGAAGTTGTATGTAACAAAAAAAGGACATAGACATATCTGATATGGGCAGAAAGATTACATTATTGTTAACCTAACTGCACTGTCCAATTTACAGTAGCTATAACAGTGAAGGAATACCATGTTATTGTTTGAGGAGAGTGAACAATTATGAACTTGAAAATGTATTAATAAACCAATTAGGCACATTTGGGCAGTCTTGATACAACATTTTGAACAGATATACACTGGTTTATTTGATTAGCCTAAAACTTTGCACATACATTGCTTCCATCTGGTGGCAAAAATATAAATTGTGCCTGGGCTGGAATAATACATTATGGCCTTTCTCTTGATTTTCAAAGATGATGGTAGAAAAAAAATACAAACACGTTTTACCAGATCTAATGTGTTATATTCTCCTACATTAATTTCACATTTACACAAACTTCAAGGTGTTTCCTTTCAAATAGGTATCAAGAATATGCATATCCTTGCTTCAGGTATTGAGCTACAGGCAGTTATATTTGTGTATGTAATTTTAGGCAAAAAAAATGTTTTTAAAAAGGGTACAATCCTTAACAGGTTTTATTTTAGGTCCTTATAAACAATTTACTAATCATTAGTTATTACGTTTTTTTTGCGTGGGCTTTCATACTTTATAAATGTTTTGAGTGGTTTATTTAAAAAAGTTGGACAAGCCATTGGTAGACATTCCAGCACTACCTGATGATCCTTAAAAATAGCAGATATTTTCATTTAAAATTCATATTGAGTCAGAATTTTGACTGCACTGGGCCTTTAAATGCTTTTGAAGCTGTTAATAAATGTGTGAATAACTAGGTTAGTAACATTTACACATGTGGGAATAATGATTAGTAAATCAAGAGCTTGGGACTACAAGGTTCTATCTGCATTTTTGTCAAAATGTAGTTATTGACATACTGTAGCCTTGTTCTATTCAATTTTTTGTTGTTCTGTTCAATTCTGTTCAACTGTATAGTACGCCAATTCGTGTCGCTAAGTTAAAAAGAATACAAGATTTTTTTTAAATGCTGACACCATTCAAACGAATGAGGGTTCAGAACTTTAAAGCCAATTATTTCAGAATATATATATATATATATATATATATATATATATAGAACCTTATAGTCCCAAGTTCTCAAAATGATGAATAAACGATTTACTCAGCCATTATAAATGCTTTAATTTCTTACAAACAGATACAGTGTGTCAGGTAAGGGCTCTGTGGCTGCAGTGAAATCATGCTCGGTAAGGACTTTGCCATCCTTTAATTGAAACTAGTGTTTAATAAGACCTCCCTGCAGCACAGAAACATTTGAATGCTCCGCATCGCTACACTGACATTTGTTTGCCAATAAACTAAGTTGTTACTTTATTTCAGGACATAAAACAGCAAATTTGAGAACAATATATGCCATGTTTTCATATAAAATAACGGTCAATTAGTTTAAAACATTGACCAAGTGCCCAATCAGAGAGAGGCCGTGTCTTTATACCCATACATAATATTAGACATTTTGGGAATGCAAAAATAGAACATTTTATAGTATGTTACATTTAAAAACGGAGTATGCTTTGAATGCTATCTCTCTGTCCATTCTTAACCTGTAATTTCAGTAATTTTGTGGTATTATAAAAAGATTTAGCTATTATGTATAGGGAGTTTTTTTTCTTTCAAGCGTTTAGGGAGGGAATACACTACCGTTCAAAAGTTTGGGGTCATTTAGAAATGTCCTTGTTTTTGAAAGAAAAGTGCATTTCTTGTCCATTAAAATTGACATCAAATTGATCAGAAATACACGGCAGACATTGCTAATGTTGTAATGTAATGTGACTATCGTAGCTGGAAATGACAGATTTTTTATGCAATATGCGTAGAGAGGTACATTATCAGCAACCATCAGTCCTGTGTTCCAATGGCACATTGTGTTAGCTAATCCAAGCTTATCCTTTTAAAAGGCTAATTGATCATTAGAAAACTATTTTGAAATTATGTTAGCACAGCTGAAAACTGTAGTCCTGATTAAAGAAGCAATCAAACTGGCCTTTTTTAGACGAGTTGAGTATCTGGAGCATCAGCATTTGTGGGTTTGATTACAGACTCAAAATGGCCAGAAGCAAAGGACTTTCTTCTGAAACCCATCAGTCTATTCTTGTTCTGAGAAATTAAGGCTATTCCACAGAAGAAATTGCCAAGAAACTGAAGATCTTGTACAGCGCTGTGTACTACTCCCTTCACAGAACAGCGCACACTGTCTCTAACCAGAATAGAAAGAGGAGTAGGAGGCCCCGGTGCACAATTGAGCAAGAGGACACGTACATAAGAGTGTCTAGTTTGAGAAACAGACACCTCCCAAGTCCTCAACTGGCAGCTTCATTCAATAGTACCCGCAATTTAATTTTGGAGGTTTTCTCCATGTTCCCTAAATGAAATAAGTCAGTGTTAGATTAATTGTAGTGTAGTTTTGAATACAGCTTTTGTCATCACTGAAGTATGAAAAGGAAGCTTTTAAAAAATTGTCACTTGAAGCATTTCTTTTTTATCTTGTGGCCTCTTACTTGAGGTGATATCACCATCACTAATGATTGTCTAAAGCCAAATGTATATATGGAGCCATGCAAATTTGAAGAGCCAATGTACATTATCTTTACTATTAAAACTTCTCTAGGGTAGGGGGCAGCATTTGGAATTTTGGATCAAAAGCGTGCCCAAATGAAACTGCCTTCTACTCAGGCCCAGAAGATAGGATGTGCATATAATTAGTAGATTTGGATAAAAAAACACTCTAAAGTTTCTAAAACTGTTAAAGCAATGTCTGTGAGTATACCAGTACTGATTTGGCAGGTGAAAATCTGAGCAAAATCCAGCTAGCATCCCACATACCCTAGAGAGGTTAAAAGTGAAGTGATGTAAAGAAAATGTTGAACATAAAATATCTAAAGACTTGTAGTCATAATACTGAGAAATGTAGATTACCTAGGCTATGCCAGTACATGCTGATTTCAAAATTGAGGATTAAACTCAAAATAAATTGAAGTGCTTTTGTAATGGGAATATTAATGTTTGTGCTTTTCTTATAACTCATGTCTGTGTTCTATTCATGTGCTGTTCCATAAACCAATTTCTGTATTCATGCAAGTGGCTGACTGACTGTACAAATCACCTATCAGTAGCTGCAATTTGGCAGTATGCCCAGATTGAGTTTTGAGAACAAACAACCTTGTTTTGAGAACAAACTAAAGATATCTCAGTTTCAAGGTCTCGGCTTAGAGAGGGGAAGCCTCGTGAGGTGTTGGTCAGTCACATGAATGAAACAAAACGGTAATGATTAATGAATTATGCTAAATCGTGCAATTATAACTTGTCTGTGAATTGCCGTATATAAGACAACTGCTGGGTCTCCCCAGGGAGAGCTCCTGATTGACATGTGTACTATAGGGCATTGAGTTGGTTGGAACCTCTCCAGCAAGCTAACAATAAACAATGATTCATTTAAGATTGACTTTGAGTGTCTATTCATATTTGGAGACAGGTTGTTTAAGCGCTTTAAGGCTGGAGTCAGTGAAAACACTCCATCTGACGTTATAGAGCCAGTCAGCTTGTAGTCCTAAACAACGGAAATGAGTTAAAACTGGCTCATTCGGCCATTACTGTGGGGAATATGAATGTGAAAGAATAGGGTTAGAGGTTAGCACAGGCTTAGGGTATCTTATTTGTTTTGTTCTATGAGATAATATCAGTCAGTTAGCACGACCGTTATGGTTTATGAAGCCTTGCCTTATGTGCTTTATGTGCTTTTTTTCATTATATAAATGCTTAAAAAAGTATTAAAAATAAAGTGACGTTGGCTGATGAAGATTATCTCATAGAACAAATCATATAAGATATCCTAAGCCTGTGTTTATCACAGACCCTATTTTCGGCGTTTATCCAAAACCCCAATAAAAATCCATTCAAAAAAAGACGCCATTACCAATGCCGTCTATTGCCTTGAACTTTAGACTGCTTCATTAGCAGTGAGAGTTCAGTCTGACACTAGGGAAAATAGAGTGAGTGGAATGACTTATCTGTGATCTCGTCAGCCCCTTGCCAAGTGTGATCACCTAATCACTCTGACTTGAGTGGGCTGTAATTAAAGAGTTTCATTCCAAAACGCGAGACATCCATTTTCAGAAATGTTGGTAAATTACTTTCTATTGTTGAAAGAAATTATGAAATAGATTGGTGTGCTTTTTCATGATCTAATCAAGGCATGGGGTTGTTCAATGATAGACTTGTATTTGTTTAAAATCACTTGATGGTTTCATTTTAGAGTGACAAATAATCATGTTTTTTTGCTAAATACTCTGCGAGAAAAATGTAGTACTGCTAGGTTTTGCACAGTGAAATGTAATAAATAACTACATTTTTAATAAAGAAATGCACAAATGATATATTTTTGACATCAATATTTAATTACAAAGAAAATCTAAAAAGTAATATTCAGATCTGTATGTAAAACATTTACATTTGACATTTTGGTCATTTATCAGATGCTCTTCTCCAGAGCTACTTAGAGTCAATGCATAAGATAGCTAGGTTAGACAACCACATACACTACATGACCAAAAGTCATTAATATGGAGTTGGTCCCCCCTTTGCCGCTATAACAGCCTCCACTCTTCTGGGAAGGCTTTCCACTAGATGTTGGAACATTTCTGCGGGGACTTGCTTCAATTCAGCCACGAGCATTAGTGAGGTCGGGGACTGATGTTGGACGATTAGGCCTGGCTCTCAGTCGGCATTCCAATTCATCCCAAATGTGGAACCAAGGGGCCTAGTCCGAACCATGAAAATCAGCCCCAGACCATTTTTCCTCGTCCACCAAACTTTACAGTTGACACTATGCATTGGGGCAGGTAGTGTTCTCCACTCCGCCAAACCCAGATTCATCCGTCGGACTGCCAGATAGTGAAGCGTGATTCATCACTCCAAAAAACGTGTTTTCACTGCTCTGGAGTTCAATAGCAGCTAGCTTTACACCATTCCAGCCGACGCTTGGCTTTGCACATGGTGATCTTAGGCTTTTGTGCGGCTACTCAGCCATGTTAATCCATTTCATGAAGCTCCCGACGAACAGTTCTTGTGCTGACATTGCTTCCAGAGTGTTGCAACCAAGGACAGATGATTTGTAAGTGCTACGTGCTTCACCACCCTTTCTGTGAGCTTTTGTGGCCTAAACACTTCGTGGTTGAGCTATTGTTTCTACAAGACATTTCCACTTCACAATAACACCACTTACAGTTGACAGCCACGTTGAAAGTCACTGAGCTCTTCAATAAGGCCATTCTACTGTCAATGTTTGTCTATGGAGATTGCATGGCTGTGCACTCGATTTTATACTCCTGTCAGCAACAGGTGTGGCTGAAAAAGCCAAATCCACCAATTTGAAGGGGTGTCCATATACTTTCGTATATATATTGTACCACAGTCTAATATACAAGCATTAATTTCCAGCTAAACAATGGATGCAGTGATTTGCAAAAAAACACTTTTTCATCCACATCTAAAATCTATTAATTAAAATGTTGAGAACAGTAATATTTTACACATGATTTTACCACTAAGCAATCACTTCTGATGAATAAACACAAACGTGAAAACTCTTCAATTGTTGCTGCCCACTTGTGCTCATCATGTTGATATTATCGATATTGGGGGACCTGCCTGTGACCTCTGCTGAGTACAGTATTTAGTCTATGTCACCAAAAGTATGTGGACACCTGCTTGTCGAAAATCTCATTCCAAAATCATGGTCATTAATATGGAGTTGGTCTCCCCTTAATTCTTCAGCTTGACTCTTTCGTGGTCCTCTAAAAACAGTGCTTACAGTTAAGGTTTGCATCTCATTTTGACTAGAAGAAGATTTGTGGACGAAAAACATGTCATATTGATTTTATTTTACAGCAAAGGTTGCACTATGCTTCTCTACTTTTAGTAATTGTCTGCTCCACCTACCCTGGCAAAGTGTCTAGGTCTCTGTGATGAATTAGTTAGTTGTGTTGATTCACCCACCACATTACATATAGAACCGACAGATGTTACCAACCATCAGTGTGCTTTTTTCATGTCATCTGAGGTCACTTTGTGCAAGGCATGTTAAACCAAGGGGCCTGTGGATTATGAAGAATATGCTTACTCCTTGTGAAAAATATGAAATAATTACAGATGCCCTGAAGTGTTGGCTGCACTTAACATAGTTTGCTGTAAAGGATATACTCTGCTTCCACACCCTGAAACAGACATACGGCTGGTGCTTTTGTTGAGAGGAGCATTTTCTCCAGTTTAGTTGTTGGGCTGTATGTTTTTTTCTAGAATTACACCCATAACAGGATGACAGATTCCATTTCAACACGGAAGCTGATATCTGTGCAGCCTCTTCATCAAGGCTTCAGTTGGTCATGGTCATGTAAGCCTTACATGTTACGGCGCTACATACAACTAGATCAGTTGTACAACTTCTGGCGGGCTTATCCCTAATCCTGTCGTATTGCTGTAGTGCCTTCTTCAGTGTTGACAGCAGACAAGTGTTTGAAGCATGTGGTACCTTAACCCCACAACTATTTCCCCACAAGCACTGGACTGAAGACACCCCTTGCGTGTGCTGGTGAGAGATGCCTGAGATGGAGAGGTATCAGTGATGTAAATGACATGCAGCACTGTCAAGACAGGGGCAGGAAGGAAGCAATTTGACAATTTAGATACTTATGCCACTTTTACCTGGATAATCTCTATTATTTTGTTAATGACTCTATTATGTTGTTAATGACTGCAATGGGATTATGGCATGGCATACGTCAGGCTCATCACTAGGTTCAATCAGTGAAGACCGTGATCATTGCATGTGTGAATCCCTGAGGACATTTGGGTCAACAGTTACCCATACTCTCTAAACCTCTCCATCTTTGAGGCCTTCCAGCCTGCATCGTGCCGTAACTCCAGCATCTTTTTTTCAAGCTCTGTCTGAGTACGATAGAGAGGGGCCATATAGGGACCCATTATAAGTCACCCCATGGAGCCTTCATAGTGACAATACTGAACTGATTACACATGGCAAGGATTGATATCTACTCACACTCCTCCATAAACAACTCCGTTTACCCTTTTAATCTGGGACCCTTTGGGTAAAATACCACATTTGGAAACTCAAGGAAGGCAATTAGATTGTTAATTTCTTCTGATAACTGGTTCGTCTTCATTTGTCAAGAAATGATTTGGGTTCGGGGCTGCTGACTGAACGTCTGGGACATCAGAACATACATTTTTTCCATTGCAGCATTTTTTGCTTAAGCTTTCTTTTCAACGGTACGTAATAAACCATTTATAAGGCTTACAGAAAGATTACACACCATTTAGGGTTAAGGGTTAGGGTTAGGTTAGGTCATTTATGTTAGGCTAGGTAAGGGTTAGTGTTAAATGACACTCACTTTAAATTATGGACTGAAAAAATACTTTACTTATGATTAGTAAATGCCCGCTCTCTCATTGCTCATCCATATATTTATATTTATATATTCTTATTCCATTCCTTTACTTAGATTTGTGTGAATTATGTATCTGTGGTGGAATTGCTAGATATTACTTGTTAGATATTGCTGCACTGTCAGAACTAGAAGCACAAGCATTTTGCTACATCTGCTAACCATGTGTATGTGACCAATACAATTTCATCTGATTTGAATTGAGTTAAATGTTTTATAAATGTGGGAGTAATTAATGATTAATCGCATTGTTTACTATGGACCATTAAAGTAAAGTGTTAGTAAATGTTTTTCTTGAATTTGTTTGATGAATTTGTAACAGAAATTCAGATAACATGTTAGTTTCCTGAAACTTCACATTAGACTCTAGCAAGTAGTAAGAGGGAGTAATAGCTACCATGTTTGTCCGTTTGATAGAAATGTAACCTGTTTGTTGGGCTTGGGAGAGATTTAGCTCCTGACAGCAATATACATGGAAAGATATCTACAACCAGGATTAACGTTTAACATGTTAGCCTGTCAAGTTGCAATGTGTACAGTATCAAATATTTAAGGGAGTCAATAGCTGGTTGGTGGCACGATCCCACTTGTAATTATTGTCAGTTCCACTCCGTGTGGATCACAGTCGCACAGAATCAGTTCCACTCTGTGTTGGCGTCTGGACTGTGTCCACAAATGGAGATGGAGAGGCCTGCAAATTGTTTTCATAGATTGGTACATTAGTAGTTCAATGTTTAGGAAATGTTCAACAAACTGTTACAGACCACAACCAAAAGGGAGGCGCATGGGGTTCATGTACCATAGCTTACTTAAGCAATAAGGCCTGAGGGGGTGTGGTATATGGCCAATATACCACGGCTAAGGGTTGTTTTTTAGCACGACGCAACACGGAGTGCCTGGACACAGCCCTTAACTGTGGTATGTTGGCCATTTATCACAATCCCCTGAGTTGCCAACGTAATTAGAGCAGAAGAAATAAGTGTTTTGTCATACTCATGTTATACCACGGCTGTCAGCCAATCAGCATTCAGGGCTCGAACCACCCAGTTTATAATATTTGTTGACCGTTTCAACCTGCTTCTGCCATTTGTGATTTTTGCAGTGGAAATGTGAGGTGTATTTGTTTGTTGTGGGTACAGCTTTCATTTCTGTAATATTTTACTAGTACAATTAATAACATTGAAATGAGAAATAGATTCATAATATCACTAAATGCAAGCTTGTTTCATTTATACAAATGCATCTCAGCAGCAATTTGTAGAAAACAATCAGTTTAAATTAGTCGTATCGAAGTAAACCGTTTGTTTTGATTTCACCTCTAAAAACCTTATAATGATTACAAATGATTAATGCTAATAATTTGCCTGTGGCATGAACAAACTGCCTCACTGTATGACAAAAATAGCTCTAAATTGTACATTTCCAACAAGTGGAATAGTCGGCGGGCCAAGTGCTCAAAGCAATTAACAGATCCTGCAGACATGGCTTTTCGAGCTGATAAAAATGTTACATTCCGAAATCTCTGAGGGAAGCTATAGCCGGCTATATGCTATAGAAATCCATTAACCATACAGAGGCACTTTTTGAAGAAGCTCTTAAGGTCTTCAGAGTGGATCAAGGGCAGCTTTCTATGCAGACACATGGTATGTAGTGATGCGTTTTTTAAATTTACTGACATGCTCTTTCTGTCTTGGGCCGACTGTATTTGAAACTGATAGATTTCTGTTTAGCAGATCCATGGTTTGGTTGGGGGAAGCCAAGAGAGTAGAAAAACTCCTGTGTCTGAAACAATCACAGTTGTTTGAGGATCTTTGGGGGATTTCACCTGAATGCATACAGGCTAATGTGGATCATCTGGTGGAGGTTTTATGACACAACAAATGCAATAAGTTGACAGGTTTAAATAACCAGGAATTTCACTGGACAGGAAGATACAGTTAGATGTCTACCTCTGAATATTTCTCCCCAGAGGAATGTTATGGCAAGATACAGAAAATCGCATTTAGGTTTTAACAGGGTTTTCGCTGCTCTTAACCAAATATATGAGTTAGGTTAGAGAAAAAATATAATAATTTGGTATGTTAATATGAGCAACCATTTATGAAATGTAAAGATGGAGAAATAAGCTTGGGACTTTCATTAGTTCAATGTCAAGAAAGTTATGCATAAGCACTGAGCTACACCTTAGCTGTCACGCCCTGGTCTAAGTATTTTGTGTTTTTCTTCATGTATTGGGTCAGGCCAGGGTGTGGCATGGAGTTTTTGTATTGTGGTGTGTTTTGTCTTGGGGTTTTGGTGTGTATGTATTTGGGATTGTAGCTAGTGGGGTTATCTAGCAAAGTCTATGGCTGTCTGGAGTGGTTCTCAATCAGAAGCAGGTGCTTATCGTTGTCTCTGATTGGGAACCATATTTAGGCAGCCATATTCTTTGAGTTTGTCGTGGGTGATTGTCCCGAGTGTCTTGATGTCCTTAGTCTGTGTTAGTTTGCACCAGTTAAGGCTTTTTCGGTTTTCACTACGTTTATTGTTTTGTAGAGTTTGTGTTTTGGATTCGTGTTACGTTGTGTGATTAAACATGGATCGCAATATACACGCTGCAGTTTGGTCCGACTCTCCTTCACCACATGAAAACCGTGACATTAGCCATTTTGGAGACTACATTTTGTTTAATTTAATGCAGCAAGAGCTTGTCTTGACTAATGTTGTGTCATGATGTTGGCCTGGGGGAAGGTTTATGACAGTCATAAATACCTCTTCCCCCCTTTTTCCTCTCTCTACCCTACTGATGTTACATTTGGAAACCCCTTGGTTAACATAGATTCTGGGAACATCAGAAGGTGGGGAGGAAATTAACTATGTTGTGGTAATCCGACGAACTGAACATATGCGGTGGTACTTAATGAATATGATGTCAGTTCGGTTGTCATCTGAGACATTCTCATCAATGATAAGATGACATAAACTCTACAGTGGAAAGTCTACACATCAGAGTTATCGGATTCACACGGAATTGTTGTTCAATTTAAATGTTTGAATATGAAATTATTCGTGATGGGATGATATGTGATTTTAGGGCTCTGCCCAATCAGTGGCCCACCCCTGTGAAGGGACATGGACTATAAAACGTTTTAAACACGCCCTCCTCTCCATTCCTATATAAGCCCTTGACAACAATATAACCTCCTGTTCCAAGGACATGAGGACAACGGTCCGATGTCAGAATGGTTCAGATAATAACTACAGAACGAAGCCAACATCAGCGTGAGCTTTGTAATCAAGTTATGATTTAATTATGTGTATGTGTAATTCTGTGTGATTAGTTAGGTATTTAGTAAATAAATAATTAAACCCAATTTTGTATTGTTGATTCAACTTGTTAGCCAGGGTTCGTGCAGATAACTAAGAATTTACAACTTTCAGATGAGACTGAATTAAGATGACGATTAATATCTGCTATTGATGTAAAATATTACTAGGTCTTTAAGAGTTTATTCGGAAGTGTCACGCCCTGGTCGTAATATATTGTGTTTGTCTTCATTTATTTGGTTAGGCCAGGGTGTGACATGGGTTTATTGTGGTGTGTTTTGTCTTGGGGTTTTGTGGGGTGTTGGGTGTGTGGCTTAGTGGGGTTATCTAGCAAAGTCTATGGCTGTCTGGAGTGGTTCTCAATCAGAGGCAGGTGTGTATCATTGTCTCTGATTGGGAACCATATTTAGGCAGCCATATTCTTTGAGTGTTTTGTGGGTGATTGTTCCTGTCTTTGTGTTTGCACCAGATAGGGCTGTTTCGGTTTTCACATTTCATTATTTTGTAGTTTCTTCATGTATAGTATTTTTCCTTCATTAAAATATCATGAATCATCATCATGCTGCATTTTGGTCCGACTCTCCTTCACCACAAGATAACCGTTACAGGAAGATAACAGCTCTATAAATATGTGTTTGTGGTGCCAGACTCTCTAGTTAATTACATTGACATGATTAGCTCAATCAGGTAAGATTAATTACGGAGAACTTATTTTATAGAATAGCATGTCATATCACTTAATCCGGCATAGCCAAAGACACGACAGTTGTCTATGACAACCTTATACGGTTCTCTTGCCCACTTACTGACAGTGTTGGGAAGCTACTCTGAAAAATATAGTTTACCAAGCTACCAATTACTTCACACTGGAAGAAATTAAGATACACTGAAGCTACCGTTAAGAAAAATATTTTGTAACACTTTGTAATAAATTATCATATCTAAATCTGAAATGTCATAGATTAGAAATTTCAAGAACAGATCACTTTGGGGTCAGATGTTTCAATTGAGAATTATGCAGTTCTGATGCTGAAAAATTAAGAAAAGTCTTACCTACTTTTCCCACATTTTAGTTCCAGTAGTTAGCCACACCGCTACATGGTAAAAAAGTAATTCACTACTGGAAACAGTACCAAGATTTAAATTTAAACTACCACCAAGCTATTGAAAATGTAATTACATTACTAGTTTAACTAAATTAAGTTATCTACTCCCCAACACTAACTGGCAAGCTACAGTTGAAATGTAATTATGTAGACTGCTGTTTAGTATTATGTATTTATTGTTAGCCCTCTAATTGGAATGCCTACACATCTGTATGCCTACACAACGTTTAAAAACACTGTTGAATATCCATGCCAAAACAAACAATATTTCCTGTTTTCTATTGAATAAGGTTAACCTTGGTCAGATTATATGGTATCATCAGGAACACTGATATGCACATCTGGAAATCCAAAGGCAAACCCTAGGCATGTGCAGATGACAGTGGGCTATTTACTCAGTATTTACATACAGATACAGATTAACATACATTGGAAACAGAGAGTTGAGCTCTTTGTTTGTCATATTGTTCCCTCTGTATCAAGGCACAAGGCGAAACCCAGATGCACATCAGGAGGCAGATGGTTGGAGTCTTACAATGTTTATTAATCCAAAGGGGTAGGTAAGAGAATGGTTGTGGACAGGCAAAAAGGTCAAAACCAGATCAGAGTCCAGGAGGTACAGAGTGGCAGGCAGGCAGAATGGTCAGGCAGGCAGGTACAGAGTCCAGAAACTGGCAAGGGTCAAAACCGGGAGAACTGGAAAAAGGAGAATAGCAAAAGGAGTACAAGAAAAACATGCTGGTTGACTTGACTAAACATACAAGACGAACTGGCACAGAGAGACAGGAAACACAGGGATAAATACACTGGGGAAAATAAGCCACACCTGGAGGGGGTGGATACAATCACAGGAACAGGTGAAACAGATCAGGGCGTGACACTCTGAAAACTCTCCATTGTTTATCTTTGCAGCACATATCCATTGTGTGTTGTTGTGGCGTAGTCGAGGTTGATGAGCCGGTTGAGTCGTTCCCAGTCTGAAGGTGAAGTTTTACAAGGACGCTGTTGTAGGAAGTAACTCAGCTCCCTCTCCCAGCGGGGATCACTCTGCCATGTTGCAGATGAGAGGATGATTCATGATTGACTGGCACAGAAGGAAAAGCCATATTAATCAAGTGCCAGGAGAAGAGTCGTGCCATAATGCAAATGGAGTGTTAATTGAGTGTTGGATGGCTTTGAATAATGAGAGAGGCTTTTCAGACATCAATGCACATCACAACAATGGGGACAACAAATGTGTGAACAGTATACTGTACAATGTAGTATAATTCCCATAACACACAACAGCTTTTATATCACATTTGATGAACATGTGCCTCTAGACAGCTGGCTGTGATGGAAATGTGACGGGACTCTGAACTGTCATAGGGAAATCATGGGGGAAAGTTGTTGGTAGCCTATTTATTTATAAATGTTGTATTTTTTAAAAACGTTTTCATTTTGAGGAATTCCAGTAGCTCATGTATATTTGTGATGCTTTGCTTAATGGTTTGTTTAATGGTTTGTTTAAACTGTATTGTTGGTTAGGGGCTCGTAAGTAAGCATTTCACTGTATTCGGCGCATGTGACTAATAAAATTTGATTTGATTAGATCTTCCCTCTTATATTCCAGAATCGAGAAGCCTTTTGGAATGTCATGTTTCAATCTGCCATCTGAGTTCAGGGGTCTGTTTAAACCACTTCAGCTTCTGCTCTGAAATCCATAGGCTTAAAGTGCAATTCCACCACTTTTCAACCTCATTGTCATTATATCCAGCACAATGTCAGTGTATACGTATGTGAAATCTGCACATTTCTACACTTTCAAAAAAAATGAAGCTAAAGTTCTACCCGATGGCATAATCAGAAACTCGTTTGGGAATCATTTACTTACTTAAAAAACTTTTAATCCAACCCTGTGATATTACAAATCACGTTTCCAGTCACAGTTTTGAAGCGAGTAAAGTTATACCGTATTAAAAACATCACGACTGCTGTGATGGAAAAAGGTCGTTTCGGGACAATTTTATAAATGCTGACCAATAATTTGTTCTTTCGACATGGTGGGATCTTTTTGTGTCAGTAAAATGTATTATGTGAGAAATGTTGGCGGAAATGCCTAAATGCATAAATATTGATATAATAACCATAATGCCAAAGTAAACATGATATGGTGTGTGGTCCTCCCACTATGACTTGGGAAACTATGCAGATGAAATAAGCTATGAGGAACTTCACAGGTTGGTGAAAGTGCACGGTGATCTTGAAGCTCCTTTCCAATAGATATTGAGGGTCTTAAATCTAGCAACATAATGATCGATGCTTGACTGCCATTTCACAATAAAAATATTCTTGCTCTTATCCATAATAATCTCATAATGTAGACTAGCCTACCTGCACTGTATCTGAGAGCTGTTGGCTAGAGAAGCATATGCCAAGACCAGAGTAGGAACATTTTCTATTTAACACAACCGTTTTTATGAAAATGTGCTGGAAACACATTGAACTTTATATTTTTATTTATATTTTTATTTGGTTCATGAAAACGTAAGCAAACAAGTACATTTTGTGTGCACTATGTCATCACACATGGACTTTTATACTGATTTCCTATCCGCAACAAGTCCGTTTGGTGGAAAATACATTTATTTCTTTATGCACATTTTAGAATATTTGTATGAAAATCTGTCACCAATTGGATGGAAACCTACCTAGCTATTCAGAAGCACGTTTTAGGACCTTATCTTTTTAACCACAGACCATGGAAATGCTCTGTTTTCACACATGTTGGCACTGGTTTGGTGCTGGAAATAATAAATATGGGGATGAAAGTGGCGGAATTGCCCTTTAAAGCACAGCAGATGCTGCTTAGTTATATGTCAAGGAACATCTGGCATATACTTATCCATGTCCCTCATAGGAGACTCATTGAGTCATTAAGTTTGTACCATTAGAAAATGTACCTAAAAATATCAAGCACAGTAATGCTAGCCCCGAGTTTGTCTTAATTTACATACCATCATCTTGCTAAATGAGCTTTGCTTTTGCATCCTGAGGGGAAACAGATCGACAAACAAAACATCTACCTTACTTCTGGCAGTCAAACACATTAATCAGAGATTCCTCTGGCTTAAGAAGGGCCTGACCGGGAAAGACAGCCTTAAGGGGCAAGAGATGCATGTCATCCAACCCTAAATTCAAGTTTCAAGTTTCATGTTTTAAAGTTACATGCACAAGTACAGTGAAATGCCATTTTTTTTGCAACCTCTAAACCCAACAATGCATTGATCAATATCAATGAAGTACTAAAAAGGGGTCAGATCCAATACCATATTTACAATGTGCAAGGATACTAGAGTTATAGAGATAGATATGTATAAGGGGTAAGGTGACTACTGTAGACATCAGGATGTATTATAAACAGAGTAGAAGCAGCATAAATTAAGATTGTGTGTGTGTGTGTGTGTGTGTGTGTGTGTGTGTGTGTGTGTGTGTGTGTGTGTGTGTGTGTGTGTGTGTGTGTGTGTGTGTGTGTGTGTGTGTGTGTGTGTGTGTGTGTGTGTGTGTGTGTGTGTGTGTGCAGAGTCAGTATAAATGTGTGTGCATGTTATTTGTGCGTTGAAGTGTCAGTGTGCATCCTCTGAGTGTGCCTAGAGAGTGCAAAAATGTAAAATAAATACAAGGGTCAACTCAGATAGTTAGAATATTCATAGCACACAATGACTACATCCAACTTGTGACTTTACAAATTGGTTGGATGCATTTGCTGTTTGTTTTGGTCGTGTTTCAGATTATTTTTCTGGCCAAAAGTGAATGAATAGTAAATAATGTATTGATTCATTTTGGTGTCACTTTTATTGTAAATAAGAATAGAATATGTTTCTAAACACTTCAACATTCATGTGGATGTTCCCACGATTATGGATTATCCTGAAATAATTGTGAATAATGATGAGTGAGAAAGTTACAGATGCACAAATATCACCCCCTCCCAAAAATGCTAACCTCCCCTGTTATTGTAATGGTGAGAGGTTAGCGTGTATGATACTGTGTTTTTGTGTCTATAAGTTTCTCACTCATCATTGTTCACGGTTCATTCAGGATTATCCCTAATCACAAACTAGATGTAGTCATTGTGTGCTATACATATGGGACCAAATACTTTTTACTACTTTAATACACATATACGCTGAGTATACAAACTATTAGGAACACCATTTCCATGACATAGACTGACCAGGTGAATCCAGGTGAAAGCTATGATCCCTTATTGATGTCACTTGTTAAATCCACTTCAATCAGTGTAGATCTTTGGGATGAGATAGGTTAATCCTTAATCAGTGTAGATCTAGGAGATGAGATAGGTTAAAGAAGGATTTCCTTGAGCCTTGAGACAATTGAGACCTGGATCATGTATGTGTGCCATTCAGAGATTGAATGGGCAAGACAAAATATTCATATGCCTTTGAACGGGGTGTGTCAAAAACCACAACGCTGCTGGGTTTTTTACACAACAGTTTCCTGCGTGCATCAAGAATGGTCCACCACTCAAATTACATCCATCCAACTTGACACAACTGTGGGAAGCATTGGAGTCAACATAGGCCAACATCCCTGTGGAATGCTTTCGATACCTTGTAGAGTCTATGCCCTGACAAAATGAGGATGTTCCGAGGTCATAAGGGGGTGCAACTCAATATAAGGAAAGTTTTCCTAATGTGTTGTACACTCCGTGTAAATTAATTTGTCCCGAATACTTTTGGTACCCTAAAATGGGCGAACTATGTACAAAAAGTGCTGTAATCTCTAAACGATTCACCCGATATGGATGAAAATACCATCAATTTAAGATGACAGTGTGCACTTTAACCCCATAGTCGTTGTATCATTTCAAATCCAAAGTGCTGGAGTACAGAGCCAAAACAACAGCAAAACTGTCACTGTCCCAATACTTTTGGAGTACACTGTAGAGGTCCCAGATGACAAGGAGCTTGGCCTCAGTGATGTACTGGGTTGTCCATATCACCCTCAGTAGCGCTATGCGATCGAGGGAGGTGCTGTTGACATACCAAGCAGTGATGCAGACAGTCGAGATGCTCTCAATGGTGCAGCTGTAGAACTTTAAGAATTTGAGGGCCCATGCCAAACTTTTGCGCTGTTGCGCCTTCTTCATGTCTGTGAACATGTGTGTGTACCATTTTAAGTCCAGTTCAGAGGGAGGTGTTCAGTCCTTGGGTCCTAAGCTTTGTGACAAGCTTAAAGGGTACAATGGTGTTGAAGGCTGAACTGTAGTCAATGAACAGCATTCTCACATAGATATTCCTCTTTTCTAGGTGGGCGAGGGAATTGTGGAGTGCAATTGAGATTGCGTTGTCTATGGATCTGTTGGGGCAGTATGCAAATTGGAGTGGTGTCTGGGATGATGGAATTGATTTGTGCACTTCATGATTACAGATGAGTGCTACAGGGTGGTAGTCATTGTGGCATGACGCCTTAGAGTTCTTATGAACAGGAATGATGGTACATTAGACATCTTAAAATATGAGAAGCTTACAGACTGCGACAGCGAGAGGTTGAAAATTACCGTGAATATCCCTGCCAGCTGATCTGCACATGCTCTGTGAAAGCGCCCTGGAATACCGTCCGACCCGACGGTCTTCAGATTGTTGACCTGATTAAAGACCTTACTCACGTTGGTCTCTGAGTGCGAGATCACCCAGTCCTCTGGTTCGGTGTGGCCCAAACACATGGTATGGTTTAGTTATTGTCGAAGTGTGCATAAAATGCATTGAGTTTGTCTGGTTGAGAGGCATTGTTGGGCAGTTCACAGCTGGGTCTTCCTTTGTAGTCCGCAATGGCCTGTAGCCCCTGCCACATGCGACGGGCGTCGGAGCCTGTGTAATACAGTATGATTCCACTTATTCCTATATTGTCCTTTTGCTCATTTGATGGTTCTGCGGAAGTCGTGGCAGGACTTCTTGTACTTGTTCCTGTCCACAGCCGAAGCCTCAGGGTTGTCTGCGATAGCCCTGTGTGTGTTAGCCCTGTCCTTTAGCTTAGCGACAACCTCTGTGTTAATCAAGGGGATTCGATTGGGGAAGCAGCGAACCTTTACTGTGGGGACAACATTGCTGATGCATTTCCTTATGAAGCCGGTGATGGAAGTGGTTAGCTCGTTGATGTAATCGCCGGAGTCTCGAACATATTCCAATCAGTGCAAGCAAAGCAGTCTTGTAGCATAATCTCGGATTAGGGCTGTGGCGGTCACAACATTTTAGCAGCCGGGGATTGTCAAGCAAATAACTGTCGGTCTTACGGTAATTGACTGTGAATTAACATAAACACATTTAGGTTCTCCTGGCTTCCATACAGTACATAGCCTAAAAAAAAACATTTTAAAAAGTCTAATAAAGCCAATAAAGCCATATAGCCTACACCTTCACAATAAATCCATTATGTGTTGTTTTCCTTATCTTAGGTCCTGATGTGGCTATGCCAAATGGCTGTGGGCTACACTAGTTCAGTTGATTTTGAATACATTGTTAGGCTACATGATAGTACTCTAATGATAATTTTTTAAAACTTGCTTGAAAGGCAGGTTGTACACACTCCATTCACAATTTGACAACCACTTGATAATGCCTCAAATTTAACAGCGGCATCCCCTTTGTGGCTGTAATGCAAAAAACATCCATACCTTTTGAGGTCCCAAGTGCTGTGCAATCCGAAGCTTCTCTCACTCACATGGCTCTCCGTCATGTGATTGGGTCTTTTTCACAGGCTACAAGTGAAGACAGACACATCGGGGACGCAACTGTGCACGTTCTTATATCCAATTCTGAGGTGCATATTGAAGATATTAGAAGAACTGTCCACATTTACTTTTCGTCAACCAACAAGATAAATAGGCCTAACAAACAACAAAAGCACTAGCCTACATCAATCTACTATCCCCCACAATACAAAAATCGACCTAATCTATTCTGTGCGAGAAATAAATATTCCTAACATAGTCTGGGACAGTTGTGGGACGCGATAGATACCAAATTAATATCAACATTTTAAGCTAAACGTTCTGACGCGTTGCGTCAGCCACATTGCATAAAAACATATTTGATGCTGGTGGTTATATTAATTTGCGATAGATACCAAATTCATATAACCACTAGCATCAAAAATAATGTTTTATGCAATGTGGCTGATGCAACACATCAGAATGTTTAGCTTAAAATTTTGACAAACTATTAGTCTTTTTCTTCGTATTATAAGCGCAGCAATGTGCACATGGTAGTAGGCTATAAGTGTAAACGTCCCATTAGCGGAAAACACCATTATCAAATGGGACCGCAAATGCAATTATACATGTAATGCTTTTATTATAAAAGTGCATTTTTATGGTGAAAATTATCTTCCCCAAACTTGAAACTCACGCATTGCTTAAATATGCCAGTTAGGCTCTACACCCCTTGTAAAACGTATTAATGTGCTTCAATTTAAGAAGTTATTATGGTCACTTTAGTTCTGATACAAACCTTATTAAAACCTTGTAGGCCTATGGACTAGGCCTACAAGGCCTACAACTATGTGTCTGTCTATCCCTGTGTCTGTCTATCCCTGTTCTCTCCTCTCTGCACAGACCATACAAACGCTCCACACCGCGTGGCCGCGACCACCCTAATCTGGTGGTCCCAGCGCGTACGACCCACGTGGAGTTCCAGGTCTCCGGTAGCCTCTGGAACTGCCGATCTGCGGCCAACAAGGCAGAGTTCATCTCAGCCTATGCCTCCCTCCAGTCCCTTGACTTCTTGGCACTGACGGAAACATGGATCACCACAGATAACACTGCTACTCCTACTGCTCTCTCCTCGTCCGCCCACGTGTTCTCGCACACCCCGAGAGCTTCTGGTCAGCGGGGTGGTGGCACCGGGATCCTCATCTCTCCCAAGTGGTCTTTCTCTCTTTCTCCCCTTACCCATCTGTCTATTGCCTCCTTTGAATTCCATGCTGTCACAGTTACCAGCCCTTTCAAGCTTAACATCCTTATCATTTATCGCCCTCCAGGTTCCTCGGAGAGTTCATCAATGAGCTTGATGCCTTGATAAGCTCCTTTCCTGAGGACGGCTCACCTCTCACAGTTCTGGGCGACTTTAACCTCCCCACGTCTACCTTTGACTCATTCCTCTCTGCCTCCTTCTTTCCACTCCTCTCCTCTTTTGACCTCACCCTCTCACCTTCCCCCTACTCACAAGGCAGGCAATACGCTTGACCTCATCTTTACTAGATGCTGTTCTTCCACTAACCTCATTGCAACTCCCTCCAAGTCTCCGACCACTACCTTGTATCCTTTTCCCTCTCGCTCTCATCCAACACTTCCCACACTGCCCCTACTCGGATGGTATCGCGCCGTCCCAACCTTCGCTCTCTCTCCCCCGCTACTCTCTCCTCTTCCATCCTATCATCTCTTCCCTCTGCTCAAACTTTCTCCAACCTATCTCCTGATTCTGCCTCCTCAACCCTCCTCTCCTCCCTTACTGCATCCTTTGACTCTCTATGTCCCCTATCCTCCAGGCCGGCTCGGTCCTCCCCTCCCGCTCCGTGGCTCGACGACTCATTGCGAGCTCACAGAACAGGGCTCCGGGCAGCCGAGCGGAAATGGAGGAAAACTCGCCTCCCTGCGGACCTGGCATCCTTTCACTCCCTCCTCTCTACATTTTCCTCCTCTGTCTCTGCTGCTAAAGCCACTTTCTACCATTCTAAATTCCAAGCATCTGCCTCTAACCCTAGGAAGCTCTTTGCCACCTTCTCCTCCCTCCTGAATCCTCCCCCCCCCTCCTCCCTCTCTGCAGATGACTTCGTCAACCATTTTGAAAAGAAGGTCGATGACATCCGATCCTCGTTTGCTAAGTCAAACGACACCGCTGGTTCTGCTCACACTGCCCTACCCTATGCTCTGACCTCTTTCTCCCCTCTCTCTCCAGATGAAATCTCGCGTCTTGTGACGGCCGGCCGCCCAACAACCTGCCCGCTCGACCCTATCCCCTCCTCTCTTCTCCAGACCATTTCCGGAGACCTTCTCCCTTACCTCACCTCGCTCATCAACTCATCCCTGACCGCTGGCTACGTCCCTCCCGTCTTCAAGAGAGCGAGAGTTGCACCCCTTCTGAAAAAACCTACACTCGATCCCTCCGATGTCAACAACTACAGACCAGTATCCCTTCTCTCTTTTCTCTCCAAAACTCTTGAGCGTGCCGTCCTTGGCCAGCTCTACCGCTATCTCTCTCAGAATGACCTTCTTGATCCAAATCAGTCAGGTTTCAAGACTAGTCATTCAACTGAGACTGCTCTTCTCTGTATCACGGAGGCGCTCCGCACTGCTAAAGCTAACTCTCTCTCCTCTGCTCTCATCCTTCTAGACCTATCGGCTGCCTTCGATACTGTGAACCATCAGATCCTCCTCTCCACCCTCTCCGAGTTGGGCATCTCCGGCGCGGCCCACGCTTGGATTGCGTCCTACCTGACAGGTCGCTCCTACCAGGTGGCGTGGCGAGAATCTGTCTCCTCACCACGCGCTCTCACCACTGGTGTCCCCCAGGGCTCTGTTCTAGGCCCTCTCTTATTCTCGCTATACACCAAGTCACTTGGCTCTGTCATAACCTCACATGGTCTCTCCTATCATTGCTATGCAGACGACACACAATTAATCTTCTCCTTTCCCCCTTCTGATGACCAGGTGGCGAATCGCATCTCTGCATGTCTGGCAGACATATCAGTGTGGATGACGGATCACCACCTCAAGCTGAACCTCAGCAAGACGGAGCTCCTCTTCCTCCCGGGGAAGGACTGCCCGTTCCATGATCTCGCCATCACGGTTGACAACTCCATTGTGTCCTCCTCCCAGAGCGCTAAGAACCTTGGCGTGATCCTGGACAACACCCTGACGTTCTCAACTAACATCAAGGCGGTGTCCCGTTCCTGTAGGTTCATGCTCTACAACATCCGCAGAGTACGACCCTGCCTCACACAGGAAGCGGCGCAGGTCCTAATCCAGGCACTTGTCATCTCCCGTCTTGACTACTGCAACTCGCTGTTGGCTGGGCTCCCTGCCTGTGCCATTAAACCCCTACAACTCATCCAGAACGCCGCAGCCCGTCTGGTGTTCAACCTTCCCAAGTTCTCTCACGTCACCCCGCTCCTCCGCTCTCTCCACTGGCTTCCAGTTGAAGCTCGCATCCGCTACAAGACCATGGTGCTCGCCTACGGAGCTGTGAGGGGAACGGCACCTCAGTACCTCCAGGCCCTGATCAGGCCCTACACCCAAACAAGGGCACTGCGTTTATCCACCTCTGGCCTGCTCGCCTCCCTACCACTGAGGAAGTACAGTTCCCGCTCAGCCCAGTCAAAACTGTTCGCTGCTCTGGCCCCCAATGGTGGAACAAACTCCCTCACGACGCCAGGACAGCGGAGTCAATCACCACCTTCCGGAGACACCTGAAACCCCACCTCTTCAAGGAATACCTAGGATAGGGTAAGTAAGGGTAAGTAATCCTTCTCACCCCCCCAACAAGATTTAGATGCAAGTGGCTGTTCCACTGGTTGTCATAGGTGTTTGCACCAATTTGTAAGTCGCTCTGGATAAGAGCGTCTGCTAAATGACTTAAATGTAAATGTAAATGTAGATGAGGTGTGCGACTATGATTTGAAAAAGTCAGCAACAAAAAAAGGCATTGTGTCTTATGCTGGGCATCAATCACAAGTGACAATATATAATTCACAAGATAGGCTAATATTGTCACCCATCAGAATATTCTTGATATAATCTTGTCTTTACATATACTAAATCATATATGTGTGACATTTGTTATGATTTAGAATCAATATCATGCACCTGTATCAAAACAGGGGCAGAGGGAAAAAATACATGTCATCTATACACTTAAATAGCGAATGGAGGACACTTTTCCCCATGGTTTATTTTCTTGCCAGCCATGTAGACTATATTCCTGTTGTAAATATAAGCAATGTGCTTAATATTAGGAAAGTTGAGAAATAAATATAGTAGGCCTAGTCTATAGAAATCTGATGGGACCCTTGTTTTTTGATTAGCGGCCATCACTCTGTTTTCTCCCACAATTGCATAGCCTATAGAAATGTTGCGCAACATGAGCTCATGGGCTCTCATGAAGTGTTTGATTCAATTTTTGATTTTGCATTGATGTCAGAGTGATTAGAGGGACAATGGAGTGTTGAGTACCAGGCAGTTACCAAGTTTGGTAGGCTACTAATGACCAGCAGCAGCATCAGAGCTTGGAGAAGCCTCATTACCGTGACTTAACGGTAATGTGGAATTTGATTGCCTTCATGACTCGTGACCGCCGGTGTAGGGGAAATATGGTCACCGCAACAGAATTATCTCTGATTCTGATGACCGTTTCTCAAAGGAGCGAGTTACAGGTACTTCCTGTTTCAGCTTCTGCCTGTAAACAAAAAACAAGGTACGGAGTCATGATCTGATTTGCCAAATGGCGGATGAGGGAAGGCCTTGTATGCTTGCTTGTGGGTAGAGTAACAGTGGTCTACGATTTTATCGCCCCTAGTGGCGAAGGAGGCGTGTTGACGGAAGTTGGGCATTACGTGTCTTAATGACTCAGAATTCAAATCGCCAGCGACAAGGAAGCAGCCTCCGAATGTACGTTTTCCTGTTTGTTTTTAGCCTCGTACAGTTCATTAAGTGTCAGCTTGTTATATTTCCTGTCCTGAGGTGGGACGTACACTACAGTCATTATAACAGCTGAAAACTCCCTCAGGAGGTAGAAGGGTCAATATTTGACCATCAGGTATTCCAAGACGGGTGAACAATGCGTCAAAACTACCATTACGCTTGAGTCAGAACACCATTTGTATTGTTCATGAAGAAGCACACCCCTCCCTCTCTCGATTTCTCTGACTACTGTCCTGTTCTGCTCAGTGAATTGAGAATTCATCGAGTTGGATAGTCATGGGGGGTATCGTGTCCACAAGCAATGTTTCAGAAAAGCTGAGAATATTGCAGTTACGAGAGTCCCGTTGGTAAAACATCCGAGAATCGGAGGTCATCAATCTTTTCATCAAGTGACTGGCCAATAAAATGGAGGGAACAGGTATCCGGTTTTCCCTTCATGTTAATCTCGACAGGATTCCCATTCTCTTGCCTCTGTAACTCCAACGTTTCCTCTTGGGTACCTCGACAATTGGGTCGGAATTACAGAAAGAGCTCAGAGCAGTTGAGTCGAAGTTGAAGCTGGAATTTGGATGAGTGGTATTCAGTAATGGGTTTTATTGGATTGAATTTAGAGAAGGAACTGCTGATCTGATGTTCAAAGTTTAATGTCGTTTATAAGAATGATAGCGGATACATTTATGGAAAATATAGTAAAAATAAACTAAAAAAGATTCACAAAATAGCCAAGTTGGGTTAACGCTTGCAAAATGGCAGCTATCCAGTACAACACAATCTTAACCTGAGGTAGTTCCATATGGGAGGCAGGATATTAAGGGACTTAACTCAGGAACACATCCTTAATTCACTGTTAAATATACAATATACATATGATTGTACATATGTTCATATGTATATACTTAAATATTAATATATTATCTCATTAGGTATACAATATATACTTAAATATGAATTTATTGTCTCATTAGGTATACAAGTTTACACTTTAATATTAATATATTAACTCAATAGGTCTACATCATGCCAGTCTTACATTGATGTTTGGATTAGCTCTTTGTTTACACAGAGAGCATACATTTAACAATGTGGCAAACAACAGAATATATCAGACTAGCAAGTGAATCTCTCAAAATCAAAATGCAATATACTGTGCACTAGTGAAATACTATCATGTGTACACAATTGACACATTGATTATATCAAAAATCGTTCTAATCTCGGTTGTCATTTCAAAGACATGCCCTCAACTAGATCAGAATTGATTAAAATACCTTTGGGTAGATAGACATGGCATATAACACATCATTGGGTTTTTAGCTGAAAAGAGCTCTATTAAAGATTTAGCCCATATTCTTGGCACGTTTAAATTAGCATATTAATGGATTGGTGTTCTTCAAACAGTTATTCTACTAATTAATCCACATTTATGTAGATTGTTTGATTCTCTTTACCGGCAATATACTGAACAGAAGGTTTAACAATAGCAATGCTTTTATGGACATAGTGTAAGACTCAGGAACAGGTGGTCTGTGTAATTTACTATCAATACACTTTACATGCGTATACTGTATTACTTGTTATGTATCCTGTTGATTAAAACTTCTTTGGGATCGGTGTCCCTTCCACGAGACATTTGAGCTTACGTAGGCTAATGCGATTTGCATGAGGTTGTAAGTATCAAGAACATTTCCCAGGACATAGACATATCTGATATTGGCAGAAAGCTTAAATTATTGTTACTCTAACTGTACTGTCCAATTTACAGTAGCAATTACAGTGAAACAATACAATGCTATTGTTTGAGGAGAGTGCACAGTTTTGAACATGAAAAGTTATTAACAAACAAATTAGGCACATTTGGGCAGTCTTGATACCACATTTTGAATATAAATGCAATGGTTCATTGGATCAGTATAAAACTTTGCACATACTGAATTGCAGATGGGCTGGAATAATACATTATGGCCTTTCTCTTGCATTTCAAAGATGATGGTACATTTTTTTTTTACAAAAGAACAGTTGTTTTTTTCTTTGTATTATATGATCCTACATTCCTTTCACATTTCCACAAACCTCAAAGTGTTTCCATTCAAATGGTACCAAGAATATGCATAAACTTGCTTCAGGCAATTAGATTTGGGTATGTCTGAACGATGTCTTTTGACTTTTTCCACATTTTGTTGTGTTACAACCTGAATTCAACATGGATTTGATGTTTTTTTCTTACCTACCAACACACAATACCCCATGATGGCAAAGAAAAAACATGTTTTAGAAATGTTAGCTAATGCATTGTAAATTAAATACAGAAATGCAGTATCTCATTTACATAAGTATTCACTATGGAGAGTGGAATTCAGTATTTTTTATTCCCTTTATTTAACCAGGCAAGTCAGTTAAGAATAAATTATTGTTTTCAATGACAGTGAGTTAACTGCCTGTTCAGGAGCAGAACAACAGATTTGTACCTTGTCAGCTCAGGGGTTTGAACTCGCAACATTCCGATTACTAGTCCAACGCTCTAACCACTAGGCTACCCTGTATTTTGGATTGAATTTGGATAAGTAACTGCTGATCTGATGTCAAAAAGTTATTGTCGGTTATAAGAATGATAGCGGATACATTTAGGAAAAATAGAGTAAAGATAAACTCCAAAAGAATGGCAAAGTTCGGTCGGCGCTTGCAAAACTTGCGACTATACAGTGCAGCACAATCTTAACCTGAGGAAGTACTATATGGGAGGAGGGATAACAAGGGATTTAACTCAGGAACACATCCTCATCTACTTAGTCAATATATACCAATGTGACCTGCTGTAATGTACATTTTAGAGATGTATATCTGTTAATTCACTGTTACATATACAATATAAATATAATTGTACATATATTCATATGTATTTACCATATATACTTAAATATGAATACATTGTCTCATTAGGTATACAAGTTTATACTTTAATATTAATATATTACCTCAGTAGGTCTACATAATGCCACTCTTACGTTGATGTTGGCATACGCTCTTTGTTTTTACAAAAGCTTATTAAGTTAAGTGTTTGACACAGAAAGCATGCATTTACCAATATGACAAACAGCAGAGTACATCAGACTAGGATGTGAATCTCTCAAAATCCAAATGCAATATACTGTGTACTAGTGAAATACTGTAATGTGTACACTATTGACACATTGACTATATCATAATTTGTTTTAATCTAGGTAGTAATTTGAAAGACATGCCTCCAACTAGATCAGAATTTATTAAAATACCTTTGGGTAGACAGACATGGCATATAACACATCATTGGGTTTTTCGCTGAAGAGAGGTGCTCTATGAAGATTTAGCCCATATTCTTGGCACGATTAAATTAGCATATTAATGGATTGGATATTCCACTAATTAATCCACATTTATGTAGATTGTTTAATTCTCTTTACCGACAATATACTTCACAGAAGGTTTAACAATAGCAATGCTTTTATGGGTATGCTATGTATCCTGTTGATTAAGCACAGAAGATAATGATAATAATGTTAGTGTTTTGGAGCCAAAACATTTCACAATCACTCTGAGCAATGTTTTTAGTGAAACAGTGCCTTCAGAAAGTGTTCATATAGCTTGACTTACTCCACATTTTGTTGTGTTACAGCCTGAATTCAAAATTGCTTAAATATGTTTTTTCTTACCTACAGTACCAACACACAATACCCCATAATGACAAAGTGAAAACATGTCTTTAGAAATGTTTGCTAATGTATTGAAAATGATTTACAGAAATGCAGTATCTCATTTACATAAGTATCCACACCCTGAGTCAATACTTTGTGGAAGAACCTTTGGCAGCCATTACAGCTGTGAGTCTTTCTGGGTAAGTCTCTAAGGGCTTTCCACACCTGGAGAGTGCAATATTTACCCATTATTCTTTTCAAAATTCTTCCATCTCTGTCAAATTTAACATTCCCTCTCTTCTTGGTAAGCAACTCCAGAGTAGATTTGTCCTTGTGTTTTTTGTTTTTGCCTTGCTGAAAGGTGAATTTATCTCCCAGTGTCTGGTGGAAAGCAGACCAAACCAGGTTTTCCTCTAGTATTTTGCCTGTGCTTAGCTCCATTCCATTACTTTTTGATCCTGGAAAAACTCCTCAGTCCTTAATGATTACAAGCATACCTGTAACATGATGCAGACATCACTATGCATGAAACTATGGAGAGTGGTATTCAGTATTGGGTTGTAGTGGATTTGGCCCAAACATAACACTTTGTTTCAAGACAATTTTTTTTTTTTTTAGCTTTTCTCACATTTTTTGCAGTATTACTTCAGTGCCTTGTTGCAAACAGGCTGCAAGTTTTGGAATATTTATATTTTGTACAGGCTTCCTTTTTTTCACTCTGACAGTTAGGTTAGTACTGTGGAGTAACTACGATGTTGTTGATTCATTCTAAATATTCTCTTATCACAGCCATTACACTCTTTAACTGTTCTAAAGTCACCATTGGCCTCATGCTGAAATCCCTGAGCGGTTTCCTTCCTCTCCAGCAACTGAGTTAGGGTGGACACCTGTACCTTTGTAGGGACTGGGTGTATTGATCCAGATTCCAAATTTTAATTAATAAATCAAATCAAATCACATTGTATTTGTCACATACACATGGTTAGCAGATGTTAATGCGAGTGTAGCGAAATGCTTGTGCTTCTAGTTCCGACAATGCAGTAATAACCAACAAGTAATCTAACTAACAATTCCAAAACTACTGTTTTATACACAGTGTAAGGGGATAATCCTGAACGTACAGTGGGGAGACCAAGTATTTGATACACTGCTGATTTTGCAGGCTTTCCTACTTACAAAGCATGTAGAGGTCTGTAATTTTTTTTCATAAGTACACTTCAACTGTGAGAGACAGAATCTAAACAAAAATCCAGAAAATCCATTGTATGATTTTTAAGTCATTCATTTGCATTTTTTTGCATGACATAAGTATTTGATCACCTACCAACCAGTAAGAATTCCGGCTCTCACAGACCTGTTAGTTTTTTTAAGAAGCCCTCCTGTTCTCCACTCATTACCTGTTTGAACTGCACCTGTTTGAACTCGTTACCTGTATAAAAGACACCTGTCCACACACTCAATCAAACAGACTCCAACCTCCCCACAATGGCCAAGACCAGAGAGCTGTGTAAGGACATCAGGGATAAATTGTAGACCTGCACAAGGCTGGGATGGGCTACAGGACAATAGACAAGCAGCTTGGTGAGAAGGCAACAACTGTTGGCGCAATTATTAGAAGATGGAAGAAGTTCAAGATGACGGTCAATCACCCTCGGTCTGGGGCTCAATGCAAGATCTCACCTCGTGGGGCATCAATGATCATGAGGAAGGTGAGGGATCAGCCCAGAACTACACAGCAGGATCTGGTCAATGACCTGAAGAGAGCTGGGACCACAGTCTCAAAGAAAACCATTAGTAGCACACTATGCCATCATGGATTAAAATCCTGCAGGGCACGCAAGTTCCCCCTGCTCAAGCCAGCGCATGTCCAGGCCCGTCTGAAGTTTGCCAATGACCATCTGGATGATCCAGAGGAGAAATGGGAGAAGGTCATGTGGTCTGATGAGACAAAAATAGAGCTTTTTGGTCTAAACTCCACTCGCCGTGTTTGGAGGAAGAAGAAGGATGAGTACAACCCCAAGAACACCATCCCAACCGTGAATCATGGAGGTGGAAACATCATTCTTTGGGGATGCTTTTCTACAAAGGGGACAGGACGATTGCACCGTATTGAGGGGAGGATGGATGGGGCCATGTATCGCGAGATCTTGGCCAAAAACCTCCTTCCCTCAGTAAGAGCATTGAAGATGGGTCGTCGCTGGGTCTTCCAACATGACAACGACCCGAAACACACAGCCAGGGCAACAAAGGAGTGGCTCCGTAAGAAGCATCTCAAGGTCCTGGAGTGGCCTTGCCAGTCTCTAGACCTGAACCCAATAGAAAATCTTTGGAGGGAGCTGAAAGTCCGTATTGCCCAGCGACAGCCCCGAAACCTGAAGGATCTCGAGAAGGTCTGTATGGAGGAGTGGGCCAAAATCCCTGCTGCAGTGTGTGCAAACCTGGTCAAGAACTACAGGAAACGTATGATCTCTGTAATTGCAAACAAAGGTTTCTGTACCAAATATTAAGTTCTGCTTTTCTGATGTATCAAATACTTATGTCATGCAATGAAATGCAAATTAATTTATTAAAAATCATACAATGTGATTTTCTGGATTTTTGTTTTAGATTCCGTCTCTCACAGTTGAAGTGTACCTATGATACAAATTACAGACCTCTACATGCTTTGTAAGTAGGAAAACCTCCAAAATCAGCAGTGTATCAAATACTTGTTCTCCCCACTGTATACAGCCTTGCCATAACAAAATGATTGAATACTTATTTACTCAAGACATTTCAATTTTTTTTTATTTTAAATATTAATATTAATTAAACTGTAAAAATGTCTAAACCTAATTCAACTTTGACATTAATGGGTATTGTGTGTAGGCCAGTGACAAAAATCTCCATTGAATCCATTTTAAATTCAGGCTGTAACACAACAAAATGTGGAAAAAGTCAAGGGTTGTGAATACTTTCTGAAGGCACAGTACATAATATACATAATGCCAATATGCCACACCAATATTGAAACAGACATACTAACTAAATGTTCTTAGTTAGAAATGGCCATAATAATAACATTTTAAGCAATATGTGCTTGCACTTGCTTTTGAAAGTCGATCAGAAAATTAGGCTGTCACATTTCTCCATGGAATTATAATGACTGATACAATTGAAGATACACACATACAAGATGGGGAGTGAGATATGGGATGCAACGGCAGGATGAGGGAGCACATTTTAGATTACATTTTGATTTGCCTGAAGTTATCTGAATCGCTGTGTAAACCAACCCGGAGGAAAAAACTGACACTTTGTATTCACTTTGTGGTCATCACTTCCTTGTGAAGTGTTTAATTAAAAAATGAAACAGAATCAACTTGTATTGATTCTACACTGAGTGTATGAAACATTAGGAACACCTGCTCTTTACATGACATAGACTAACCAGATGAAAGATATGATCCCTTATTGATGCCAATTGAGACAATTAAGACAGATTGTGTATGTGTGCTATTCAAAGTGCCTTTGAACGGGGTATGGTAGTAGGTTTGAGTGTGTAAAGAACTGCAACCCTGCTGGGTTTTTCACGCTCAACAGTTTCCTGTGTGTATCAAGATATGTTCCACCACCCAAATAACATCCAGGCAACTTGAAACAACTGTAGGAAGCATTGGAGTCAATATGGCCATCATCCCTGTGGGACACTTTCGACACCATGCCCTGACGAATTGAGGCTGTTCTGAGGACAAAAGGGGGTGCAACTTAATATTAGGACGGTGTTCCTACTGTATTTAGCACTCAGTGTACAGTATGGCAGTATGGTAAACAACAGGTAGGTTAGGAGCCTATAATTTTAGAACAGGTGGTAATCTACCCACTTGAATTAATATACAGTGGGGCAAAAAAGTATTTAGTCAGCCACCAATTATGCAAGTTCTCCCACTTAAAAAGATGAGAGAGGCCTGTAATTTTCATCATAGGTACACTTCAACTATGACAGACAAAATGAGAAAAGAAATCCAGAAAATCACATTGTAGGATTTTTAATGAATTTATTTGCAAATTTGCAAAAAACAGAAAATTAAGTCATTACAACGCAAACTTTTTTCCAAATTAACTCCATAATATCGACAGAAACATGGCAAACGTTGTTTAGAATCAATCCTCAAGGTGTTTTTCACATATCTATCGATGATAAATCATTCGTGGCAGTTTGGTTTCTCCTCTGAAGAAATGGAACCTGGAGATTATGCAATGATTTCGACGCAGGACACCGGGCGGACACCTGGTAAATGTAGTCTCTTATGGTCAATCTTCCAATGATATGCCTACAAATACGTCACAATGCTGCAGACCCCTTGGGGAAACGACAGAAAGTGCAGGCTCATTCCTGGTGCATTCACAGCCATATAAGGAGACATTGGAACACAGGGCATTCACAATCTGGACCATTTCCTGTATGAAATTTCATATTGGTTTCGCCTGTAGCATTAGTTCTGGGGCACTCACAGATAATATCTTTGCAGTTTTGGAAACATCAGAGTTTTTTCTTTCCAAAGCTGTCAATTACATGCATAGTCAAGCATCTTTTCGGGACAAAATATCTTGTTTAAAACGGGAACGTTTTTTATCCAAAAATTAAAAGAGTGCCTCCTTTCTTGAAGAAGTAAACATACACTTCACTTTTGGCAAACTATAGTTTTGGCAAGTCGCTTAGGATATCTACTTTGTGCATGACACAAATAATGTTTCCAACAATTGTTTACACACAGGTTATTTCACTTATAATTCACTGTATCACAATTCCAGTGGGTCAGAAGTTTACATACACTAAGTTGAATGTGCCTTTAATTAAACAGCATGGAAAATTTCAGAAAATGGTATCATGGCATTAGAAGATTCTGATAGGCTAATTGACATCATTTGAGTCAATTGGAGGTGTACCTGTGGATGTATTTCAAGGCCTACCTTCAAACTCAGTGCCTCTTTGCTTGACATCATGGGAAAATCAAAAGAAATCAGCCAAGATGACAAAAAATAAATGGTTGACCTCCACACGTCTGGTTCATCCTTGGGTGCAATTTCCAAATGCCTGTAGGTACCTCGTTCATCTGTACAGACAATAGTACGCAAGTATGAACACCATGGGACCACGCAGCCGTCATACCGCTCAGGAAGGAGATGCGTACTGTCTCCTAGAGATGAGCATACTATGGTGCAAAAAGTGGTGCAAAAAGTGCAAATCAATCCCAGAAAAACAGCAAAGGACAAAAGTATCTATATCCACAGTAAAACGAGTCCTATATCGACATAACCTGAAAGGCCGCTCAGCAAGGAAGAAGCCACTGCTCCAAAACCGTCATAAAAAAGCCAGACTACTGTTTGTAAATGCACATGGGGACAAAGATCGTACCTTTGGGAGAAATGTCCTCTGGTCTGATGAAACAAAAATATAACTTTTTGGCCATAATGACCATTCTTATGTTTGGAGGAAAAAGGGGGACGCTTCAGTTGTGGGGGTGCTTTGCTGCAGAAGGGACTAGTGCACTTCACAAAATGAGGATGGAAAATGATGTGGATATATTGAAGCAACATCTCAAGACATCAGTCAGGAAGTTAAAGCTTGGTCACAAATGGGTCTTCCAAATGGACAATGACACCAAGCATACTTCCAAAGTTGTGGCAAAATGGCTTAAGGACAACAAAGTCAAGGTGTTGGAGTGGCCATCACAAGCCCTGACCTCAATCCGATAGGAAATATGTGGGCTGATCTGAAAGAGCATGTGCGAGCAAGGAAGTCTACATACCTGACTCAGTTACACCAGCTCTGTCAGGAGGAATGGGCCAATTTTCACCCAACTTATTGTGGGAAGCTTGTGTAAGGCTACCCAAAACGTTTGACCCAAGTTAAACAATTTAACGGCAATGCTACCAAATACTAATTGAGTGTATGTAAACTTCTGACCCACTGGGAATGTGATGAAAGAAATAAAAGCTGAAATAAATCATTCTGTCTACTATTATTCTGACATTTCACATTCGTAAAATAAAGTGGTGATCCTAACTGACCTAAGACAGGGATTTTTACTAGGATTAAATGTCAAGAATTGTGAAATACTGAGTTTAAATTTATTTGGCTACAGCATATGTAAACTTCTGACTTGAACTGTATCACAAATGTTATGTTTTTTATTTTTTATTTTCTAGTTAGTAAAAATCCTGGGTTATATGGCAGTGTGTGTGTGTCAAGAAAAAGCTAGGGAAAATGTATGAATCTGTATTTTGTGCATTTTTAAAGTTTTTAGTTACCCTTAACATCCATCGCTCTTAGCACAATCTACCATAGCACAATTCCAAGAACTTTACCCATCAGCTCATCGAGGTTTGGTAGCCTAGTGGTGAAGAAAATTGATTTTCACAAGATTTTGCAGTAATTACATTCCGTGAAATTAACAAATGGATTCCAGGGTGTTAGAAAGTAACTGCACACGGTTAAACAGCCTCAATCAAGGTCAAGTCCCTAGTGCTGTGAAAAGAAGAGGAGTAATACAGATGTCCCATATGAACGAGTAGAGTATGAAATATTTTACCTCTGGGGGCGGGCAGTTGCATATGGTGTATCAGGTTAGCTGACCAGAGGTAATGCCTGCAGCCATGGGTCTAGGCAGTCTCTCAGTGCAGCTGTCAGAGGCCACAGGATATTGAAGGCTCCGTTTTGAGCCTGCTCCCTGGGTTTAACACAGATCACTGAGTTGGGCCCCTCGGGACTCATAATTGCAAATGGTTAATAAGAAAACAATGCAAATACCCCAGTACTTCCTTGGCTGGAGGGAATACGACTTTCCCTCTCATTGAAGCCATGGAAGTTGAAGGCTGACTGCGATACTGCAGTTATTGTTAGAGAATCTTCCATTATAGTGAATAATATATATATATGTTTTTTAATTGGTCAATCTCTTGCTAATGTGGTACTCCGAGCGGCCTTTAAGGCCTTTAACTTGAGTTACTCAATAATAGGGGGCAGCACTGAGCTGGCCTACAATGTCACTTCCTGCAGTAGCTCCGTCTGCACATGTTATCTCCATGAGATGTCGTCATAACCGACTTGATTTGCCTTCAATGAGTCTTCACATAGGAATGAATGTCGTGATTGATGACTTTGTCCATTCAAATATACAGTTATTGGATATAGTGGATATAGAATCGACTTTCCCTGTCTATTTCCTGAGTCTCTAACTTGTGGGCAGAATCCTAACCGGAGCTACTTTATGCATGTGTAATATGGATTTTTGCCAAATGTGAAGAGCATACATGGATCCTATGGTTCTCCCCACAATTTTTTAACAAGGTGCTGCTTCTGACTACGGCCGGGGGGAGGCCTGGAGGGGGCACTAGACTCAGAGTTTTTTTGTGGTTTTGAACACCTGTAACTGACATTTCCTGTAATCTAGAGTAAAAAATGCCTTATATGATAACAAATGAAGTAAAACATAGCCAGTCCACAAGGTGGCGCAACGCCTCTCTTACATTCTTTACGTAGAACCCTGGACTCAAGTAAGGATACAGCCCTCGCACTTTCATTGATATGGGAAAATGTTATCAGAATCACGATAATACAGTTGAGGGCAGGTTAGATTGTAATACTCTGAGATTATAACTATTGACCATGTCATGACAACCTCAAACTGTTTATAGGATTATATATGCGTGTTCAATGGCTGAGAAAGAAAGAAGCCCAATTGTAGTCGTTTTCACATTGTCATGGAAACAGGGGAGCAGACTTCGAGGATGACGAATTTCCCTATCAGTTTAGTCAAATATACCTCCAGACAGAGATCTGATTTACTACCACTGACTCCCCCAGACAAAACGCTCTGGTCCTGCATGCTTTCATGAATGCTTTTCCTGTCTCTTAATTGTGTGGCATAATCTTATCTTGATATGATGTTTGAGCACCTTTGTAGATACACAGTTAAATCGAGTACAGGCTTAACCAAATGACAACAGAGATATAATACAATATGGAATTTTATTGAATAGTTTGAGGTAGGTCTCATCTCTGAGTAATGCTCCTCAGAGCCAGATGCTGATGACATTATAAACTACCCTATAAATACCTGCTATGCTGATGAGTGGGATAGGAAGCGATGTGAATTATGAGTTTACTAGATGCATGATAAGTGATGATACATTCAGACCAGCCTTACTACTTGAACTTTCATAAACTTCATTTCATGTTTGTCTCTCAGTGACAAGCTTAATGCCCATTTGCTGTCCTTGTGTTATTTGCTTGTCCGCTGTATTCATGTCATGATTCAATGTACCCTAATTGTTCATTTTGGTAATGGCAATATGATTGTCTGAGCAGTCAATCTCCGTCAGAATACATGGCATTTGTTCAGGACACAACCACAAGAGAGACAGATATCCATGGTATAAAAATGCTGGCACTTTCAGTTTACTGTCACTGCCAGCCCTAACTATTTCATGAACTGTGTCATTGCCTAACAGTTAGAAGGTGAAAAGGGTGAAGAAGAAAACATTTATGGAATAATCTGAACCAAATACCATAATCATATTCTCTTTGGATTTGTCCCTTTAAGAATCTTAAAATGTTTGTTTTAATCATGCTGTATAGGATAGGTACTATAACACTGCAAAGCAGTCCCAGCTGCAAGCATATAAGCATGAAACGTCAATTGCAAGCTGTCGTTATCACTTCCTGCTTTTTCATTCCTGTATCCTAGATTGGAATCTGCTCTCAGAATTTAACATCGTTGTATGTTCCAACTATATGCTCTTCTCTTCACAAGCTTTACCGTGCCATGCATCCCCGAACTCTGACTTGCCACTGCTGTTTGACTGTGGAAAGGTAGGCATCACTGACCTGATTTAAGCTACAGAGAATATGCAGGCCTTCGATAGAAAACCAATTTATTTGTCCTTCTGCTCGACTTGGCCCCTTTGTGAGATGTAGATTGCTTCCAAAAGTGTATTTTTAGGAAGCCCCGTCTGGTGTAACTGTACATGCAACATTTGCCCCCCAATGAATAAAATGAGTTTCGGGAAATAAACTTTTGTAGCACTTAACAAGATTAGAAGCTTGTGGCAGAAGTATACTGGCCTGCTGCAAATGTAAAATATGTGACCATTTATGTTTATATTGCAATTGGGATTTGTAGGATTTGGGGGATTTTAACATTCTATTAGTCTTTATTTGGAATAGATTGTTGATTTCTTAGAGCTATCAGATACTAGTTTAATGGTTAGTGGAAATGCTGTACACTTCTTGTATGTACAACTCCCCTACCTATTTATTTGGACAGTGAAGCAAATTATAATTGTTTTGCCTCTATAATCCAGCATTTTTTACTTTTATTGTAAATAAGAATATAATATGTTTCTGAACACTTCTACATTAATGTGGATCCTGCCATGATTATGGATAATCATTAGTGAGTGATAAAGTTGCAAAAATATCATAGCGCCCCAAAATGCTAATCTCCCCTGTTATTGGTAATGGTGAGAGGTAAGCATGTTTTGGGGGTATGATCTTTGTGCCTCTGTAACTGTCTCAATCATAATTATGCACTATTAATTTAGGATTATTTGCACGACACATTAGCGAGTGGTACTAACCTTCCACAAAGTTGCATTATTTTCCAGAGAACGCATCAAGCCCTGAGTATCACATTTTAGGTAGACACAGATGTTGACAGTGTAGAAGTAACAATAATTTATTACAGCCACAAGGGCAGGCAAACGAAAGGTCAAGGCAGGCAAGGGGTCAATCATCCAAAAAGGGTGTAAAGGGTCCAGAACGGCAGGCAGTCTCAGGGCCAGGGCAAGCCGAGGTCAAAACCGAGAAGGACTAGAAAGCAGGCGCAACAAACAGGCAGGAGCAGGGAAAACAAATGCTGGTAGGTTCTATGAACAAAATAAACTGGCAACAGACAAACAGACAAAAAGAGAGAACAGGTATAAATATACAGGGGATAATGGGGAAGATGGGCAACACCTGGAGGGGGGTGGAGACAAGCACAAAGACAGGTGAAACAGATCAGGGTGTGACACTGAGTTGATTGTCACTTTTATACCATGGCTATAATTTAACATATTTGTCCCTAGAAATGTATTAATTTGCCAGTAGAAATGTGACAGCATCCACTGAAGTAGCTAGCATGTTTACTAGCTAGCTAGATAACTACAGTAGTTGCCTTAGTAACCAAACAAACACACTTACTGGCTTAGCCAACCAAACCTTCATCCTCGCTTGCTATTATGAAAATGTAATTCAACAATTACAGTTAAGTTTTCAATTCAGCTTTTACTTTCAAAGCATTTAAAAAATAGAATATGTAAGAATGAACTTCATAGCAATTTAATTATACCGTGCAATTATACCGTGTGATTGTGTTAGCTATGTTGTTGTCTAGCTCCTCTGAACAACAGTGTCCTGACAAGTGAGCTCAGGTGAAATTGTGCATCATAATCTTATTGTTGTGGATGTATCCAAATAAATGTCACTGGAAAACAGCTTAAACAAATGTAAATGCAGCTACTTTGCTGATATTCTGGCTGCACTTTTCGCGACTTGACTGTAAATTAGTAGTAGGTAGCTAGCTATCAAACAAGGGTTAAAAATGTTACCAGCCAATATGGCAATGGAACATTCAGAATGAACGACTGGGTCACCTCCATAGATACAGAACAAAAAGACTGAACGACTGGGTTGCGTCTCTGGCAACTGAACCGATAGAATGAACTGCTGGCTTGGGTAGTTGTGTCGGGACTATATCTTGTGAAAGGATGAAATAGTATGACTAAATTCATTAAAATACATTTTTTCATGAAAATATGTATTTTGTTTAACCAGGTACGTTGAATGAGAACAAATTCTCATTTACAGCAACGACCTGGGGAATAGTTACAGGGGAGAGGAGGGGGGATGAATGAACCAATTGTAAACTGGGGATGATTAGGTGAGTGTATGAGGACCATACAGGGGGACCAGATTGGGAATTAGGCAGGACACTGGGGTTAACATCCCTACTCTTATGATAAGTGCCATGGGATCTTAATTACAACAGAGAGTTGGGACACCTGTTTAACGTCCCATCCAAAAGACAGCACCCTACACAGGGCAATGTCCCCAATCAATGCCCTGGGACATTGGGATATATATATGTTTTAACCAGAGGAAAGAGGGTGCCTCCTACTGGCCCTTCAACACTAGGACCAACCCTGCTTAGCTTCAGAAGCAAGCCAGCAGGGGGTTGCGGGGTGGTATGCTGCTGTCATATGTTTAGTTGGTCTCGGGTCTAACAACACCCGTGCCAATATATCCTCCAAACACTGGCTTCTCGGGCATTATCACTTACATAATGCACACTCTAGAATGGCATTCAAGCCAATCAGAAACGAGTATTCAACAATACCATGGTATGGTAGGTTAGATTATATGCTGATATTGGTATACATAACACCACTGTAGTGTTGATACAAAGACATCTTCTTCTTTTCACCAGTCATGGCAACAGTAAAATGACTATTTATATCTGTGACTAATATAATATATTGGTATGTCAACAACACTCTAACTCAAATCCAATCAATATCACATTTTATTTGTCACATGCTTTGTAAAAAAACAGGTGTAGACTGACAGTGAAATGCTTACTTAGGGGTAATTTTCCAACTTTGCAGAGTTAAAGATAAACATAAAAAAATATAAATAGTGACAAAATACACAGTAAACAAACTAAAAACAATAATAAGTAAAAATAACATGGCTATATACAGGAGCACTTGTACAGAGTCAATGTGCAGGTGTATGAGGTAATTGAGGTAGCTATGTACATATACTGCAGGTTGGGGTAAAGTGACTAGACAACAGGATAGATAAGACAGTAGCAGCATATATGGTGAGTGTGAAAGTGTGTCTGTTTGCGTGTGTGTGTCGTCATTATGCATGTGTGTGTGGGTGTATGTAGTGTGTGTGTGTATGTGTGTTGGGGTGTCAGTATAAGAATGTGTGAGTGTGTGGGTAGAGTCCAGTGTGATTGCACAGAGCTAGTGCAAGAGAGTTAGTGAAAAAATGGGTCAATACAGGTAGGCGGGGTAGCCATTTGATTAGCTATATAACAGTCTTGTTTTGCAGTCTTATGGCTTGGGGGTAGAAGCTGTTCAGGGTCCTGTTCGTTCTAGACTTGGTGTGCTGGTACCATTTGCCTTGCGGTAGCAGAGATAACAGTCTATGGCTTGGGTGAATGGAGTCGTTAACAATTTTTGGGACCTTCCTCTGACACCGCCTTTCTTTTGGACCTTCCTCTTGGGCCTTCCTCTGACTCATAGAGGTCTTGTGTGGCAGGGAGCTTGGCCCCAATGATTTACTGGGCCGTACTCACCGCCGTTGGTAACACGATGAATCATTACTAACAAGATGGCGCTTGGATAGCAGTGGTCTTACAGGCTCCTGACCAAGTCTGCTATTTTGTGTTTGTTTACACTTTTAAACCTTTTTTGTATACGTTTCCGCCATCATTTCCTATGAACAAAAAACTGCTTTTGGAAATCAGAACAGCAATCACTAACCCCGATTTGGATGAATATTTCTACTTCAACGAGTCAGCAGCTCTGGACGGTCTGCTTCCTCCAGACCAGGCCCTAATCCCCGGGACTTAAAAGAGAAGGTAGGTGAGGCAGGTGAGGCATCCTGATGAGACTGTGTCAGCAAGCAATTTTACCGCTCAATGGGAAAACAGTAGCCAGTTTCCTTGCTCCCTTTCCAGTAGAAATAGTCCACTCTCCATGTGAACTGTATTAAACTGTATTAATAGTCTCAATGGTCGGGTCATGACCTGTTTGATCCTCTTGTTCACTGCCAGCAGGGCCCCCTCAGGGTTATACTTTACAGTAACAGTGTAATAACAATGCCAGGGTTTCAGTCTGAGATAACAAATAGGATAGGAGAAATACAGAAACACACACACACGCACACGCACACACACACACACACACACACACACACACACACACACACACACACACACACACACACACACACACACACACACACACACACACACACACACACACACACAGTATTGTACAGCTAACCTCGTGGGGACACACAATTCAGTCCCATTCAAAATCCTATTTTCCCTAATCCCTAAACCTAACCCTAACCCGTTGTCACACCCTGATCTGTTTCAACTGTCTTCCTGCTTGTCTCCACCCCCCTCCACGTGTCACCCATCCTCCTCATTATCCCCTGTGTATTTATACCTGTGTTCTCTGTTTGTCTGTTGTCAGTTCGTTTTGTTCATAGAACCTACCAGCATTTGTTTTTTCTGCTCCTGCCTGTTTGTTGCTCCTGTTTTCTAGTCCTTCCCGGTTTTGACCTCTGCCTGCCGTGGCCCTGAGACTGCCTGCCGTTCTCGACCCATTACACCCTTTTTGGACGATTGACCCCTGCCTGCCTTGACCTGTTGTTTGCCTGCCGTTGTGGGTGTAATAAACACTTGTTACTTCTACACTGTCTGCATCTGGGTCTTACCTAAACGTGATACCGTATTCTTACCCTAACCCTAACCTTAACCCTAGCCTTAACCCAAAAACCAAACCTTGACTCTAACCCTAGCTCCTAACCCTGACCCTTAACATTTACATACTTAACATAATTCTAACCCTAACACTAATTCCAACCTTAACCCTAAACCCCCAGGAAATAGCATTTGACCTCGTGGGAACTAACAAAATGTCCCCAGTTGGTCAAATTGTTGTTTGTTTGCAATTCTTGTGGGGAGTTCTGGTCCCCACAAGAATAGTCAAACACGTCCACAGACACACACACACACACACACACTGGCTTTGAGTAATCGGGGTGATGCATTGAGGGAAAAATAGCACTTAACAACATACAATTTAAGTCAACATTCCAGTTGTTTTGATTACCTAATGTGATTAGGCAACATTTATATGCCCATATTAATCCCAATCATTACAGAAGGTCTGTTTCATTGCTATTTTACAGGCTTTTGGTATTTAGAAATTAGGAACAGTCTAACACATTAGGTTGTTTATTCTTCCACCTTTCATTTGCATTGACAAATTACTGTGAATAATCTGTTGGGTGCGGGCCTACGATGGTGAATTCAAAGTGAATACTGTTTAGTGACAGTATTTTGCTATTGTTATAGAACAGGAACAGGAAGTGTTGTCACAACAGCTAATGGGGATCCTAATAAAATACCCAAAACACTCTTGGGATATACAGGTAACTGCTAAATTAAAGGAAACACCAACATAAAGTGTCTTAACAGGGCGTTAGACCACCACAAGAAGGAACACAGTAGCAAAAGGTCAGAGATAGATCTGACAGGTTTTCATAACTCAGTCGTTTGTGACAATGCATTGCATTAAGAGCCGTTGGCTGTAATTACATCATAATTGGATATAAGGAGTGGCTTCATTGTTTATCATTCCCTCATTAATTAATGTCTAGACACTAATTACAAAACAACCATGTTGCTACATGAAATGAAACACCACCGTTTGCTCATTTCAAACTTTTCATAATGTGTTAATCAATTCAAATGGATTTACACCGCTTTTAACTATGCTAATGCTTTATTATCACTATCGGTTGAAGCGGAAGTGAACTTTTCTCCAATCATAATTTTTCATCTTTGGTTACAAAGAGGATGATTAATTGCGAGGGGCAGCTAAAATCTATCATACATTGAGAGGTGATTATTTCATTATGAACCTCTAAATAAAGGCTTGGTCAATGCAGCCACAGCTTCTCTATTTATCTCCACTGTCGCCTTGGATTTTCCACTATGCAGCGTTGTTGCTGCTTCCCCACCATATCATCTGGCCCCTCAGGGAATTCACTGAAAAATATTGATTCACTTTGTGTCACTATTAATTAAGAGAATAAATAATGGTGCGGTTAGAGAATGTTATTTTCTCTATGTGTAGTATTAATGTGACTGCTTCAGTGAGGTGGCAGGAAGTTGATTTGGTGGAAGAATAGACGAGGCAGACCTTCAGGTTCAGGCAGACCTTCACCCTTTGTAACCCTTCTGCCATAGAGCTTTATAATTAAGGTCCTCAGATTATTTCCATCTCTTTCATAGACATGATTCTGATATTATTTCTTTCTCTCTCTCTGTATGAAGAGGATTTTGACTTTCCACCTCACAATCAACTGACAAATGCCAACTTCCTGAGTAGTGTTCCTAAAGGAATACAAAGGAGCAGAAAAAAGCTCACCTTATTGCTCTTCCCAATGTTTTCACACTCCTGCTCTAAAATTCATGAGTGACAGTTTCCAGTGAGCTTGCATGGCACTGTAGAGGGGATTATTTGCTGAGAGGGCTCTCTTATACCTCTGATCTTACACCCCCCCCCCCTCCCCACGGGAAGCACTTCGTTCCTCCAACAAAACTAATGGCTAGAGAATATAGATTTTTCAAAATGATCCAGACCTCTTATTCCACGGAGAGCTGTCAACCCTTGCTGCTGACACGGGGGTCTTGAATTATGGCCCAGCAAGCCCAGGGACTCGCACCAAAGATTAAAGACCCCTTTTAAGGGGTAAAATATGGCTACCTTGGGTATCACACAGGCTTTCACGACTCCCTGGAAAGGTGTCAGTGGTAGACCAGGACAGTGAGGAAGAGGAAAGAGACGGCAGGTGCACGTCCCCATAGGATCATCCACTGGTACTTTATGACTTGCTGGCAGCTGATGTAAAGTTGTAAAGCTTATTCAGACAATTATGGATGCTCCTTAAGAGCAATCCAAAGGGAATCCATCCACCAAGTCAGCTGTACTGTAGCAGGGCCATGAGCCATTGTTGACTGACTACCCAGCTCACTCTTTGGCAGAAGTGAGCCATCTCAGTGTGGATGCATGAAAATGCCTGCTCCAGAGGGTAGGGTTGCAATATGCATTATGTGGAGTATGAGGCCAGAGGTAATTGCCCCTGCAGGTAGAGCAGCCTGCCTGGATACCACTGGCCCAACATAATCTGCCATCAGATGCAATTTGAGCCTTTTTTGAAATGTAAATTAAAGACAGTGTGTGAATATCTCTATTTATACTCTACGGTGGAATAACCCTTTCTCTTTCACTCGCAGAGTATCTCACATATTAGTCATAGTGTGTGTGTGTGTGTGTGTGTGTGTGTGTGTGTGTGTGTGTGTGTGTGTGTGTGTGTGTGTGTGTGTGTGTGTGTGTGTGTACTTTCATTTCTGAATTGGCCATTGCCTCTTGCTTCAACAATTTTAACTTTGCTCTGTCTCCCCCACTGTAGCAGTGATACTTTGCAAGGACGTGCACAGACCTTGGTTTGATTCATTGGGAGTCCCTTAGGGCGGTGCACAATTGGCCCAGCGTCGTCCGGGTTAGGGTTTTGCCGGGGTAGGCCGTCATGGTAAATAAGAATTTGTTCTTTAACTGACTTGTCTTAATTAAAAAAATACATAAAAAACAGAGATTTCAGGGAGCAAATGCTCAAACTGAAAAAAGTTTGAGCATCATAATTCACATCTCAAATGTATAAGATACCAACTGCTCCTGTAGCAGAAAAATTTTATTAAAATGTATGACCATAGGCCTTTTTATTTCTGCAACAACACACTCACTCATCACAAATTGTAAATAAGCTAGTTACAGTGCCTCCTAAAGACATGACTGACATTAGGAAAAGAGGGTGGACTATCATCTGACCATTGATGTTGATGATTGATGTGAATTTACTAGTTATCTAGCTTGATTTGTTTTAATTGATTATAATTTATCTTCAATGCTCTTAAATAATAACTTCATAATATAATATTCATAATCTTCTAGCTGAAGATACATGGCTGGCTGGCCAGCGGCTTGTGTGGATATTTTAGTATATGGTGGTTAGCTGTGATGCTGCTGCCGACTGAGGAAGGATGGAGTTGGGTCGGAGCTAGGGGCATTGATGCAGCCGCTCCGCTCTGTCTTTGTCACGATCGTCGTATGGAGTAGACCAAAGCGCAGCGTGGTTAGAATACATTCTTCTTTATTTAATGAAGAACACTTAAACAAAATGACCGTGACTGCTAATGAAACAATGTGCTAACGTGCAACATAACATAGACAATAATCCACGGAATACCCAAAGAAGATGGCTGCCTAAATATGGTTCCCAATCAGAGACAACGATAAACAACTGCCTCTAATTGAAAACCAATCTAGGCAACCATAGACCTATATAAACACCTAGATGGAAACAACCCCATAAATCTACAAAACCCCTAGACTTTACAAAAACCCTAGATGAGACAAACATACCACCCTCATCACACCCTGACCTAACCAAAATATATTTTAAAAACAAAGAATTCTCAAGTCAGGGTGTGACAGTCTTTCTGCTTGGCTCTGCTGCGTATATCAGCCAAGCAGAGCGAATATTGATGATGATGTAAATCAAGTGTTAATCAAATGTTATGCTGCTGTGGCAGCACTGCTGACATTTAAACTAGGTAGCTAGCTACACATTTGACTGGTGACCACATCTCAAGCCATGCATGTTTGGATACCAGGAGTGCAGGGTAGACTGGTAAAAAGGCTCAACCTGGTGCGCGAGAGCTCTGTACAGGGTAGACCAACAGGTGCAACCAATTGACAGGGTAGGGTAGGGGATGGCGTACTTGACGACGACTTGCAGGGAATGGGTTCAGAACAACAACAGCAAAACTTTATACAAAAAAAGTATTTTACCACCACCTAGGGCACTTGGCGCGTGGGTAGGAAAAAGGGGCATGTGCCGGGCACAGGTTTACGCCTATCTTTGCACGTGTCTGATACTTTGTATGTATGCCCTCGCGAACACATAATCAATTGAAGAGTTTGTCTTGGGTCATTATTACCTGCTGCAGAGCCATCTGTTAGCCAAGTCATACTGAGGCCTGTGCCAGGTAGCTCACGTGTTGGAGTGCATTGCAATCTGGAGGTATGTACTGTAGCACTGGGTGAGTGGATGGAGGGATGGGAGAGAGGGGGTACTGCCAGATGGTCAGGTACACCACCCTCTTCACACAACCTAATGGGCCCAAGCATATTTAAGAGTACCAGGACTAAATATAATTACTCTCAGCATCAACTCAATGAAGCGGCAGCTTGAGAACTTGTTTCTCATACTAACTGTGATGAACTATATCGAGGACTTATTGTGAGGCATATGTTATAGTGCAGACTTGGCTTGCAATAATTATACTGTATGCACGTTTTACTGTATATGACGCATAATTGGAATAGCAAGTAATTGGACTTTTCGATGAACCGTTGTAATACGTGAAACATGCTTCTTAGAAAGAATTGAAGTTGTTCATTTGGTCTTCATGTGAATAGAACAGAAGTAATAACATTCAAAGCATTAAACACATATTTTCTCTATGATATCTACCTTGATAGCTACCTTTCATAGTGCACATGAAGGGCATGCAGGCTGTTCAGTGTAGCCTAGGTTATAATGAGTGACATCCAACTGATGGGACTAGTGCAGACATAGAACAGTGTCTAATGAATGTGTCTTAAGGGAGCTGTGATGCACTCAAAATTAGCTGACCTTTGGTTTGTATAACACCACAAGGACTCATGTCACCTCCACGTCTGAGACACCGCAGGTGATGACCAATTATATATCTAGTTTACACGTCAACCCCACACACACAGTTCAGGTCCTCATGTCCACTGAGGAAATCAAAGGAATATACAGGTAGCTGCAAAAATAAAGGAAACACTTGAGTGTTAGCCTAGTGGTTAGAGCATTGGACTAGTAACCGAAAGGTTGCAAATTCAAATCCCCGAGCTGACAAGGTACAAAATCTGTCGTTCTGCCCCTGAACAGGAAGTTAACCCACTGTTCCTAGGCCGTCATTGAAAATAAGAATTTGTTCTTAACTGACTTGCCTAGTAAAATAAAGGTAAAATAAAAATATGGGATACAAAGTATATTGAACACAGGTGCTTCCACACAGCTGTGGTTCCTGAGTTAATTAAGCAAAGGAATAAACGGGTAACTGATAAAATAATGTAAATAATTGAGTAAATGAGGGATACAAAGTATATTTAACACAGGTGCTTCCACACAGGTGTGGTTGCTGAGTTAATTAAGCAATTAACATCACATCATGCTTATGGTCATGTATAAAAATGCCCAGTGGCTAGAAGTGATTTCAGTAACTTTGAAAGAGAGGTCTCAAAGGAGTATATTTATATATGCCATTTCCACACAGCTGTGGTTCCAAAGAGTTAATTACAGTCAAAGGAATAAACGGGTAATGGGTGGTAATGGAAATAACCCACTACCCTGGGATACAAGCGCCATATTTACCAACAGGTGCTTCCACACAGGTGTGGTTGCTGAGTTAATTCAGCAATGTGTGTCACATCATGCTTATGGTCATGTATAAAAATGTGTGGCTAGTGTGATTTGTGTTTGTGAGAGGTGTGTGTGTATGTGGGGTTTGTGTGTGTGTGTGTGTGTGTGTGTGTGTGTGTGTGTGTGTGTGTGTGTGTGTGTGTGTGTGTGTGCGTGTGTGCGTGTGTGTGTGTGTGTGTGTGTGTGTGTGTGTGTGTGTGCATCAGTCTCCAGATCTCAACCCAATTGAACACATATGAGAGATTCTGGAGCAGCGTTTTCCACCGCAATTAACAGAACACCAAATGATGCAATTTCAAGTTGAATAATGAAGTTGCATCCCTACAATATAGATCCAGACACTTGTAGAATCTATGCGAAGGTGCATTGAATCTCTTCTGGTGGCTTGTGGTGCCCCAACGCCCTATTAAGACACTTTATGATGGTGTTTCCTTTTTTTTGGCAGTTACCTGTGAAAAGAAAGTGAAAAGAGAAGGGCCCACCTGAGGCATCAAAAATAACCTTCATTATTTCCTTGTGTTTTTAGAAATACTTTTTTGACAGGCAGTGTGATCATCATCATTATGTCACACAAGGGAAAGAACTCATTTTGAACAGAAGAAGGTGACATTTGGTTTGTGTGACAGTCGTAGGTGATAATGAGGGATCTGTGTTTGGGAGGAAAAGAACACCAGCGTGATACATACTTGATATACAGCACCAGTCAAAAGTTTGGACGCACCTACTCATTCCAGGGTTTTTCTTTATTTGTACTATTTTCTACATTGTAGAATAATAGTTGTGGAGGATGAATCAGAATTAGTTGGGTAACATAGATAAACAAGATGTTTTATTTACATAATAATGCTTATGTGAGATATTTGTCACTATACTATACTGTTGGCAGTTGCACTTTCCCTTCTCAGCTAGGGCTCAATCACCTGGGGCCCAGAGAGGGGAGAGGTCAGAATGGAACATTGTCTTCATATGTGAATGTATCTGTTAAACAATGTGAAGGGATGGCGTGATTAAGGGGGAACCAATTATCTCTTGGCTCCACAATGTCTGTGCGCAAGTCACTGCCCTCAGTGAGCTTGTCCAGGAGTGGGGAGAAGAGGGGGTTTACTTGAGATGGGAGTACATAGAGTTGACAATTGAGTCACTCCCCTCTCCATGAAGTACCAGGAATGAGATTAGAACCTAGTCTTAGAGACCAAACTGAACGATAATTTATAGCTAATGCTATCTGACTATGGGATACTCCTTACTCAAGTAAAAGGCCTGAGATCTGTGGTTCTTCATGTAAGTTGAGGGAGGTGGCTCTTTGCTATAAAAGGTCTCAGTTGCCATTATGTTGACACTCTCAACTATTCATTGGAGATAGTGAATTGTTGAAAGTCAAATGCTATTGCAAAGCTTAATTATTATTAAAGGTGAAGTTTAAGTATAACTCTGACTGGTGTGTGGTTTGTAACTCTCCTCATTTGGTAATACAGGAAATTGCCTGGTGAGTCATGTGCCTGCTCCCAGAACCAGGCCTCCTGTATGTCTCCCCAGCCTGGTAAGCCCTGTGGCAGCTCGACGCCCAAGGCTGCCTATACGTCTCCTCCCTCCAGTGATGATCCATGGCACGAAGCCTCCAGTGATGATCCATGACACGAAGCCTCCAGTGATGATCAATGGCACGAAGCCTCCAGTGATGATCCATGGCATGAAACTTCCAGTGATGATTCATGGCACAAAGCCTCCTGTGATGATCCATGGCCCGGTGCCTGCAGTGAGGATCCATTCTAACGAAGCCTCCAGTATTGATCCACGGTCCAGAGCCTGCAGCGACGGTCCCCAGTCTGGAGCCTCCAGTGACTGTCTCCAGTCTGGAGCCTCCAGCGAGGGTCCCCAGTCCTGGGCCTGCAGCGAGGGTTCCCAGTCCTGGGCCTGCAGCGAGGGTTCCCAGTCCGGGGCCTGCAGTGAGGGTCCCCAGCCGTCACCGAAGTAGATGCCCACCCGGACCCTCCCCTATAGAGTCAGGTTTTGAGTCCGCACTTTTGGGGGGCGAGGTACTGTCACGCCCTAGCCATAGAGAGGCTTTTTTCTCTATTTTGGTTAGGCCAGAGTGTGACTCGGGTGGGCGTTCTAGTTTTTTTATTTCTATGTTTTGGCCGGGTGTGGTTCTCAATCAGGGACAGCTGTCTATCGTTGTCTCTGATTGGGAATCATACTTCGGCAGGCTGTTTTTCCACCTTAGTTGTGGGTACTGGACTTTGTATGGGAACACCCGCCTGAAATGTACAAAAATTAATGGGAAGTCATTGGCACTGGACAAACCATATACACGGTGTCCAATAGCACTCAATTCGGCATCGTTTCATTCAAAGTTGATTGCAAATGCCATATGGCAAATGCCAAGTGTAACACTTTAAAAATCCAACAGATGGCGAGTGCGCTCCACCGTGATATTTCATATTGCAAATGTAAGACAAGTCAACATCCAAAAGTTTAAAAAAAGTTATCATCATTTTATTTTTGTTTTTTACTTGTGCATAAGGCATATGGTTTGTCCAATTGCAATATGATTTTATAGGAAGTCAAAAGTCAAAAATAGCAAAAAAAATATTTCTAATTTTTTTTCAATTACACATGTATAAGAACTTTATCAACATAATTTAGTCATATTTTATTATCATCATTTTTTAAAAACTTGTGCGTAAAGGCACATGTTTTGTCCATTTGCAATATGATTTCATAGGAAGTCAAAAGTCTAAAACTTATCAACACCTTAAAAAAGTGCTTTCTGGACAGTTTTTCGAAATTCTTCAGATTTTTTGTCAATTAATCATGTGTAAGAACTGTATGAATATACTTTTGTCAAATTTTATTATCATCATTTTTTAAAACTTGTGCATAAGGAATATGTTTTTCCAATTGCAATATGATTTCATAGGAAGTCAAAAGTCAAAGTCAAAAGTCACTTTTTTACCATAAGAAATGTCCAAATGCAATATGAAAGATTTGAAAATGCCAAATCAGGATGTTATGTCCATTTGCCATGTACCATCATGAATTTGACATGCTCAAAAATACTGCAGAAATGCTAAATTGACTGGCCTGATGAACTCGGGATGGCCGGGCAGTGATAGTGGTTCCTCTCCATCACTCGATGTGTTGATTTCATCATGTCCATTTTGGTGATGTTTTTTCACTGTTGAATCATATTGCAAATGCACGTGCATTTCAGAGTGCACAAACACTTTACAACCAACAATTTCACACACAGACATGGGGGGAACAGAGGGTTAAATACACAACAAGTAATGAGGGAATGTAAACCAAGTGTGGGAAAACAAGACAAAACAAATGGAAAATGAAAAGGCCACTTGTTGTTTTGTGATACATTTCCCAAAACCTTGAAAGTTACCAAAATTCTGGTAGTATACTGGTCAACTTAGAATGTTACCATTAATATACCCTCCCTTTGCAACCCAAAGCATACCAGTTCCAGTGCAGTTTTATATACAGTAAAGCCCATTTATCCTTACATAGAAGCCTGACTGAAGTGACGGGGATCTTCATAACAGCCTACCAGAAAAATAAGGCTGCTACACCAGGCTAATGATTTGTGCATGCTGCTCACAATGTAAAATATGCTACAGCAAATGGATGTGGTTGGTGTGTTGAATTCAAACAGTGACATGAAAAGCAAGTGTTAGAGGTCTTAATCAAGCTTACAAAACAGTCTTGTTTTACGCTTCCAGCCATTAGTCACAAAGTTATTGGAAAGAAACACTCCCCTCCATCACGTGATGTTAAAGATAAGTTATGAAAGCTTGTTAGTCTAATTCGGGTCTTCTGAGTGCCAATGGTAATTTGCTGTGGATGGTAAAAGCCAGGCTCAATTATGCTTCCTGCTTTTAAAACAGACACGTCTCATCCCACAATTGACTCCATATACAAATGTGCACAATAACGTTCATTGTGGTTTGCAGCCTGATAGATGGACTTAATAACCCTTACCTCACATTAGGACAGCTCAAACGGATGTTTCTGTTTACTCAAAGTTGTTCTCTCTCCAATCAGAATGTAATGGAGGGGATTCATTGATCTGATTTCCATGTAATGCTGTTTTTCTCAGAAACACAGTATTTATCTCTCTGATAATATTTATATCTCTGAGCTACAGCATCACTTTCACCTCTGTGTATTGATCCGGATACACAAATGAAGCATTCCTCATTGAAGGAGCCTTGTTGCACAAAGCATACAGCAGCCTGCATCCATTCTGTAATAAGGAGTAAAACACTCAACACACCACTGCCATATTGAGGTACAGTAAAATCATAGAATGGGATCTTGAATGGACTTAGTATTAGGCCTTCCTATTGGCAAGAAATGCCTCCCACTCCTATTGAGTGAAATGTACTTTTCAAGGCAACTCATTCCTGCAGGCTATACCTCATTGATAAGATCATTATTTTTTTACCTTCATCACAAAGCTCCCTGTCTCTGTGAATGCAAACAATCTCTCTCTCTCTCTCTCTCTCTCTCTCTCTCTCTCTCTCTCTAAAAATATATATAACATGCATATAACATCTAATCATTTTCTAGAATCATTTCATGATGGTATTTCTCTGTGCATGTATTTAGTGTGCACAAAATGTACCCAGATTTGAGAGAGAGGAAATGGGCATAGTACATTTTATTGTTTCCTTGTCTGGACATGGCCCCATGTACATTGAGATTTAATTCAGGAGAGATCCATAAAGCATAATTCTTTCCTCAACACCCTCGGGATGGCATATTTTATTCATGAGCACTATAAAAATAAAGGTTTGCTCTGATAAACCCGGGGCAAGTAACATATTCTGAGAGCTAGGCCAGATGCTGGTTCTAAATTGATACTAACAACACAGCACAGCAGCCATGCTTCCAGCCATTCCTCCAGAGTGGTTCAGGGTTAGTTCCAGCCACTTTTGACCCACGGTGGTTCATGACCAAGTATATAAGCATATACTTGCTATACTTACAATTGGCATTTGTGTCTGTCAATTAAATATATATGCTACTGTTTGTAGGTGCTCAATGTGAATAATTTGCTAATGTGTTCCTCGTCACATTTTCCAGTTTCTTTGCCCTTCTGTGAAACGTGCAACAGCTGAACTGATTGATAGCTGGCTTCATGTTCTGTAACTATGGCATCTGACAAGGTTGTGTCAGATGAGAATATGCAGGACTGTGCTGGGAAATATTTACTGTCTCTTTTTTGTCCTCTCTCTCTGTATTCCTCCCTTTCTCACCCACATTACATGCCTAAACACAACACCCTACCGCACACATGCACACATGCACTAGCACATTTCAATTGAATGTTTAATGATGACGGCTGCAGAAGAAAAAACAGATGTGAACGGGCTTTACTTTCCATCTCTGTCATTGGCATCTTGGGGGGTTCAGAAAAAAAACCTGAAGAAGAGTTTTATTATCAGCATCCCAATGGTATTCTTCCCTCTCAAACACTGATTGACAAATATATTTTTAGTCTATGGTCTGCCTTGAACATCAACCACAGAGTGCTATCAGGGCGTTACGCAATATAAGAACTTATATGCTAAGGCAACAACACATATACTGTACACCGAGTGCACAAACCATTAGGAACACCTGCTCTTTCCATGACATAGACTGGCCAGATGCATCCAGGTGAAAACTAGGATCCCTTATTGATGTCACTTGTGAAATCCACTTCAATCAGTGTAGATCTAAGGGATGAGATAGGATTTTTAACCTCTTAAAGCTAGGGGGCAGAATTTTCACTTTTGGATAAATAGCATGCCCAATCTCAACTTCCTGCTACTCATGCCAAGAATATAAGATATGCATATTATTCATAGATTTGGATAGAAAACACTCTGAAGTTTCTAAAACTGTTTGAATCATGTCTGTGAGTATAACAGAACTTATGTAGCAGGCAAAACCCAGAGGACTAACTGTTCAGATTGTTTTTTCTTTTTCCCCCTCTCTGTTCACTATATTGTCTTTGCCATTGTATATTTAATAGGCACCCATTTTCAGTTCCTACCGCTTCCACACAATGTCGCCAGTCTTTGGAATATGGTTGAGGTTATTCCTTTGTTCTATGAAGAAGTAGGCCAACTCGGAACTGGGGACACTTTTGTGAGTTGCGCAAGATGTGAACAGCAGTGCTGGTTTGTTTTCGTTCCTGTATTGAATACAGATTGCCCCTTCTACAATTTGATCGATTATTAACGTTTAAAAATACCTAACGTTGTATTACAAAAGTAGTTTGAAATATTTTGGCAAAGTTTATAGGCAACCTGAAATATTTTGTAGTGAAGTTGCGTTTTTGTAAGCTGTCTATTTCTGGATCTAACGCGCTTTATAAATTGATATTTTCCATATATATGGACGGAATTAATCGAACAATAGGACCAATTGTGATGTTTATGGGACATATTGGAGTGCCAACAAAAGAAGCTCGTCAAAGGTAATGCAGAAATGATATTTTATTTCAGCGTTTTGTGTAGCGCCCGCTATGCTAGCTCCTTTGTTTACTGCTGGTGCTGATGGGTGCAGGCTATCAGATAATAGCTTCTTATGCTTTCCCAGAAAAGCATCTTTTAAATCTGACATGTTGGCTGGATTCACAACGAGTGAAGCTTTAATTGAGTTTCTTACATGTGTGATTTAATGAAAGTTCGAATTTTATGGCATTTTATTTGAATCTCACGCTCTGCATTTCCCCTGGCAATTGGCCAGTTGAGACGCTAGTGTCTCCCCTATCCATATTAAGGCTTGAGACAATTGAGACATGGATCATGTATGTATGCCATTCAGAGGGTGAATGGGCATGACAAAAAGTGCCCTTGAACGGGGTATGGCAGTAGGTGCCAGATGCACCGGTTTGAGTGTGTCAAGAACTGCAACGCTGCTGGGTTTTTCACACTGAATGGTTTCCCCTGTGTATCAAGAATGGTCCACCACCCAAAGGACATCCAGCCAACTTGACACAGCTGTGGGGCATCAACATGGGCCAGCATCCCTGTGGAACACTTTCAACAATTTGTAGAGTCCCTGCCCCAACTAATTGAAGCTGTTCTGAGGGCAAAAGGAGGTGCAACTCAATACTACCTAGGTGTTCCTAATGTTTTGTACACTTAGTGTATATTTTGTATACTCTTAGATTTGTTTCTGTTTTAAATGCTAAACGTGCGTTTGTATAGGGACCCTTACCATGTGAGGTGTCAATCTGGCATCCTACATGTAAAAGTCAAAACCGCATTAGAATGGATGGCTTTGCCTAAAAGATGAAAGCCGTTAAATCATGGGTGTTTCTGTGATTAAATGTCAGCTGTCATTCTGCATGGGAGAGCTGCTGGTTCCCTTCCCCACCTATAGGAGCCTATGCCAGTCCACATGGGGTAAGGCTGGGTGGGGAGAGAGAGATTTTGTTTGTGTGTGTGTGTGTGTGTGTGTGTGTGTGTGTGTGTGTGTGTGTGTGTGTGTGTGTGTGTGTGTGTGTGTGTGTGTGTGTGTGTGTGTGTGTGTGTGTGTGTGTGTGTGTGTGTGTGTGTGTGTCGTTTGTGTGTGTGTGCTCTGAACTACTGGGAAATGAGGTTCAGTACTAAAATGAACTTTGTCCGTTGGTAGAGTGGAAATCTTTTATCTGCATCCGTGCAGAAATAATGGAAGTTTTGTGGAGCATTCAAGATTGATCTGGGGAAACTCTCAGGCGATGTCTATGCTCCATTTGGGAACGATTTACCTTGACTACAGATCCATAACACATTTTTAAAACATATATAAGCATTTCATGAACGTGTTATAACAGGTCCCAACCGCATTATTTAAAGGTTAATTAAATATATTCATAGCATATCTCTAGCACATTCATGTCATGCTATGCAAAAGCTCAAATTTAGTACTGTATCTAAATAGATACATAATTACAAAGACATAGTAGTGTCCTCAGTATGGATATTCTCAAAAGTGTGCTTCTGCCATACCAGTGTTAGTGAATATGCCAAAAGGCCAAACAATGTTATTCTGATATATAGCCTGTACCAGCCCCATTTCCCCAACTGGCCAGTATAGGCCTGTGACTTACCTTCTGCTTCTTCCTCTCACTGAGGTCAATGGTGCATGAAGATCCCCACAGGGTTGAATCCTCATGGTAAATTGATCAAATCATGTAGTTGAGGGTCATATCATAACTCTCTCGTAACTTATTAATAACCTTTTAAGGAGGCTGCGAATTTTCGCAGCTTTTTGTTAAAAATCGCGCAAAATTTCAACGTCCTGCTACTCATGCAAGGAATATAGTATATGCATATGATTAGTATATGTGGATAGAAAACACTCGTGTTTAGCAGGCAAAATCCCAAGGAAAAATGTTCACAAAAAAAAACCCCAAATATCCCTCCGCCAGTCTCTATATTGTCTATGGCAAGGGAAAATAGATGGCGACCAGTTTACAATGCCTACAGCTTCCACACGATGTCGCCAGTACTGTCATTTGCTTTGAAGTTAATCCTTGGTCAGATGAGAAATAGACACTTCCTGTCATCAAGTACACAGCAGGAAGTTTTGAGAGAGAGAAAATGGACCATCATTTCAAAACGTGCTGCTATTGAATACAGATCGCCCTGTGATCAATTTTATCGATTATTAACGTTTAAAAATACCTAAAGTTGGATTACAAAAGTAGTTTGAAGTGTTTTGTCAAAGTTTATAGGCAACTTTTTTAATTAAAAAAAATGACTGCGTTTTTGAAAGCAGTTTTTTCCTGATCAGACGGGCTTCATAAATGGACATTTTGGGTATACATGGACGGATTTAATCGAGAAAAAAAATACCCAGTTGTGATGTTTATGGGACATATAGGAGTGCCAACAAAGAAGCTCGTCAAAGGTAATGAATGTTTTATATTTTATTTCTGAGGTTTGTGTAGCGCCGGCTACGCTAATTATTCTGTTTACGCCCCCTTTTGGGTATTCCGGGGGTTGCATGCTATCAGATAATAGCTTCTCATGCTTTCGCCGAAAAGCATTTTAAAAATCTGACATGTCGGCTAGATTCACAACGAGTGTAGTTTTAATTGAGTACCCTGCATGTGTGTTTTAATGAAAGTTTGAGTTGTATCGAGTACTATTAGTTGTCTCTCTGGAATTTTCGCTGATGTTGATCCCTGTACAGGGACAGCAGTCCTCCTCCACATCACAATTATGTTGGTCATACTGTTCTCTAACGCCATGCAGCCCCCGCAAAGCGGGTAGGGGGACCACGAACTCTGGGGGCGCATGCGCCTCTCATCTATGTCTTTTTTTAATGTAATAATTCATTTTGACAGTAACCCTCCAAAAAGTAATTCAATCATAAACCTTCGGGCAGCAGGTAGTCTAGTGGTTACAGCGTTGGACTTGTAAGTGAAAGGTTTCAAGATCAAATCCCCTAGCTGACAAGGTAAAACTCTGTTATTCTGCCCCTGAACAAGGCAGTTAACTTTCTGTTCCTAGTCTGTCATTGAACATAAGAATTTGTTCTTAACTGACTTGCCTAGTTAAATAAAGGTAAAAAAATGTCCATATGTACTAGGAAGTTAAGTGCTTGTAGTGCTTGAAAGTGCTTGAAAAAGTGCCCCAGGTCTTAAAATATAGAAAAATTAACTGTTTGGAAGTACAAGGGAGATATCAGTGAACAAATGCCATGGTCAAAGCTACGACGGTGCCATTGCTGTGAGTGGAGTGTACTGAGGTGTTCAAAGGCTCATATCAGGCCAAGAGCCTAATGCTTCTTATGCAGTTCCTTATGAGTTTTAGTTCAGAAAACTCTCTCTCCTCAGAAGCGACAGTTACGGGGATTTTACTTGATTGCCGTAGCATCATCAGGGAAATGGGGCAGAAAGGAGGAGTGCTTCAAATACAGCAGTTCTTCAACATCTTTAATTGAGCCTCTCATTCTCCTTAATTGCCGGCCTAAACACATTACGGAAAAATATTAATTGTATAGGAAACTCTGGGTACAGGTCGTCTGGATACTGGACAGCCAATAAATTGGTGATCATACAGATGATCGTATTTTGCGGACGACAGTTCTTGAGGGCTTGAACCAAAAAAGCAGTTAGCGATTTTTCGTTCTAACTGGTGAGTTTGAGTTGTTTGGTTACAATATCAACAGTCCCTTATCTCTGGTATATCTTGGCATGCATCAGTCAAGTGGAAATTGTGCGCAGCGCAATAGACATATATAGCACAATGTCTCAGGAAAGACTGTCTGGGTTGGCAATACTCAGTATGGAAAACCGTGGGCCGCAATCTGGACCTACAGGCCGTGGTGAAAACCTTTGCACACAAAACAAATGAGTACTTCATGAGACCAGAGGAGTCTCTCAAGCTGGATTTAATTTGATTTAGGCCTAATTTAATTGACCTGAATATTGCAGCCCATTTGTGTAGGCTATTAGCCAGATAAAACCCGCTGAGTTCAAAAATAAGTAGTGGGTGAATTTATCCTCAAGCAGACTACTTTTTTCCTCATTGTAAGGCTATGTGTAATTTCTATAAAAAAGTTCATAAATAGCACCTAAATTGCAGCTAAAGATGGTATATAGCTATAGAGATTACACTGCTTGATGAAACAATCCATAGTAAGCTAGTGTTTTGAGGATGGACTGACTGTATTAGCACAACAAGTTTCTATCCAAGCTGGGAGAGAGCGCAAGGACGGCTCATATCATGTAGGTTCAGGTAGCCTATACAGGACAGCTGTATATTCTAAAACATATATTGGTAGCTGATTAGTATTCTGTTGTATCGGAAATGTATTTGACAATCTGCCATTTTTGAATTCTAACTTTAATTTGTGAAAAGGTAATTACATTATTGCCACCCGCCAGCAGTCTAAAAATGGCAGCACTGTGACACCGTGTATACCTTTATGAAATGTTAGGCTTAACCTGAGAAAATGACAACCAAATAAGCCTATTGCAGTAATGCTAGTTAGTGACTTCCTTCAAACTGCAGACAGAGATACAAATTGTATCCATTAGTTCATCTGACTGAAGTAGAAAAATGGCTTCATTGCCAAACTTCTGAAGTATCCTTTTAAATCTATTCAAGAAAAGTCCAACTGAAAAATGTCAATGGTAGGATTCTTTGGCGATGCCTTCAGCAATTGTTTTCTGTGCTAGCTAATGTTACATCTGGAAATTGGAAATAAAATGGAAATATTTCCTTTAACATTCTGTACTGTGTCTGTATTCGTTTTGATAAGTCAGGCATGTTTATAAAGCTTTAAAAATGCTTTATGCATGGGGAAATAGAAATGACAGTACATTGACTGCATACAATTCACACGTAAATATTTAATCTTGGTGTTATAGATGAGAGTGGCAAACTGCACAGGAAATTACCATGAAGTGCTCAGCTATAAATGCTTTCTGAATGGTAAACTAGATTTGTCTTTACTTTGACTATATATAATTCATACATACACCCTTCCCTTCATGTGTGCTTATGTGGAACCATATGACCAATTTAACTGTGATATGGAGGAGAGCTGTTGACTTACAAAATAGTTATAATATGACCAGTGGTGGAAAAAGTATCCAATTGTCAAACTTGAGTAAAAGTATAGATGTATTTGATTTAGTAAAAGTGAAAGTCAGCAAGTAATATACTACTTAAGTAAAAGTCTAAAAGTATTTGATTTTAAATATACTTAAGTATCAAAAGTGAATGTAATTGCTAAAATATACTTAAGTATCAAAAGTCAAAGTATAAATAATTTACAATTCCTTATATTAAGCAAAGCAGACGGCCCCATTATTTTTCTTATTTTTTTCGGATAGCCAGGAGCACACTCCAACACTCAGACATTACTTACAGATACCCAGGAGCACACTCCAACACTCAGACATTACTTACAGATAGCCAGGAGCACACTCCAACACTCAGACATTACTTACAGATAGCCAGGAGCACACTCCAACACTCAGACATTACTTACAGATAGCCAGGAGCACACTCCAACACTCAGACATTACTTACAGATAGCCAGGAGCACACTCCAACACTCAGACATTACTTACAGATAGCCAGGAGCACACTCCAACACTCAGACATTACTTACAGATACCCAGGAGCACACTCCAACTCTCAGACATTACTTACAGATAGCCAGGAGCACACTCCAACACTCAGACATTACTTACAAAAGATGCATTTGTGTTTAGTGAGTCCACCAGACCAGAGTCATTATTGATGACCACGTGTTCTCTTAAAAGTGCGTGAATTTGACTATTTTCCTTTCCTGCTAAGCATTCAAAATGTAACAAGTAATTTATGTTGTGTAAAAACTACAATATTTTCTTTGGTAATGTAGTGATTTAAAAGTAAAAGTTGTCAAAAATATAAATAGTAAAGTAAAGTACAGATACCCCAAAAATCTACTTAAGTAGTGGCAGGTAGCCTAGTGGTTAGAGCATTGGACTAGTAACCAAAAGGTTGCAAGATCGAATCCTTGAGCCGACAAGGTACAAATCTGCCGTTCTGCCTCTGAACAAGGCAGTTAACCCACTGTTCCGTCATTGAAAATAAGAATTTGTTCTTTAACTGACTTGTCTAGTTAAATAAAGATAAAATTAAGTACTTTACACCACTGGATATGACCTTCAACTACACTATTTGATATGTAAAATATACCCTATGGATTCATCCCTGTGGGGATCTTCATGCACCATTGACCTCTGTGGAAAGAAGAAGAAGAAGAAGAAGGTAAGTCACGGACCTATCGAGGACAACGGGGGAAATGAGTCTTGTACCGGCAATACAGGATATCAGCATAATTTTCAAAACAAGAATTGGCCTTTTGGCATATTCACTAAATGGCAGAAGCACACTTTTGAGAACAGCAATAATCATTACACTACGCTGGCATTGTAATGATGCATCTATTAAGATACTTAAATATGAGCTCTTGCATAGCATGACATGAATGAGGTATAGATATGCTATGGATATATTTCATTAACCTTTAATATTGCGGTTGGGACCTGTTATAACAAGTTCATGAAATGCTTACAGATGTGTAATTAATGTGTTAAGCATATGTAGTCAATGTAAATCGTTACACTTCATTCATTCTTACCACATTATGTCAGATCCAGGCATGTTCATTTTAAGCAAGGAATAATATAGTCCTCCTCTCCCAGAAACAACCACACAAAGCAAAATGACCATTCTGACTACAAAGTATTCACCGTGAAAGGTACCATGTTCGACTGAAATACATTTGCTGCTTGTGTGAGTGTGTGATTTGCAACGTCCAGTCATTTGATTATTTTAAGTGAGATATTATTTTGTCTTTTAAATAGACCTTTCTCTGAAGAAAAGAGTTGTTCAGAAAGTAGTGCTCCCTTGGTGCTCTGGGTGGTACAGTATAAGCTTTCATAGCAACAGCTTTCACTCTAATGTGTAATGTTTAAAGAAAGTCTTTAAAGCAATGTCTTTGAGTTTCACTGCAGTTTGGATTTGTTATTATCGCTTGGGCTGCTGTTTGGAGTTTGATAGCAGTGTCAGTAAAAGGGACAGTTAAATGTGATGGTATACTAAGACACTGGGCTTCGTTTTATGAATTTGATCCCACCCAGCCATCTCCCTTAATGATATGCTTTAGCAGCTGCAGTGAACTTAGCATGATCTTATTGGGTCCCTTGGGAATGCTCTTTACTATTTAGTTAGGGTACTGGAGTTCAACCCCTGGGTTAGCAGAAACATAAATATACCGCCTTTTAATTGTTATGGCGATGAAAGCCCCGTGTGTGTATGTATGTATGCATCAGTAGTAATGCATTGCATTGGTTCAAATGCAAATGTATTTTCATTATACATTATATAGTAGGCCTACTGAAAGGTTTAGCTAATCAATTTGGTTGATTATCTTTTAGCCAACCCCTCATTTAGGGCTCTTGTTAACCTGGGATAATAACAGAGACAGCGAGCAATTAGACCACCATTGCCCTCTGTTCTATTGACGAACGTGCAGTCACTGGAGAAGGAACTGGTTGATCTCCATTCGATGGGACCTAAAAATATGTACTGTAATATGCTGTTTCTCAGAGTCGTGGCTGAACAAGGACATGGGTAATATATGCTTTGCTGGTTTTTCTAAGCATAGTCAAGACCGTACGGCAGACTTGGGTAAGATGAAGGGAGGAGGGTTGTGTCTCTGTGTTAACAACAGCTGCTGCACAATCTCGAATGTTAATGAAGTCTCGAGTTTAGCCTGAGTTAGAATACCTCATGATAAGCTGCAGTCCATACTATTTACAAAGATAGATTTCATCTTTATTTTTCGTAGCTGTCTATTTACACCACAAACAAATTCTGGAACTAAGACTATACAACAAGCTGTATAGGCCCATACACAAAAGAGAAACTTGCACATTCATAGGCAGCATTTCTCATGGGTGGTCTTTTTCAGACCAGGCACCACAGGCTGAAATACATTTTTCGCATCTACCTATTCATTTTGAGATTTTTGGGGTATTTTGGCCAATTTTTATTAGTATTTTCAAAAAGTAAAAGTTTATAAAAAAATATATATTATCTTTACTTCATACTACCGTCATCAACATTTCAATTAATTTTAACCACTTTAAAATGGACATACAGTGCATTCGGAAAGTATTAGTAGGCCAGGGTGTGACATGGGTGATTATGTGTTTGACTTGTCTAGGGGTTTTTGTAGATTGATGGGTTTGTGTTCAGTGTAGTATTCTAGGAAAGTCTATGGTTGCCTAGAGTGGTTCTCAATCAGAGGCAGGTGTTTATCGTTGTCTCTGATTGGGAACCATATTTAGGCAGCCATATTCTTTAGGTATTTCTTGGGTGATTGTTCCTGTCTCTGTGTTTGTTGCACCAGATAGGGCTGTTTCGGTTTTTCACGTTTATTGTTTTTGTATTTTGTTTGTATTTTAATCTTTATTAAAGATGTTTATGAATAACAACGCTGCATTTTGGTCCTCCTCTCTTACGACGGAAGAAAACCTTAACACTTATTCTAAAATGTATTCAATTGTTTTTTCCCCTCATCAATATACACACAATAGCCCATAATGACAAACAAAAACAGGCTTTTAGAAATGTTTACAAAGTTATTAAAAATAAAAAGATGAAATATCACATTTACTTACGTATACAGACACTTTTCTCAGTACTTTGTTGAAGCACTTTGGCAGCGATTACAGCCTCCAGTCTTATTGGGTATGATGCTACAAGCTTGGCACGCCTGTATTTGGGGAGTTTCTCCCATTCTTCTCTGCAGATCATCTCAAGCTCTGTCAGGTTGTATCAGGTCTCTCCAGAGATGTTCGATCGGGTTCAAATAAAATAAAATAAAATTGATTTATATAGCCCTTTGTACATCAGCTGATATCTCAAAGTACAGAAACCCAGCCTAAAACCCCAAACAGCAAGCAATGCAGGTGTAGAAGCACGGTGGCTAGGAAAAACTCCCGAGGGTTCAAGTCTAGGCTCTTGCTGGGCCACTCAAGGACATTCAGAGACTTGTCCTGAAGCCACTCCTGCATTGTCTTGGCGGTTGGCTGTGTGCTCCAGAGCAGATTTTCATCAAGGATTTCTCCATTCATCTTTCACTCAATCCTGACTAGTCTCCCACATGCTGAAAAACATCCCCACAGCATGATACTCCCAACATCATGCTTCACCGTAGGGATGGTGCAAGGTTTCCTCCAGACATAACACTTGGCATTTCAGGCCAAATAGTACAATTTTGGTTTCATCAGACCAGAGAATCTTGTTTCTCATGGTTTGAGAGTCTTTAGGTGCCTTTTGGCAAACTCCAAGAGGGCTGTCATGTGCCTTTAACTGAAGAGTGGTGCTGAGATGGTTGTCCTTCTGGAAGATTCTCCCATCTCCACAGAGAAACTCTGAAACTCCTTCTGAGTGACCATCAGGTTCTTGGTCACCTCGCTGAGTGTAGATTGAGGAGAAAAAATATTTATGTTATACATTTTAGAATAAGGCTGTAATGTAACAAAATGTGGAAAAAGCAAAAGGGTCTGAATACTTTCCGAATGCACTGTACATGAAAAGATGTCAAAGCTCACTACATTGAATGACACAATTCCAAAGCCCATTTCATAGAGAATTTTACAAACTGGATTACATTTAGTGACTTATTTTGAAGAGATGGTGATAGGTGATGGGGTGGCAGGAAGCCTAGTGGTTAGAGCGTTGGGCCAGTAACCAAAAGGTTGGTGGATTGAATCCCAGAGCTGACAAGGTGAAAATATGTTGTTCTGCTTTTGAAGTAGACAGTTAACCCACTGTTCCTAGACCGTCATTGTAAATAAGAATTTGTTCTTAACTGATTAACCTAGTTAAATAAAAAAAATAAAAAAAATAGGCTTTTGACTTTTAGTGTATTTGTCTGTCATTTCCCGAAAGTCAGACTCCTACCACACCACAAAACATTTTTCTCAGCTTCAGAAGCATCTGCATTTATCAAATTGTGTGTGCCTAGAGGGAAATGTTGATATTTTGTCCATTTATTATTTTAGATAACATTTATTTGAAGGCAAATTGCTTAAGTATTTTACAAATAGAAAGACGAAAAATGTATTAATCCACAATCTGCTCTGAACAAGTCCGGTCCTGGAGGATCTTAACAAAATAAAACAAAAATATTACTTCATCCAATGTCCAGTCAAATGTATATGTGTGGTATGCAAATGCGCCTCATTTGCATATTTTAGATAGTTTATATATTATTTTGACACATTTTTTTCTTCATATGTGTCTGCATTCAACTGGTAAAAGTTGATTGTGATATGATTAAGATAAACCTTTTTCCCTATTTCATTTACCTTTATTTAAGGCAAGTCAGTTAAGAACAAATTCTTATTTTCAATGACGGCCTAGGAACAGTGGGTTAACTGCCTGTTCAGGGGCAGAACGACAGTTTTGTACCTTGTCAGCTCAGGGATTCAAACTTGCAACCTTCCAGTTACTAGTCCAACGCTCTAACCACTAGGCTACCCTGTCGCCCAAATTAGGGTGTTCTGTCTGGCATTAATGCAGCAAAACTGAAATCTGTTTTACCTCATTTGTCCCAACATGTCACCTGTGCAACTACAGGCGACACAACTCTAGATCAGCTTTATTCCACACAGAAATGCATACAAGGTCTTCCCTAGCCCTCCCTCTGGCAAATCAGACATTAACTATGTCCTCCTGCTTACAAGTAAAACCTCAAACAGGAAGTAACAGTGACGTGCTCAATACAGAAGGTGCCCGATAAAGCGGATGTTAAGCTACAGTGCAGGACTGTTTCGCTAGCACAGACTGGATTATGTGAGAGAGTACCAGCTGTCCTGGTTGACTGTGTGATCTTGCTCTCCGTAGCCAATGTGAGTAAGATCTATAAACAGTTCGCAAGGCCGTGGGGCCAGACGGGTACTCAGAATACTCAGAGTACTCAGAGAATGATGAGTACTCAGAGAATGCGCTGATCAGCTGGCAAGTGTCTTCAGTGACATTTTCTAACTATTTCTGGTCTGTAATACCAATACTATCTAAATGACTATCACGACGTAGTACTCATGTCTATAGCCATGAAATGCTTTGAAAGGCTGGTTGTGACTCACATCAACACTATCATCAGATCCACAGACGACGCAATTGCTATTGCACTTCACACTGCCCTCACCCACTTGGACAAAAGGAATACCTATGTAAGAATACTGTTCATTGACTATAGCTTAGCATTCAACACCATAGTCCCCTCCATGCTCAGGACCCTGGTACTGAACACCTCCCTCTGCAACTAGATCCTGGACTTCCTGATGGGTCGACCCATAAGGAGGTGAGGATAGGCAACAACTCATCCACCATGCTGACCATCAACACGGGGGGCCTCAGAGGTGTGTGTGCTTATTCCCCTCCTGTATTCCCTGTTCACCTACAACTGTGTGGCCGCGCAAGACTCCAACACCGCGCAAGACTTGCTGACAAGACGACGGTGGAAGACGAAGGTGGTAGGACTGGGCCAGAGTTCCATGCCATCCAGGAACTCTATACAAGGCGGTGTCAGAGGAAGGCCCCAAAAATTGTTAAACACATCAGACATAGACTGTTGTCTCTGCTACCGCACAGCAAGCAGTACCAGTGCACAAAGTCTGGAACCAACATGACCCTGAACAGCTTCTACACCCAAGACGTAAGACTCTTTAACAAGACTAATCCAATGGCTACCCAGACTACCTGCATTGACCCTTTTTTTGCACAAACTTTCTTGCATGACTCAATGCAAACACACCGGACTCTACCCACACACTCACACATACTTACACTCACACCCCAACACACGCCCACACACACATAACACACGCACACATGCATACTGATGCCACACACACACACACTTTCACACACCACATATGCTGCTTATACTATCTATTATCTATCCTGTTGCCCAGTCACTTTACTACTATAGCTATTACCTCGTACCCATGCACATCGACTCAGTACTGGTACTCCCTGTATATAGCCATGTTATTCTTATTTGTTATTGTTACTTGTTATTCACTGCGTATTTATTCCTCGTGTCACTATTTCTATCTTTAGTTTATGTCTTTATGTATTCACTTTGAATTGTTGAAAAGGACCTGCAAGTAAGCATTTCGATGTCAGTCCGAACCTATTGTTCATGAAGCATGTGTCACGACTTCCGCCGAAGTTGGTCCCTCTCCTTGTTCGGGCGGCGTTCGGCGGTCGAAGTCACCGACCTTCTAGCCGTCGCTGATCCTCTTTTCATTTTCCTTTGGTTTTGTCTTGTCTTCCAACACACTTTGTTCCAATCCCATCAGTTACACGTTGTGTATTTAACCCTTTGTTCCCCCTCATGTCCTTGTCGGTGATTGTTTATTGTAAGTGCTTGTGCACGTCTGTCCTGGTGTGAGTCGGGTTATGTACCCATTATTTGATTGTTCTGTTTTCCGGGTGTTTTATTTTGTTATTAAACTGCGCCGTTTGGAAACACCGTTTTTGCTCTCATGCGTCTGACTTCTCTGCTGCCAGTACGCACCCCTTACAGCATGTGACAAAGGACATTTGATCTGACTTGCGACCTCTGTGTAATCTGTATGTGTTCAGGTAAAGGCATTGGGAACGGGAAGGTGCGTGCAGCCCATGTAGTGTCTCTGGAGAGGGAGGCGCTGCAGGCCTCAGCACTAGACCTGGAGTGGGACCTGGAGAAGGAGCTACAGCAGAGTTTCCCACAGTCAGGTCACCCATAATACAAGTAAAATAACAAAAAACTAAACTAAAACTAAAACAGTTAGAAATTATGATGTTTGAGAAACATGGATGAACTTCTTATTCTGATGTGAGACTGTGAGAGCCTTGACATTTGGTTTTGTCATTTACAAAATATCCTCCAACACTCTACTCAGCAAACTGGATGTTGTCTATCACAGTGCCATCTGTTTTGTCAACAAAGCCCCATTTACCTCCCATCACTGCGACCTGTATGCTCTCGTTGGCTGGCCCTCGCTACATATTTATCTATAAGTCTTTGCGAGGTAAAGCCCCGCCTTATCTCAGCTCACTGGTCACCATAGCAACACCCACCTGTAGCACGCTCTCTAGCAGGTATATTTCACTGGTCATCCCTAAAGCCAACACCTCCTTTGGCTGCCTTTCCTTCCAGTTCTCTGCTGCCAATGACTGGAACGAATTGCAAAAATCACTGAAGCTGGAGATTTATTTCTCCCTCTCTAACTTTAAGCATCAGCTGTCAGAGCAGCTTATCGATCACTGTACCTGTACACAGCCAATCTGTAAATAGCCCACCCAACTACCTTGTACTCTAGTATCTCTCCTTGCACATCATCTTCTGCACATCTATCACTCCAGTGTTAATGCTAAATTGAAATGATTTCGCCTGAATGGCCTATTTATTGCCTCACCTTCCTACTCTTCTACATTTTCACACACTGTACATATATTTTATATTGTGTTATTGACTATACGTTTGTTTATGTGTAACCCTGTGTTGTTGTTTTTGTCACACTAATTTGCTTTATCTTGGAATGGTCGCAGTTATAAATGAGAACTTGTTCTAAACTGGCCTACCTGGTTAAATAAAGATGAAATAAAAATAAAAATAAAAAGAGCTAGGTGGTTTCCCTGAGCTTCAGAACCCTGGCCTAAGCTTGGATCACTTCCAGTTGGCTTGTGTGGAGAATCGGACCGTGGACAACTCCAACCGTGCTGATCTAGACATGCACCTGGAGCCCATCCAGCCCTCTGTGTCAGTTTCACCGCATGGAAGGTTTGAGCGTCTGCAGAAGGACACCAACTGCATCTCCCATTTCACCAGGGCTCCACCCAAGGGCCAGTGGAGGAGCAGCTGCAGCCTGGTCAGGTACATGCTGGCTGGTGTAGGGCTCTTTATCCTGGGGTTTCTGATAGGCCACTACACCCACAGACCACCTGCAGGAGCTGCTGAGGGACATCACGGCTAAGAAGATCCAGGCTCTCACACATACACCAATTACCCCATTACTCCCTGTTTTGCCTCGATGCCTGCAAATTGTTTAGAGAGAGAGAGAGTGTATAATATTACAGGTAATGCATCTTGTTAGTGTAGAGGCATTATGCACAGCAGCAGCAGCAGCAGAACACTAAGTAGACAAGGTGGTGAGAGTCAGGCATTTGCATTAAAATGACATTCATTTAGAAACGTTTCTCTAAGAAAGAGGCTCTCCCAGGTCATGCAAAGGTGATTTAGAGCACATTGATTGCTGCCGATCGCTCAGCCAAAAAACCTGTTGACCCCTCGGAAAGTCTTCCTCAGTCTGAGTGGAAGTTTGACATTCTTAGGAAACAGATGTGGGCTTTCCTGGAACAGACCCTTAGGGACCTGCATCCTTCTAGCAAAGACAGTCTTCCTGCCAAACATTGTAGCATACTGTATCCCCACTAGTAACAAGCAGCCTTGTTCACTCCAAGCCCAGCTGTGTATAGCTGACAGGGAAGGGAGAGGGCGCAAGCAGGTATTAATGTTAAATGAAATGCCGACAAACCTCTGGCGGCAAGATATTGTTTTGGTGCCAAGGATCATGGAATATATGTATATTTGTGTCAGAAAGATGTCTCAGTTCAGTGGAAACTAAGTTAATCTGACTCCTAAACAGATTTTGGGGTTTTGTGTATTTATTATTTAGATACATTTATTTTTCAGGCAGCAGGGCCAACAGCAGAGCTCAGATTCTCTTGGAAAAAGAGACACCATATTGTAACCTCAAGTAATATTGTGATCACGCATTCAGCCACCAACTGAAACTTTTCAGTATTCATACCTTGGATGTTGTGGTTCTGTAGCTCAGTTGGTAGAGCATGGCGCTTGTAACGCCAGGGTAGTGGGTTCGATTCCCGGGACCACCCATACGTAGAATGTATGCACACATGACTGTAAGTCGCTTTGGATAAAAGCGTCTGCTAAATGGCATATATATTGTGTTCCAAGATAATTGCATTATTTACTTTTGGGGCACAGAGGGAATCCTGCAATCTCTCTCACAAAGTGATGCTCTATGGGGAGAAGGGATATTGTGGCAACTCAGAATGTTTAGATAAAGAGAATAAAACTGGTAAATTAAATAGTTTTATCCTCAGTATATCGCCCACATCAACTAATAGCATAGGGTGCCCCAAAAGTAAACAATGCAATTATCTTGGAACACAACATCCAAGGTATGAATACTGAGAAGTTTCAGTTGGTGGTGTGCTGCTTAGATGGCTCCTCCACCTTATTTGCGGAAATGGATTTGTGCATTATGCTAGTAGGCTACAATGACCTTTATTTAGTCAGTGTTCAGTATTGTGTGTTTGGTGATTGACTATACATAAATAGAAGGGTGGAATATATTGTGTTATTATGAACTACAGTATATCATAGTCAACCTGATGTTTGGGAAGAAGTGGATTTTCCCTCTGTTTGTGCCACTAATGCAATTCTTTATCTCCCTGAGACACTCACTCACTTACTATTCCCAGTAATTGATACAGTCCATTATATTGGGAGCATTTCTCATCCCCACCAACTGAAATAAGTAATCTCAAAATCAGATTAAGGGTAATGTCTCCAGGGATGAGGAAGAACAAAAAAATAAGAACAGTTTGGACATACTGGCTACTGAAACCAAAGAAGCTTCTTGGCTGTCAATTCCTTCTCCAAATGGAGAGAGGCCACAAACGGGCTAGATTTAATGTCAAAGATGGTGCACAACTGTTAAAACAGCTCAGAACACAAGTATGGTGTCCATATTAGGACACTTTCAGTCTCAGTAAAATGAGTCATTGTCACAAGGAGTTGAGTCACTCACAAGGAGTTGAGTCATTCTTACAAGGAGTTGAGTCATTCTTGCAAGAAGTTGAGTCACTCGCAAGGAGTTGAGTTGTTCTCGCACTAGTTGAGTCATTCTCACGAGGAGTTGAGTCAATCTCACAAGGAGTCAGCGGCAGTAAAACATTATAAAAAAATGTTTTCTGGTCATTTAAAACATGAGCATGATTCTACAACAGTGGTCGTCAACCTGTCGATCGTGATCACCAAACATTAGATCACCAAACATTTCTGGAGGAAAGCCAACGATAAAGGCATAAAGGCTTGCACTCCTTTTTCCCCGTGTTGTGCTGTTGTCAGTAACTGTACTTCATTCAGTAGCCCTGCGCATGTAACAGGGTTATATTGGTGATTCCCCTTGCCACTTTATTGTTGAGCCAATGGGTTTTTGGTTTGAGTTTGTCTTGCCTTCACCTACTCAACATGGCATCTTATTGGCTGGTTTGCGTAGCTTGCTTACGAGGGGGGATGTTCCAGTTAGAATCGTCCCAGTGAACAAGCACCAAACCAGCGGTAAGTTGTGGGTTGCAAAGCACTGTACATCAAAAGTGATTTTTATACTCTCAAGTGATGATTTAAATGTACAATTTAAATCAAATTGTTTGTAAATGTTATTCGAACATCACACAAGATGCAGCGGTTTTTGGAGAGTATTTGTTGTGCATTTTGTTGTAGAGAATTCCTGCCAGTACTAGCTAGCAACTTACTGTGTCTGGTGTACAGTGCGTGAATGGGGGGTCATATATTTTGTACAGTGCGTGAATGCATGGTGAGATGTGCATTGCATGACGTGCAATTTTGTGCCGTTCCTAACAGAATAAATCTACATGACTGGTGCTACATGTTGGAGTTCCGTGTCGATGACTGATTGTACACAACGCAAGAAGAGTACTGTTACACGCACAGGGGAAAGAAAAGTGTTCCCATTTTGAATCATTTTATTTGTCTGAAAAGACGATCTCTGCCTACCTGGTGAACAGGGAGATCTGTGACTAAATCGAGTGTGCCTACTGCTGTGGCCAATACTGTCAAAGAATACAGCAAAGAGCTGCTTTTTTACGAGTGAGTTCATGTTGAAGTTTTATTTCGCACTGTCAACACTGTTTTAATTCAACACTATTACAAAACATAAAACGCACTTCTCTCTATTGCCTCTTGCGCTGCAGCTGCAATGAATGAGTAGCCAAGTGTATCGATAGCCCTGCATTTTTATTATTACTAGCAGCTTATCGTGTCTATTTTAATATCAAGGACTATTTCACTTTCTCTGGTCGTAGGAACAACATGAATTTGTGCCTGAGGCAGATGTGGTGCAATTCGTGTTTCACCATCAGGTGGAAGAAAGTGTCCCCTCTCTCTGGTCAGTCTCATCAGAGGAAAGAAAGGTGAGAGCAGGGACCATGAGAGGTGGACCCTGTGCTGCTCTCTTCCCTGCCTCCACTGAGACTAATGTTGTGTTCAAAACAATTGGGAACTATGAAATCTCCTACTTCAATGCATTCAAGACAACTGGGAACTATGAAAAAAAATAGATCGGACTGGGGAAAATAGCTTTGAACGGTCATCCAACTCAAAAACTCAGGCATCTTTCTAGAACTCTTGACTTTCTGACCTGAAGTTCACTGACATCATAATTTGACCTCGTTTTTTCAGAGTTCCCAGTTGTCTTGAAAGCACCATGACTATCAGATGCAGGTACCACCAGTCCAGTAAAATAAAAAAGCTAATTATTAGCAAATTATTTCAATTTATGCTCAGTTGTGCATCACAAGTGCTACACCAACTGATCTATTTTGTTATCAAAGCTCGAATTTTGAAATATAATATGGTCTGAAAATAACAATATTGGCAGGTCAGGCATTTAGCCAATATGCTGTGCTAATGTATTAGGCCTACTGCACAAACCTCATTCCTACAGACTGTTTTTATTAGGATAATATTACATTGTTCAAATCAAGTTTTTTTTTCTTTCAGAGCGGCAGATCTTGGCTTGCTTTTTGACTCCGAAAGTGAACTTGACTCAGAAAAGGTTGGTGAACACTGCCCTAGACTGTAAGAATATTAACATCTATCTAATCAATAAATGTAATCTATTGATCTAAACTATGATTATAATATATTAATCAAGTCTATTCATCTAATCTAATACATTTATTTATTTTACTAGGCAAGTCAGTTAAGAACAAATTCTTATCTTCAATGACAGCTTAGGAACAGTGGGTTAAATGCCTGTTCAGGGGCAGAACAACAGATTTGTACCTTGTCAGCTCAGGGATTTGAACTTGCAAACGTTCGGTTACAAGTCCAACACTCAAACCACTAGGCTACCCTGCTGCCCTGATATGTATCTATTAATCTAATCTATTAACATATTACTCTAATATATTAATCAAATCTAATCAATCTAATTTAATAATCTAATTAAGACCGACCGAGACACCAGTACGCCAAAGACACTGCTGCCCCTGTAGGAACATACTGTAACTTCATGCAGATTTCCCCAAGTCCCGGTGACACTAAACCAGCTGAGGCTGACAAAGGTCATTATCACAAGGAGTTGAGTCTGTCTCAGTAAGATTTGAGACATTTCCATTCTCACAAGGAGTTGAGTCACTCACAAGGAGTTGTCATTATCACAATGAGTTGAGTCATTCAAACAAGGAGTTAAGTCAGTCTCACAAGTGCTTGAGTCATTCTCAGCGGCAGTAAAACATGATCATTTTTTCACGGTCATTTCAAATAGGAGCATGATTCTAGAATGTAAGAATAATAACATCTTTCTCTCTAATCTAATCTACTGTATTGTGACCGTCCAACCGAGACAACGGTACACCAAAGACACTGCTGCCCATGTAGGAACATAGCTGTATGCAGATTTCCCCAAGTCCCAGTGACACTAAACCAACTGAGGCTGACAAAAGTCAAACTCAAAAGAAGTTGAGTCATTCTCACAAGGAGTTGAGTCAACGGGAGTAAACTTTTTTCATCTTTTTTTCATGGTCATTTAAAATATCAGCATGATTATGAAATAATTCTGTCTGTCTGTCTGTCTGTCTGTCTGTCTGTCTGTCTGTCTGTCTGTCTGTCTGTCTTATCAGATGATGTGTCATGATGACACTGTAGAACGATGTTCTTGTAATAAAGCACACATTATTTAATATCACCTGGTTTGTTTGTCAGGCGGCGCTCACGTGGGTTAGCAATCAGAGGGCTACTGGCAGGAAGCTAAGCTGTTAGCAGCACAGTGACACCGGCTACATATTGTAGCAACCTTAAGCCGACACCTAGCGGCCTCTTTAGACCTCTTGGCATAATGTTTAAGGCGTTGCTTTGATAGTCGCTGGACCTGGGTTTGAGTCCCGGTCGGACCTACCCCCTGAATTTTCTACATTGGTTTGAGAAGTGCGTTGGTGCCTGGGAGGCCATTGGAGAAGAGTGGACATGTGAGAGACTTGGTTTGTATAGAGAAGTGTAGGAATATGCTCTCCTGAAGGAAGGGGGTAATGTAGCGACCGTAACCCTATACCTAGAAGCCTCATCAAGGGGTTCAGACCTCTTGACGTAATTATTAATGTGTTGGCTTGACAGTCACTGGACCAGGGATCAAGGAGTACACACATTTCTTCAGATAATGAGGAGAGTAATAATTATGCTAACAGGTGTGGTTACAGATAGGCTAATCCTATTCTTGCTGAAAATAGTTTTACACTTTGACATGCATGTTAGATATGTATCACCTTCATATTGGAGACATGTGCAGAAAGTGTGCATTGGCAGTTTAGGATGCACATGTCAGTCTGCACCTCTGTAAAGAAGGAGAGAAGGAGAAAAGGAAATAGGGTTAGGATAGGAAGAAAGGAAATAGGGTTAGGATAGGAAGAAAGGAAATAGGGTTAAGATAGGAGGAAAGGAAAGGGATCTAGGAAAATACGTAGGTATTTAGTCTTAGAAAAGATGAAAGGAAAGGGAGTTAGAATAGAAGGAGAGGATACAAGAGTCTGAGGAAACTATGAGGTTCAGAGCCTGCTGGTTTTATGTTCTACCTGATAATTAATTACACCTACCTGGTGTTTGATTTTGATTTGATTTGGATCTCTTTTAGTCCCCATTTGGACTAATCTTCCAAGTGTTCAAGGTCTAAGTCATTCCCTGATTCGAGCACAATAGGGAAAAAATGCAGTGGAACTGGCTTCGAGGTCCCAAGTTGAGTTTGAGGAACCTAGGCTATCCTACACAATTGTGCAAAGTAGCCTAGACTCAGTGTCCAATCTGACACACAGTAACGTATGAAAACATTAACACAATACCTTCACAATATCTTACTCTGTTAAATATTATAGACCCTGTTGTAAATCAAGCAGACAATAGCAAATAATTACATACATGTAGGGCTCACAGGCACAACGAACAAGACAAAGATATTCTGGACATTCTTCCGAACACCATTTTCCATACGGGCTGTTTTTGCTGTATGTAAGGCCTATCAAAACAGCTGTTTGTCACTTCAATGTCATTCAGAAAAATATTTCCTGTATTAGCTGATGGTTGGCAATAACACTAGGCCTAACTAGGCCTAACTAAACAGCTGGATACCAAATGGGCACCCAACAAGTAGGTTTATTAGCCTACGCATTGCCTATTGAAGAACCGACAAATTTGAAGTGTTAATCTCAGTGTTGTGAGTGTTATATCTGACTGTTGATTCTAGTGGGGTTAACACCAGGAATTTGAATCACAGTGGAATAAACTGTGTGGTGTTGTTGTGGTTTTATTGTTATTCGAGAGTGTAAAAGACATGGGAGTGGCCTCATGATCATTATTGACCAGAACGCTTTTTTACAGGTTGATATATAGAATAATCTGTTTTAATCAAATAAAATAAAATCGAAATTTATACATCACATTTCAGACAGGGAATGCAAAACAATGAATCTAAAAAGCTGAAATATTTATTACACAACAAATATAAGATAACAAACAGAAGAATAACACAAACGGAACAACTCAAAAGCAAGGCAAAAAAATGTGTTTTAAGATCTCTTTTAAATATGTCCACAGTTTCGGCACCCCTCAGGTTCTCTGGCATGCTATTCCAGAGGCTGGGGGCATAATAACTAAAGGCTGCCTTTCCATGTCTCTTGGTCCTAGGCTTTGGCATTGTTAAGAGGCCAGTGCCGGAGGACCTGAGGGACCTACTGGGTACATAACTTAAAAGAATGTCTGACATGTATTGGGGTACACAATTGTGGATTGGTTTAAAAACCAAGAGAAGAATCTTAAATTAATTTTCTAACTCACAGGCAGCCAGTGCAAAGACATTAAAACCGGTGTAATGTGTGCTCTCTGTCTGGCCTTGGTCAGTACACTTCCTGCAGCATTCTGTATGTTTTGCAGTTGACCAATGGCTTTCTTGGGTAGACCAGACAAGAGAGTATTACAGTAGTCAAGCCTGCTTGTAAAAAAAAGTGTGAATTAATCTTTTTTGTGTCAGCATGAGAGAGAAATGTCCCTTCCTTGGCAATGTTCCTCAGGTGCTAAAAAGCTATTTTGGTCACATTTCTAATGTTGTATTCAAAATTTTGTTCAGACCCTAGATTCTCTCTTTGCTTTGGCTCCAACAATAAGTACCTCAGGCTTGTCTTGATTTAGATGCAGAAAGTTGTGAGCCATCCAAGCATTTAAATCACTAATACAGCCTAATATATCTGTTCTGCTAAAATCCTCTGGTGACACAGAAATGTGTTGTGTATCGTGTGCAAAGCAGTGAAAATCCATGCTGTGCTTTCTGATAACGCTGCCAAGGGGTAACATAACTGAACAGTTCCGAACCCAAAATCAAAACTTGTGGACCTTATGTATTTTTATATATTATATTTTTAGTTATGTTCACCAAGGGTGATAAAAAAAACTCTTGACCGGTTCAATTGGTCCAAAACCAATTTAGAACTGGATCGAAGAGGCCAACCTACCTCTCTAGTCTGTCCAGAAGGACATCATGGTCGACAGTGTTGAATGCAGCACTTACTATAAAGGACAGAGAGCGGTTTGGCATCTGTGTTGGCTCTAAAATCATTTACCACTTTAACTAAGGCTGTCGCTGTGCTGTGGTGGGCATGAATTCTGAATACAGGTTGTGGTTGATAAAATATTCAAATTGTTGAATATCCTCCCTCTGGCTGGATTCTGATAGGAATTATTAATCACGAAGCAGCATATTGTGACTTGCAGGTCTGATGTGGCCCGTGTAGGGCTGTTCTGGTGACCATATTACCACCACACCGGCAGTCATGAGTCATGACCACAGTCAAATTCCATGTGACTGTCACGGTAATCTCCTTTGACCCACTCTGGACATGTGTTGGCTAACTCGCTAACGGCATGATACTCAACGCTCTATTGTCTCTGTAACCACTCCAACATCAATGCAAATACAAACGATGCAATGCAAACAAATATCACATCAAACCCTTATCATCAAAACAATATCATACTTTTAAAACTCACCTCAATGTGATGGATCAATTTGAAAAAAATATGTTCTAAAGATGTTTTTATATTTTCATAATTAATGGGCTGACATTACCTTTGGCTACAGAATATCTCCCCGTCGTGCTATTCCAGCTCCTCTCTCCCTTTCATTCCTTTCTTGAGCGCCCAGAGAGAGGAGCTGTCAACAGTTTAATGAAATATGTTTTGTTGTGAAAACATGTTACTATTGATGTTCCCGAACATATTTAATTTGGTTTCCCAAATTAAGCACTGGGTAGTTGCAGGAACACGGTTGGAGAGCCCCTTGCATACAGAGTGTCAGCAGAATGTCAGTGGTTGATGCATGGAGTGAAATAAGCTGTGTTCTTATAAGCACAGGCATTTCTAAATGCAATCCCGTGTGAAAGCAGCTACTATATCTCAGCTGCTTAATAAAACCGGAGAAACCTAGCCATCATGATTGAACAACGATCTGCCGGGAAAGAGGCCTCCATTCACTATTCGAATGCATAAAGATCTATTTTTGCACCTGTTCCTGTCCATTTGATAATGGGTCATTCTAAAACAAAACGAATTTAACATATTAGTGAAGACAATATTAAATTGAGAATATGATGTCTGATGGGTGAAAATATGATCACTTGATGAGAGGACAGGATGTGCAGCCTGAGGGAATGAACAGAGTTCAAGGTTTTTAGCAACTTTTTCCAATCATCAATATCCTATAGTCGCATCATGCAGCCCATATATGTTTAGATTTCTAATATATTCTAAGGTTTGTATTATTCACAACTACATTTAGCAAATAACTCAAAATCTAGCATGTAGGACATTGTCATGCCCTGGCCTTAGTTATCTTTGTTTTCTTTATTATTTTGGTTTGGCCGGGGTGTGACATGGGTGATTTATTGTGTTCGTCTTGTCTAGGGGTTTATTAGATTAATGGAGTTGTGTTCAGTTTAGTTGTCTAGGTAAGTCTATGGTTGCCTAGAGTGGTTCTCAATCAGAGGCAGGTGTTTATCGTTGTCTCTGATTGGGAACCATATTTAGGCAGCCATATTCTTTGGGTATTTTGTGGGTGATTGTTTCCTGTCTTTGTGTTTTATGCTCCTGTTAGGACTGTTTCGGTTTTCACGTTTATTGTTTTGTAGTTTGTTCATGTTACGAACCAGGAACTTCAACGACACTGCGTTTTGGTCTGCCTCTCCTTCCCAGGAAGAAAGCCGTGACAGACATGTTTCAAATGATCCCATTTATGCTCAACATAGCCACTGCATATGCACACTCACTCCGGAATGGGAAAAAATATCCTTTCTATTAACTCAGCTAAGTTAAATTATATTATTCTTACCATAAAATAATATTTAAAAAATATTAGTACAGGACTTATAAGCATATCTTATGTGTCTTATGTGCATAGCCAGATAACATAATGTAGACCATCTCATATTCTATTCTTCTTAAATGTTCATATCATAATATTTCTTTAGACCTGACTAAAATAAATAATGACTGTACACTCTAAAAATTAGAGTTTCAAAAATGGTTATTCTATGATCCTCAAAGTTCTTCAAAGAACGTTCTTGGCACTGAAAATTGCCCCCAGAATGTTATTCTAAGAACCCCATAAGAGGTGTGGTTCATCGAGGAACCATCCTCCCCCCTTACCTCTTCAATGAAAATCCCATAGGCCTCTACATTACGGACAAGGTATGTGTTTGAAAACATCATCAAAACAGTTTTTTTCATTCACATTTACCACAAAAACCAAGGTATGAATAGTGTTGTGTGCATGTTTGTATAATTACTATTTTTTGGATTCACAGACTTCACCCTCCCTACACCTCTGATGAATTTAACAGGAAACCTGTTCAATTATCATGCACTGCAAAATCATTCTGGCTATGGATACAGAGAACATAAACACATTAACATCAACATGCCAGATGATATTGTCACGCCCTGGTCTTAGTATTTTGTGTTTATATATTTATTTGGTCAGGCCAGGGTGTGACATGGGGCTCCGCTGGGAGTTTACCTCACGTTTTGATTTTATTATTCTGCTTTGCCACTAACTTTGCCACAACTAAAATATGGTGTTATCGTTATGCGTATTATAAATAATAATAATAATAGGGGAGTAGTTATTCCCAAAAGATTCTTCAAAAAGGTTATTCGAGGATCTATTATAAGGGGTTCTTTGAAGAACCCTTTTAAAGGGTTCTTCGAAGAACTTGTAGGGTTCCCCCACAGTTTCAATTTTAAGAACCAGTAAAGGATACTCCAGGAAACTTTTATTTTTAGAGTGTTTTGTGATGGTGTATATTACATGTATTTATTAGACTTTTAAATGTACATGTTTCAAAAGCGAGCATCAGCGGCTTGTATGCGTGGAGGCTTGGTGATGCTACATTTGTTTATGGTAAATAACGTTCAACTACCGTGAGAACGGCAGACATTTGCATGACAATAACTGTATCATGAGCGCCACAGGCCCATAAGCCAAGATTCACAGACCACAATTTTGAGGATAATTAGGCCATAACTAAATGCCTTATGAAATGTGTAATATGCAGTGCGTTTGGAAAGTATTCAGACCCCTTACCTGTTTCCACATTTTGTTACTTTAAAGCCTTAGTCTAAAATTGAATACATTTTTTAGCATCAATCTACACACAATACCTCCTAATGACGAAGTGAAAACAGGTTTTTAGAAATGTTTGCAATTGTATAAAAAAAAACAGAAATACCTTGTTTAACCTCTGCTATGAGACTCAGAACTCAGGTACATCCTGTTTCCCTTAATCATCCTTGAGATGTTTCTACAACTTGATTGGAGTCCACCTGTGGTAAATTCAATTGACTAGACATGATTTGGAAAGGCACACACCTGTCAATATAAGCTCCCACAGTTGACAGTGCATATCAGAGCAAAAACCAAGCCATGAAGTTGAAGGAATTTTGCATAGAGCTCCGAGACAGAATTGCGTAGGAGGGTACCAAAAAAATGTCTGCAGCATTGAAGGTCCCAAGAACACAGTGGCCTCCATCGTTCTTAAATGTAAGAAGTTTGGAACCACTAAGACGCTGAAAGTGTCTGTTGGAAATCAGACCAATCAGGCCTTTATGGTAGAGTGACCAGACAGAAGCCACTCCTCAGTAAAAGGCACACGGCAGCCCACTTGGAGTTTGCCAAGAGGCACCTAAAGACCATGATAAACAACATTCTGTAGTCTGATTAAACTATTTGGCCTGAATGCCAAGCATCACATCAGGAAGTAACATGGCACCATCCCTACGGAGATGCATGGTGGTGGCAGCATCATGCTGTGGGGATGTTTTTCAGCAGCAGGGACTGGGAGACGAGTCAGGATCGAGGGAAAGTAAAGAGAGATCATTGACAAAAAGCTGCTCCAGAGCACTCAGGACCTCAGACTGTGGCAAAGGTTCACCTTCCAACAGGACAACAACGTTAAGCACACAGCCAAGACAATGCAAGATTGGCTTCGGGACAAGTCTCTGAGTCCTTGAGTGGCCAAGCCAAAGCCCGGACTTGAACCCGATCATACATCTCTGGAGAGACCTGAAAATCACTGTGCAGCGATGCTCCCCATACAACATGACAGGGCTTGAGAGGATCTGCTGAGAATAATGGGAAAACTCCCCAAATGCAGGTGTTCCAAGCTTGTAGAGTTATACCCAAAAAGAATCAAGGCTGAAATCGCTGCCAAAGGTACATCAACAAGGTACTGAGTAAAGGGTCGGAATAGTTATCTACTGTAAGTGTGATATTTCAGTTTTTGCAAAAATCTAAAAACCTGTTTTTGCTTTGCCATTTTGGGGTATTGTATGTAGATTTATGAGTGAAAAAAACTCAATGTAATCCACCTTAGAATAAGGTTGTAACGTAACACAGTGTGGAAAAAGTAAAGGGGTCTGAATACTCTCCGAATGCACTGTATAGTCATAAAGGGTTTACCTTTAATTCAACACCCATGTAAGGTCTGAGTGTTCAAAACATTAAGAACATCTTCCTAATACTGAGCGCCCCTAGCAGCGTTTCAGTTTTTGACACAAACTGGTACACCTGGCACCTATTACCATACCCCGTTCAAAGGCACTGAAACAGAAAAGGGCCTTCCCCAAACTGGAACTATGGGGCCTTGCCCGAACCATGAAATAAAGCCCCAGACAAATTATACCTCCTCCACCAAACTTCAAAACTGAAAAATATTAGTTTTTATCTCACCCATCTACACAAAATACCCCATAATGACAAAGTGAAAACACGATTTTATTTCCCTCAAATGTATTGAAAATGAAATACAGAAATATCTCATTTACATATGTATTCTTACTCCTGAGTCAGTACATCTTAGAATCACTGTAGGCAACGATTTAAGGCTGTAAGTCTTTCTGGGTAGGTCTCTAAGAGCTTTGCACAGCTGGATTGTACAATATTTGCACATTCATATTTTTAAAAACAAGCTTTGTCAAGTTGGTTATTGATCATTGCTAGACAGATTTTGCCATAGATTTTCAAGCCGATTTAAGTCAAAACTGTAACTAGGCCACTCAGAAACATTCAATGTTGTCTTGGTAAGCAGCTCCAGTACAGTATAATTGGTCTTGTGCTTTAGGTCTCCCAGTGTCTGCTGGAAATCATACTGAACCAGGTTTTCCTCTGGAATTTTGCCTGTGCTTAGCTGTATTCCGTTTCTTTTCATCCTAAAAAAAAACCTAGTCCTTGCCAATGAAAAGCATACCCATAACATGATGCAGCCACCACCATGCTTGAAAATATGAAGAGTGGTACTCAGTGGTGTGTTGTGTTGGTTTTGCCCCAAACAGTAAGTTAATTTCCTTGCCACATTTTTGGCAGTTTTACTTTCAGGCTTTATTGAAAACAGGATTCATGCTTTGAAATATTTGTATTCTGTACAGGCTTCTTTCTTTTCACTATTTCATTTAGGTTAGTAATTGTGGAGTAACTTCCATGTTGTTGATCCATCCTCTGTTTTCTCCTATCACAGCCATTCAACTCTGTAACTATTTTATCACTGACAGTGATAAAAATGGCAAGAGTGTGCAATGCTGCAATCAAAGCAAAGGGTGGCTTCTTTGAAGAGTCTCAATTATAAAATGTATTTTGATTTGTTTAACACTTTTGGGGTTTCTACATGCATCTACATTCTACATTCCATATGTGTTACTTCATTGTTTTGATGTCTTCACTATTATTCTACAATCTAGAAAATAGTATAAAAAAAAAAGAAAGAAAAACCCTTGAATGAGTAGTTGTGTCCAAAAGTTTGACTGGTATTGTATATGTAAAAAAGAAGAAGCTCAGAGTGCTATTATATGATACAGTATTAGTACTTGTTGCATTTGCAATTTATCTAAATCCTATCATCTACCGATTTCAGCCAGTGTATGCCTGTAGAATAACTGCATTGTTTGAATGGAAGGTTGGCATATGTAAGGGATAAAGGAAAACTTTCTGTTCATTACCTTGGAAACAATGGACAACGCAGCCGCCGAGTCCCTTTGCGGAGTTCATTTTCCCAAGGCAATGAACAGAACGTTGCCGTTTATCCCGCTACTACCACAGCTGCCAAAGAAAAAAATATGAAAGCCCACATTTACCGGTATAAATACTTTTTCATTTTTTAAAAGTGAATTCATACTTCATCGTCTTTTGGTTGCTAGAGATACGACCCAATCGTTTGTTTGATTCGTTCGATATTCAAAGCCTTGACCCAGTGATTTGTTCTTTATTTTCCATTGTTATGGCTAGCAAGCTAGCTATGGCTAACATAGTTATGACCTCTGCAACCAGAATAACAGCAAAGTTGCTGTTTTCTATTGACATTAATTTGGATACATCCATAACAATGAGCTGACAATGCCCAATTTTGCCTGCATGGCTAAAAAAGTTTGCCTTCTCATCAGGACACTCGACACCGTTCATTATGAGGAGATCGCATTGCAAATCAAACACGAGGCTAGAAGCTAGCTGGTATGGGGGTGGTACGCCAGTGCTTAACTCTTACCTTAAAACGTATTGCTAAATCTAACCTGAACTGTAACCTAAGCAAGCAGTTGCTTATCAACAGATAGTATGACCATCTGTTTAGCATCTACAAATGGATAATCCGGACTATCCAAATAAAGTGTGACTGCGACCAACACTCTAGACTGTTAGTTTGTGAACACTTTGAAAAGTGTTAGTTTAACACTATTTCTGTAGTTTCTAAAAAAGTGTTAATTCTGATCCCAAATTTGCTGTGTAGGTGACTCTTCCATTTAGAAGCATTAGATTTTTCAATTGCATAACGCCTACATCATTTTGGATTTGTGTGCCCATAAAAACTGTTTTTACGGAGTAGCCTAAAATATCAATATGAACATTTGATAAAGCTGTGCTGCCGTTAATAGCTCACCAACTCATAAACTCGGCAAGACTTTTGTCCCGTTGATGGCCCATAAGGATCGATGGGTTTCATATTCAGATGATTAAGCTTTTAGAAACTTCACATCTAGCCTACTGGTTTAATGAGCCCACAATCGCTTGGACGCTTTCCTATGCAGGTCAGTCATATTTCCCTCTCCTTAACATATTGAAAAAATGCAACTGGTAGCCTATTGATACAGACATTACATAGACTGTTGGTGCTGATCACTACAGCCTAATACTCCCCGAATTGATGTGCTGCCGACAATCAAAGGTGCAGAATCTCCAATAATTACCCAATCCTAAAAAAAAAAAAATCTAGCTCATCTAAAAATCGCCTATTCAAGGAAATATAATATGCCTCGTTTTATTATATTGATAATTCGATTCTACAGAGCAAATTGAAAGAACAGAGGAAAGAGTCACCAACAAAGGAGTATGATTCTGCTGCAGCCTGGATACATTGTCACTCCGGCCGCCCAGAGTGGCTCGCTTGTGGGTGTGCTGGCAGCATATATCAGCAGGTTCGATTGTGCGTCAAGTATTCAGCATAGCAAGTTTGTATGAAGGTCTGGTTTTTAAATGGGTAAATTGTTTAATCCATTCTCCATTTCCTTAATTTATTCACAGGTAAATAGTCATATGTTCTAAACCGCTCTGGTGACAAACAAACTTTTCTATCCTGTTTCCAATCCTCCACATGGTTGGGTGAACCTATTCAAGTAAGTAAATACATATTCTAATTTAAATGTAAATAAAACTATGTATTGTTAGCTAACCAGCTACAGTGCAGGCTAACTAAAATGAGCTGAATGCATTTGTAGGTAGCTAGCTAACAGCGATGGAGGAAGGTGAAAGGATAGCAGCCCCAACTGTTAAAGTGAGAGAGTAGACTATTCTGGATAGGGCAGGTACTTTTGAGTAGTTCCGGTCCCTAGAAGTGAGGAGAGACATATATAGACATATATAGTAACATAATATTCAGTGCTGTCTAATTTGAGCAAAAAGTCTGTTTCTTGTGATGTTTTCTGTCTTCAGATACAGAGAGCAGTGAAGCCTGTCTGCAGATGAAGAGGTCCCAATGAAGTGCAGAGGTTATCAGTCCTGGTCCTGGGGACACAAAGGGGTGCACATTTTTGTTTTTTCCTTAGCACTACAGAGCTGATTCAAATGATTAACTCATCATCAAGCTTAAAGGGGTATTTATATTTATTTGTGATGCTATCCTTGATATGACATCTTGTCATATGCTACACATGCATCCATCTATCCAATGTTATCATGATTTGTTATTAGTAATATTATACTTTAGTAATCCACAAAAAAAGAAAGTATAATAATGACATTATCTTTCATATTCCTAGATACCTTGCAACTGGAGATTCCTTCAAAACAATCTGTCTACAGTTACTGTGTAGGGCACTGAAAGGTTGGGTGACCAGGGCCATCTGGGACTGCTTTCTGGGGGAATTGAGGCTTGTGAAGGCTACCCGTGTCCTGCATAACGGCAGCTCGCCGCCGTGTGCCAGAGGAGAAGTCTGCTGCTCTGCAGGATGTTTCAAGGGTGCTGGCCAACAACACAGTACTGGAGGCAATCCGTGTGCGGGAGATATTCACCTCCTACTTCTTCGAAGAGGGTGTTGTTTCCAGGCAACACCATAGACTACACTATGCACAACCAAAGGCTCTTTTAAGAGCCATTCACATTGTAATGAGAGTATTCTTCCATTTACTTAGCTATGTCAACTGCAATTATTTCAATCCCCAGTTTCTCTCCCTTTGTTTTCTACTTAACAGGTGAGGGTGCTGTTCAGGTAAGGGTGATGTCTGTACGAAAACAAAATAGGCTCTTAAGAGTCACCCATATTGAAAATATTTAGACACCCTATAACCCACACCTACACACTTGTGTATCAATCGGATTGATGGATTGTGTTGTGCAGTAAGCAGGCTCAGGTGTATAACTGTGTATAACCTTATTTTCTCAATAACAGTCTCTCTCCTTCATTTCATGCCTCTCCCCCCTTCTCCCTGAATCCTCTGTATCAGCTGTGTCGGTGAACCCATCCCGCATCTGAACTGGCGACATACTGTAGCGTCATCGTCACCTCACAAGCTCTTAAGATAACATTTCGGGCCAACTGGGGGCCCAAGGCTTGTTAGGAGACACCGCTAGACACACTATTATGTAACTGTGATGGAATTAGAGAATCTTAAGTTTAGTAGCACTGTAATTCATTAATCATATGCTGTCTTCTCTGTTCTCACCAGTTTTTTACACTCTCACACCTCTCTCCCCACCTCTTTCTTCCCCTGTTTTTATGTATACCAGATGTGCATTGAAGTACAGATTGAACTTGTATTTATAATATAATATTACAATTCTAATATAAATAATGCATGTATTATATATATTTTTTTATAATACTTGGATAATGAACTTCTTTCAATAAAGCGTTTCACATTCTCTACTGGTTGAAATTAAGTCTCATTTGGTAAAATACTACACCTATACTGTGTCCTCAGATCAGTGCAGATGAAGGAAATGACATATTAAGATGAACCTCTTTATAGTATTTACATGATGTAAAGGAAGTGTCGTGTCCTGTTTTTTTAAAATTACGTTTCTAAATATATGAATTACAAATCAGCCTTTAACTAGTTAAATTATGTTTCTAGTCTATTGCATAGTTACAATGTCTAACCATTGATGTCCCAGGACCAGGATTGGTAAACACTGATGACATGTATAATTGTAATACATGCATGCAGACAGCATCATTCAAAGACTGGAGTTTGATACTACTGGTATTGGATATGACTGAAAAATAATGTCTCACAGACATTCATACCTGAACCGCACCTTTATTTTTCCAAGGTAGAGTACATGATCAGTGAGTATATTCAATGTGCAGGCTACAATGTGGGGATCTCATGCTTGGTAATATCTACATGTATGTATGACTTGCATCCTTGGCACAATAAAGTTATATTATTCTACTCAATCCATATGCTTTATTGAAGTTATTCAGACTCCTGAGTGGCTCAGCGGTCTAAGGCACTACATCTCAGTGCTAGAGGCGTCACTACAGACACCCTGGTTTGTATCCAGGCTGTATCACAACCGGCCTTAATTGGGAGTCCCATAGGGCGGCGCACAATTGGCCCAGCATTGTCCGGTGTAGGTCGTCATTGTAAATAAGAATTTGCTCTTAACCGTCTTGCCTAGTTAAAGAAAGGTTAAATTGACTAATTTAAAAAGACTGTTTTGAAGTCAATACAACCGGCTATGACAGCTGAAGTTCACAACTAATATTTATACCAAATGTTTTATGGTCCATACACACAGATTGGCTACATAGCTACAGTAGTTACACATCCATAGGCTTACAGGTATTTTTATCCTCCACTACACAAGAAGCTAGAAAATAGTTACCTAGGTCCATTACTTCAGCTGCATTACATGGCAAATATCAGCAAGGCACAATTACAAAATTGCACATTCAATTTGCAGTAAATGCTTTAGCTAGCTAGATTCTTTACATCCACTGTTTCACAAGGTGACAGCCTAGTTTGCTGTTTTTTTCAGGAGTCCCTAATACATTAAACAACACTAATTACAATTTCATCATCATGTCACAATGACCATAAAGCTAGCTAGCTAGCTAACGATTTTTGTAAATTAACTTTATGACAGAACAATATGCATAATCGTTTGTCTCTACATTTTTGTCTCTATATTTGCTGCCATCTTTGCTGAAGAAAGTTTCCAGCGTTGGTTCCCATAGCTTCAAATTCGTTAAGGGAACCACTCGACGTGATCATTGCCCAGCGGTCACCACTGGTAATCTGCATACATTTGGGAAATGTAGTTTTTTTTCACCGCCTCCCACGGCACGTACACACCGCCCAACGATACCCTGCCCTCTCCGATTCTCACTACTTCCATTGAAATTTATGGGAAGTGATGTTTCACTGCACGGGTACCACATGCTGTGTACACGGGGCATTATGCATTGCAGCGGTGCTTCACTGCTTCAAGATTTCCCATAACATTGTCAGTTCTTCTTCTATTCCCCGTGAAGTTATCCCGATTTGAATGAGAAGACCTGTGAATAAAACCAGACTGTTTCTCTGTGAAAATGTAGTCTGTTTTGGGTTGGTGCCAAATCGAATTTATAAACACAATCTCCCATTAATCATCAGCTGGAGCCATATTAACCCGAGTGGTAGGGTGCCAATCAGAGACGCGACAGTGAGTAACTGCAGCGTTTAGAGATGATTAAGTCAATTCTCTAACAGGTGGAGCAATTGCCAAGCCAATTTTCGATTGCATCTAAAAAAATTAAATAATAGTAAGAGCTTTAACTTATTGATCTACATTATATTTTTTCTGATCTAAGATTGTCGATTAAGAACAGCAAAATAAACAGTCTATTCAGGTTTACAGCAAGGGCGGTTCATTGCTCCAATGCCTTTCCTTTCACCTTCACACTCCTGGGTCAGACGACACTCAATCATAGGACCTACTGAAGAGATAAGTCTTCAATAAAGACTTAAAGGTCGAGACCAAGTCTGCGTCTCTCACATTTATAGTCAGACCATTCCAAAAATGGAGCTCTATAGGACAAAGCCCTGCCTCCAGCTGTTTGCTTAGAAATTCTAGGGACAGTAAGGAGGCCTGCATCTTGTGACCGTAGCATACATGTAGGTATGTACGGCAGGACCAAATCGGAAAGATAGGTAGGAGCAAGTCCATGTAATGCTTTGTAGGTTAGCAGGTAACCCTTGAAATCAGCCTTGGCCTTAACAGGAAGACAGTGCAGAGAGGCTAACACTGGAGTTATATGATCCAATTTGTTGGTTCTAGTAAAGATTCTAGCAGCCGTGTTAAGAACTAACTGAAATGTATTTAGTGCATTGCAGTAGTCTAACCTAGACGCGACAAAAGCATGGATAAATTGTTATGCATCATTTTTGGACAGAAAGATTCAGATTTTTGAAATGTTACATAGATGGAAAAAAAGCTGTCCTTGAAACATTCTTGAAATGTTCGTCAAAAGAGAGATCAGGGTCCAGATTAACACCGAGCTCCTTCACAGTTTTATTTGAGATGACTGTACAACCATCAAGATTAATTGTCAGATTCAACAGAAGATCTCTTTGTTTCTTGGGACCTAGAACCAGCATCAATGTTTTGTCTGAGTTTAAAAGTATAACATTTGCTGCCATCCACTTCCCTATGTCTGAAACACAGACTTCCAGGGAGGGCAATTTTGGGGCTTCACCATGTTTCATGGAAATGTACAGCTGTGTCGTCCGCATAGCAGTGAAAGTTAACATTATGTTTCTGAACAACATCACCAAGAGGTAAAATATATAGTTGAAACAACAGTGGTCTTAAAACGGAGCCTTGAGGAACACTGAAATTTACAGTTGATTTGTCAGAGGACAAACCATCTATTAGACCAAAGGTGAGCACAGAAATGTTCACCTGACACAAGTCTGAATCCAAACATTACACTGTTGATTTTACGTGCATTTTACATTTACTGAACTTTGTATTAACCTCTTGCTCCTACCTGACACGCAGGCGTCCCATCTAGACATCTGGAAATGCAAATGCGCTACGCTAAATGCTAATAGTACTAGTTAAAACTCAAACGTTCATTAAAATACACATGCAGGGTATTGAATTAAAGCTACACTCGTTGTGAATCCAGGCAACAAGTCAGATTTTTAAAATGCTTTTCGGCGAAAGCATGAGAAGCTATTATCTGATAGCATGTAACACCCCAAAAGACCCGCAGGGGACGTAAACAAAATAATTAGCATAGTCGTCGCTACACAAACCGCACAAATAAAATATAAAACATTCAGTACCTTTGACCATCTTCTTTGTTGGCACTCCTAGATGTCCCATAATCACTATTGGGTCTTTTTTTTCCGATTAAATCGGTCCATATATAGCCTAGATATCGATCTATGAAGACTATGTGATAAACGAAAAATAATTGCGTCTTATAACGTAACGTCATTTTTTAAAATTAAAAAAGTTGACGATAAACTTTCACAAAACACTTCGAAATACTTTTGTAATGCAACTTTAGGTATTAGTAAACATTAATAAGCGATCAAATTGACCACGAGGCGAAGTATAATCTTTAGCTGTCCGTCTGGAAATAATGTCCGGGTAAATCTCAACCAAAATATCCGGTACAACGTGTGGAAGCTGTAGGTATTGCAACCTCAGCCCCTTTAAATGTGGTTCACCTTTATCAATGGGTTCAAGTCGCACATGGATATATTTTTCCATTTTCAGTGATCAGATTTTCCTGCACTTTTCGATGAAACGCACGTTCTGTTATAGTCACAGCCGTGATTTAACCAGTTCTATAAACGTCTGAGTGTTTTCTATCCACACATACTAATCATATGCATATACTATATTCCTGGCATGAGTAGCAGGGCGCTGAAATGTTGCGCGATTTTTAACAGAATGTTCGAAAAAGTAGGGGGTAGGAGTAACAGGTTAATTGTTGATAACATGATAAGACTATTCCTGGAAAATGTGGGGTAGGTGCAACATAAGGGTTGAGTGAGGACTAATTGGTGTCTCCAATTGGCCACACATGTCTCCAAAGTGTGCACACTCTCCTAGATGTGCTGTTGAGGAACTAGAACAAGCACAGTTGTAGTTGTTTCATTTGGAACACAACCCTGCATCCCCGCCATCACACAATTACTGTTGTTTCCGAAATCTAAAAACAGTCCATTATAAATCTGGGTCAGGTATTTGTATTTGTATTTATTATGGATCCCCATTAGCTGGTGTCAAGGCAGCAGCTACTCCTCCTGGGGTCCAGCAAAATTAAGGTAATACATACATACAATTTTAAATTCATACAATTTTAAAAACATTAAAATATATTCACAGATTTCACAACACACTGTGTGACCTCAGGTCCCTACTCCACCTCTACCACATATCTACAGTACTAAATCCATGTATATGCGTGTGTATAGTGCCTATGTTATCATATGTGTGTATGCACATGTCTGTGCCTATGTTTGGGTTGCTTCACAGTCCCCGCTGTTCCATAAGGTGTTTTTTAATCTGTTTTTTTAAATACAATGTTACTGCTTGCATCAGTTACTTGATGTGGAATAGAGTTCCATGTAGTCATGGCTCTATGTAGTACTGTGCACCTACCATAGCCGGTTCTGGTCATGAGGACTGTGAAAAGACCTCGTGGCATGTCTTGTGGGGTATGCATGGGTGTCAGAACTGCTGTGTGCCAGTAGTTCAAACAGACAGCTCGGTGCATTCAACATGTCAATACCTCTCATAAATACAAGTAGTATGAATTCAACGTATCTTCCACTTTGAGCCGGGAGAGATTGACATGCATATTATTAATATTAGCTCTCTGTGTACATCCAAGGGCCAGCCGTGCTGCCCTGTTCTGAGCCAATTTCAATTTTCCTAAGTCATTTTTTGTGGCACCTGACCACACGATTGAACAGTAGTAAAGGTGCAACAAAACTAGGAACTGTAGGAGCTGCCTTGTTGATAGTGTTGTTAAGAAGGCAGAGCAGTGCTTTAGTATGGACATACTTCTCCCCATCTTAGCTACTGTTGTATCAATATGTTTTGACCATGACTGTAGAAAAGGCCCGTGGAGTTGGTTACAACGTTACAGATATTGAAAAACAGGGAAATAAACAAGGAAAATATTATTTTATTGGCTATGATTTGTGCTGTAAACAATGTGCAAATAAACAAATAAATATAGGTTGCATTTACAAGTGTTTTTTTGTGCTCCACTGGTTCCCCTTTTCTTGTGGCAACAGGTAACACATCTTGCTGCTGTGGTGTCACACTGTGTTATTTCACCTAATAGATATGGGAGTTTATGAAGATAGGATTTGTTTTAAAATTCTTTGTGTGTCTGTGTAATCTGAGGGAAGTAATGTGTCTCTTATATGGTCATACATGTGGCAGGAGGTTAGGAAGTGCAGCTCATTTTCACCCCATTTTGTGGGCAGTGGGCATGTAGCTTGTCTTCTCTTGAGAGCCAGGTCTATCTATGGGGACTTCTCTCGATAACAAGGCCATGCTCACTGAGTCTGTATATAGTCAAAGCTTTTCTTAGTTTTGCATCAGTCACAGTAGTCAGGTATTCTACTACTGTGTATTCTCTGTTTAGGGCCAAATAACATTACAGATTTCACTGTTTTTTGTTGTTGATTCTTTCCAATGTTTCAAGTAATTATATTTTTGTTTTCTCATTATTTGGTTGGGTCTAATTGTGTTGCTATCCTGGGGCTCTGTAGGGTCTCTGTGTATTTGAACAGAGTCTCAGTATCAGCTGGCTAAGGGGACTCTTCTCCGGGTTAATCTCTCTGTAGGTCAGGGCATTGTTATAGAAGGTTTGAGAATCGCTTCCTTTTAGGTGGTTGTAGGATTTAATGGCTCTTTTCTGGATTTTGATAATTAGCGGGGAATCGTCTTTATTTTGCTCTGGATGCATTATTTGGTGTTTTACTTTGTGCTCAGAGGATGTTTTTGCAGAATTCTGCATGCAGAGTCTCAATGCTGTGTTTGTCCAATTTGGTCAATTCTTGGTTGGTGAGTGGACCCCAGGCCTCACAATCATAGAGGGCAATGGGTTCTGTAACAGATGCAAGCATTTTTAGCCATCCTAACTGGGATGTCAAATGTTATGTTCCTTTTGATGGCGTAGAAGGCCCTTCTTGCCTTGTCTCTCAGATCGTTCACAGCTTTGTGGAAGTTGCATGTGGCGCAGATCTTTATGCAGATGTAGGTATTATGTGGTCTAGGGCAACAGTGTATAGGTGGAATTTGTATTGGTGGTTCTGGCCACCATTATTTTTTTGTCTTACTGAGATCCCACGTCTGATAGGTCCCACCTCTGACAGAATCCGTGCAGAAGATCTAGGTGCTGCTGTAGGCCCTCCTTGGTTCGGAACAGATCTAGGTGCTGCTGTAGGCCCTCCTTGGTTGGGAACAGATCTAGGTGCTGCTGTAGACCCTCCTTGGTTGGGAACAGATCTAGGTGCTGCTGTAGACCCTCCTTGGTTGGGAACAGATCTAGGTGCTGCTGTAGACCCTCCTTGGTTGGGAACAGATCTAGGTGCTGCTGTAGACCCTCCTTGGTTGGGAACAGATCTAGGTGCTGCTGTAGACCCTCCTTGGTTGGGAACAGATCTAGGTGCTGCTGTAGACCCTCCTTGGTTGGGAACAGATCTAGGTGCTGCTGTAGGCCCTCCTTGGTTGGGAACAGATCTAGGTGCTGCTGTAGACCCTCCTTGGTTGGGAACAGATCTAGGTGCTGCTGTAGGCCCTCCTTGGTTGGGAACAGAAGCACCAGATCATCTGGAAACAGTAGACATTTGACTGTTCTAAACCCCTCGCCAATTATTCAAAATAAATGTTTGAGAGGGTGTGGCTCAAGTTGCATCCCTCTCTTACCCTCTGGCCTTGAGGAAATAAATACATTTTAACACACTTGTTGTTGGTGTACATGGATTTTATAATGTTGTATGTTTTTGCCCTTAACACTGCTTTCCAGTCAATTTGTATAGCAGACCCTCATGCCAGATTTTGTCAAAAGCTTTTTAGCAACAAAGCATGAGAATACTTTGCTTTTATTTTGTTTTGTTTGTTTGTCAATAAGGGTGCAAGTTGAATATGTGGTCTGTCATATGGTAATTTGGTAAAAAGCCAATATGAGATATGCTTAGAAAACTGTTTTCTCTCAGGAATTGTAGGAGTCTGCTGTTAATGATAATGCAGAGGAATTTCCCAAGGTTGCTGTTGATGCATATCACAAGGCTGTTATTGGTCTTGAATTTGTCTCCACTTTTGTGGATTGGGATGATCTGTCCTTGGTTCCAAGTATTGGGGAAGATGCCAGAGCTGAGGGTGATGTTAAAGAGTTTAAGTATAGCCAATTGTCATTTGTGGTGTTTATATTTTATAATTTTATTTAGGATACCATCAACACCACAGGCCTTTTCAAGTTGAATGGTTTGTACTTTGTCCTGTAGTTTATTCAGTGGGTTCAGCTAGTCTTTAATAACTGACTCATCTTTAATTGATCATGTACTGCACATGTTTTTGCGGTTTGTTCTTTGTTATAGGGACAAAAAGATTGGAGAAGTGGTTGATCCATAATCTCCATTTTGGATGGACAGCTCTTCATGTTGTTTGTTTAGTGTGTTCCAGTTTTCCCAGAAGTGGTTAGAATTCTTCAATTACATTAAGCAGATTTCTGAAGTGCTGTTCTTTCTTTTTCCTTAGTATAGTGCTGTACTGTTTTAGTGTTTTACCATAGCGAAGGCATAGGTTCAGGTTGTCTGTGTCTCTGTGTTTTTGATTGTATTGGTTCCTCAATTTCTTTCTTCGGTTTTTGCATTCTTCATCAAACCATTTGTAATTGTTGTTACGTTGTTTGATAGGGAAGCTGAGAGGTCAAATATACTATTTAGGCTTTCTACTGCCAAGTTTACCCCATCCACTAATGCAGTGAAACGTTTTGTCCAGGAAGTTGTCTTAAAGGGATTGAATTTGTTGTTGGATAATTGTTTTCTGGTATGATTTTGTTGTGATCTGATAGGGGTGACTGTGAACGCACTGAGAAAATCTGAGTTTAGGTCAGTGATAAAGTAGTCTACAGCTCAAAAGATGAGCTGTAGGTGTAACTACTGTAGGAGTCCCCTTGACATCTACCATTGACGATGTACCGACCCAGCATGTGACAGAGCTGCAGGATTTGTGACCCATTTTTGTTGGTTGTATTGTCATAGTTATACCTAGGGGGTCATATTGGGGGACTGAGGTCACTTCCAGATAGGTGTTCGTCACCCTGTGTGCTGAGGGTGTCAGGTTTTTGTCCAGTTCTGGTGTATAGGTCGCCACAGACTAGTACATGTCCCTGAGTCTGGAAATAATTGATCTCCCCCTCCAGGGTGGAGACGCTGTCTTCATTAAAGTATGGGGATTCTAGTGGAGGGAGATATTGTAGGTCGTACACGGGAGGATATTTTTCTCTGTTGAGATGATTTCCTTTTTTCTAACTAAATGTAAAATGTTCGTATTTTGATTAATTTAATAGAGTGTATTCGGTCTGCTCTATACCAAATTAGCATAGCCCCTGAGTCCCTTTTTCACACCTGGTAGTTTGGTGGATGGTACTACTAGCTCTGTAATTTAGAGAGCAACCAGTGGGTCTATCTCCTCTGTATTTCCAATTTCTTTGGTGAAGTCTGGGTTCCGGCTCTTTAGTACAAAGGCAGATGACCTCAGACTTAGCATATTACAGGATGAGATAGTAAAATATTTGTGTTCCATTGTGTACAGTGTTGTTATTTGTGTGGTTTAGAGTTGGACCATTAGGTGTGAGCAGAGCATGCTAAGCATCTGGTACATGCCTCTTGGGTCACAGGATGGGTGGGTGTATTAGTGGGGTTGGTTCTCTTGCTCTGCTCACAGCCTGGGAAAATCTCTCTCTCTCTCTCTAAGCCTGTGCATGAACTCCACCACAAGATAATCTGGAGCTTGTAATATGACCTGTGAATAGCACTGGTAACATTCCTATTGTAGAGTACCAAATACTTCCTAGACTTATTGAGGATATTATGTATTCTTTAACAGACATGTCATTATGATTGAATGCTTTTGCATAAATAGAACTGTAGAACTTTTAGGGAATATAGTGTCATATTATGAGCCCCAGTCTTTCCATGGGTAGGTAACCTTCATTGGAATTGAATAATAACAGAGTTGGGTGTCAACATGAACCATTGCCAAGTCGGACTAAAGCTATTACAGCGTGGCACGTATATCAATAAAAGTATGTCTGGTGTACCAAATAATGTATGATATGAATACAAATCTGAAATGAGATTCAAAGGAAAAAATGTGTTGTGTGTGAGAGAGAGCGAAAGAGAGTGAAATGCAGGTTTCTCTGAGTCTGCACAAGCACTACTCATTCAAGGCTACGACCCATTATTAGGATATACATGTTTAGATCGATTGCCGTAGAATGAAATTCATATTAACGGGGTGTGTGAATCAATATTAATAACAGTGTGCTACAATGGCCATCTAATAAGCAGGAGAATATTATCATCCCACTGTCACTCCCAGGACAATGGGATAGCACTTTTTTCTTCTTAAAGAGAGACTAAATTTGAGCAGACAGAAGAATTACAGTACGTTTAAGTGGCAGTATATTTTCTCCTGGCACAGCTCCTACCATATCCTTACGTAGAAGGCTGTAAAATAATGTTCAACTGTGTCACCACGCATAGCAGTCGGCTTAATGGGGAAGGAGGCAGTGACACAATGAGGCAGGACAGAGACTGGTCAAACTCTCTCTCTCCAACCCAATACCTTTCAACATTTCAACAAGAACCAGCTATTACCAACTTCTCCCCCAACATCCAGGTCAATTCAGGTAGACTTTTAACAGTAGCCAAATTTGTTTTTTAAAGAATAACTTGGAAATCAACTTTTGGAAACAGATTGCTGCTATGGCAACACGCAGGATGAGCCCTTGCATGCACGGCTTTGACTCACTCCAACCAAGCTTCCCAGAGTGTGAAGCCCAGGGTGCTGGTTTGTGAAAAGCAATTAAAGTGGGGAGCTAGTCTCTGTGGGTGCAGGGGAGCAGTACAGGAATCAGGAGTCAGATGTCGGATGGATCCACTGTTGGCCCGTGACATTTAAAACAAACCGTGTTTAAGCAGGATATTACCAAAGTGACTCTGTCTGCTGAGGTCATTTTGGTCATTTGAGATTTTTGGGTGACAGCAAGGTCACTGCGTAATATTTCACTCTGCCTCCTCTGCCCTCCTCCCACTTCCTTGTAAGCAGCCCTGCCCCGGCACGACTTTGCTCAAATATTTAATCATCTACATTCCTTTAGAATTGGACCAGACATTGTCATCAGCGATAGCAATCACTGAACAAAACATGTAACTTCAGATGGAACAATGGTATAGAGGCTAGACATCACAAAATAGTTATTTTTCTGTGTTTGGACCAAACATAGTTTCTGACTAGTAACCCACTGGGCATCAGCTCAATGCAGTGGTGTATGCAGAAATCTGTTGATGGAAGGACCAGCTAAAATGTAGGTGGGACAAAATTTGGGCACTCAAATCATCATTAAATCATAGCTTATCATATACCCTACTGTAATCGATTGCGCACAACAAACCATCTAACATGTGATTTCACATTAAAGACCACAGTCTTGTAGGCCTACGTAAATCCATGACTCTTGCATTTAACATGTGACTCACATAAATCTACACATAAATAACCATAGGCCTATAATGAATATACTATGAGACTAGAACATATTGCCCTGATATAACAGTAATAATCACAATCATCTTGGCAACTTTCACTGGCTCGGCGGCCACAAATGTAACTATTTATGACTAGGAGAACCGAGACCGTCATATTGACTCAAAACAACTTTTTAAAGTACTCATCCATTTTTAAAGGGGAGGAGGTGGAGCTGGTCAGGCGCAACCCAGGTGACATTATGGTATGTCTCCTGGGAGCGCCGATAGTCAAACTTGACTATCTAGAGGAAGTAAAAGTCGTAACAAGGTTTCCGTAGGTGAACCTGCGGAAGGATCATTAATGGTTGCCAGCCACCGGCACAGGATCTTTGTTCCAAAAACAAAACTCTGCTGTGGGCTGGGTAGTGTAGGGCGCGCACTATCATTGTTATAATCTTAATATCACAAACAGAATGTGTCATAAGCAGTTTTAAAGTGATACTTTGGATTTGGCAATTTACTTCTATATAGTTCATCTGCACAGGCCTGACGAGCAGGGGGAAAGAAATTACAGGGGGAAAGAAATTACATGTCCTCTTAAGGACACTTCGGGATTTTGGCAATGAAGCCCTTTATCCATTTCCCTAAAGTCAGATGAATTTGTGGATACCACTTTTATGTCTTTGTTGTTTTAGTGTTTGTACATATTGCCTACAGATATATAAACTAATGAAAATACTATGTGCTTTTCTGTCTTATTCTAATGTTACCCAAGACCTTCTTAAGCACAACAAAATGATTGTCCTTGTCACACCCTGGTCTTAGTTATTCTTTGTTTTCTTTATTATTTTGGTTAGGTCAGGGTGTGACTTGGGGATTTATGTGTTTTCTCCTGGTCTAGGTTTTTTTGTATGTTTATGGGGCTGTAGCCTTTCTAGGTAGTTTGTAAGTCTATGGTTGCCTAGATTGATTCTCAATTAGAGGCAGCTGTCTATCGTTGTCTCTGATTGGGAACCATATTTAGGCAGCCATATTGTGTGGGTACTTTGTGGGTGGTTGTCTTCTGTCTTTGTGTCATTGCACAAGCTAGGACTGTTTTGGTTTTCACATTTGTTGTGTTTGTATTTTGTGGTGTTCTCATGTATGGTCTTTATTAAACATGTTGAACTCAAACCATGCTGCCTTTTGGTCCTCCTCCTTCAACGGAAGAAAACCATTACAGTCCTTCCGATAGCATACAGTGCCTTTGGAAAATATCAGACCCCTAGATTTTTTCCACATTTTGTTAGGTTACAGACTTATTCTAAAATTGCTAAAATAATTTTTTCCCTCCTCAATCTACACACAATACCCCATAAGCAAAAAGTGTAATTTTTGAATTTTTGCAAATTAATACAAAATTAAAAATGTAAATATCATCAGACCTTTTACTCAGTACTTTGTTGAAGCACCTTTGGCAGCGATTACAGCCTCGACTCTTCTTGGGTATGACATTACAAGCTTGGGGAGTTTCTCCCATTCTTCTCTGCAGATCCTCTCAAGCTCTGTCTGGTTGGATGGGATGGGGAGTGTTGCTGCACAGTGATTTTCTGGTGTCTCCAGAGATGTACGATTGGGTTCAAGTCGGGGCTCTTGCTGGGTCACTCAAGGACAGTCAGAGACTTGTCCCAAAGCCACTTCTGCTTTGTTTTGACTGTGTGCTTAGGGTCGTTGTCCTATTGGAAGGTGAACCTTTGCCCCAGTCTGAGGTGCTGAGTGCTCTGGAGCAGGTTCAATCTTGGTTTCATCAGACCAGAGAATCTTGAGTCCTTTTGGTGCCTTTTGACAAACTCAGAGCGGGCTGTCATGTGCCTTTTTCTGAGGAATGGCTTCTGTCTGGCCACTGGACCTCTGTCGGAGTGACCATCAGGTTCTTGGTCAACTTCCTGACCAAGGCCCTTCTCCCCTGATGAATACATTTGGCTGGGCAGCCAGCTCTAGGAAGTCTTGCTCTGACATGCACTGTCAACTGTGGGACCTTATATAGATTGGTGTGTGCTTTTCCAAATCATGTCCAATCAATTGAATTTACCACAGGTGGACTCTAATCAAGTTGTAGAAACATCTCAAGGATGATCAATGGAAACAGGATGCATCTGAGCTCAGTTTCGAGTCTCATAGCAAAGGGTCGGAATTCTTAGGTAAATAAGTGTTCAGATTTGCAAAAATGTCTAAAAACCTGTTTTCACTTTGTCATTTTGAGGTATTGTGCGTAGATTTAACATGAAATCAACAGCAAAAAATCACTATGTCATTGGATTTAGGTTCAAAGTTGGGTGAAAAAAATAAATGCCCTTATTTGTTGACTTTTCGCAAATCCAATTAGTGGAAACAACATTGATTCAACTATTTTTTGCCCAGTGGGAATGCAATGGTATGATATAATGTTCAGAGGAGAAACATATCCTGTAAGAGCCAGAGGGAATGTCATCAGAGCACTTCAGACAGCTTCTATTCAGCTGTGGTCACAGATGCACTGTAATGTGAAGAGATGAGGGTAGATTATTGTGATAATGATATCATGTCTGGAACATCCTGAATGTATTTTATCTGAGTGACCTTCATGTTGGTTTGCATCCGAGTTTATTTACATTGCAGTCCAGTTATGTCCTTATATTACTGCATTATCTACAGATAATGAGTTTCATTGTCTTTCTTTGTAAAAATTAGCTACATGGACTGAGTATCACAGGCTTGGAATGGAGTTATTTGAAGTATTCTTAATTATTTCATGGATTATGAAGGTCCCATGTGGGTCAGCATGGTGCTTTCAATGCCAGGGTTGTGGGTTTGATTCCCATGAGAGACCAGTCCTAAAAAGCACAAAAATGGCTGTAAATTGCTTTGGATAAGAGTGTCTGTTAAATGACTAAAATGTCAAATAAACCCCCTATCTATTTGGAAGACCTAAAGGGCAATTGCAACAAACAAAAGAGGCAATTAGGAATTCTTTAATGTATTCAGATCTCCAACCAAATCATGAATCACACTAGGGGTCCTCTTTAACCTCTAAAAGTCTAAGCCTTTGGGAGGTGTGGGTGTGTGGGTGGGGTTCTACTAAGCTAACATATGGAATTGTTTTAAGATGGCCATACCATGGATCATTTAGCTATTTGATTTAACATTTTAGGACCCCTGTGGGTATATAAAAAAATGTATTAAAATATTTGATAAAATATAGCATTTGGCCTTTACTACTATAGCCCATAGAAATGCATTGAATAACACATTCGTAAATGACAAAACAGACAGTCAAAAAATAAATCATAGGAAATAAGGTTTTGATGTGTCTGTCCTAATTTAGGAGACATAAGAAATCTCAGGAAACATTACATTTTTTTACACATATTTAACTTATTTTTGATGTTGGCAGAAAACTACTTCCATACTTCCATTATTTTTTTAAAACCGGTACCTGGCTACCTTCAGGCAAGTCCAGTGACACTTGTAGTAATCACATCTTTCCATAGACTGGTCATAATAGTTTGTAGGCCAAACCATTCAGACGCTACATGCGTTTCCATGAGAAGTCTGGTTTTTCGGGGTGTCTCATGGTAACACGGAAACCTTCCACCGCAGATGCAGATGCCCGACATAAGCGGATGCTGTGGATTGAAACGCAGCCCATGCTTATAATTACGGCTTTTGATGGGGCTTTTTAAAATTACAGTATTTTAGATTGACGCAGAATTTTTTACTTTAACAGTGGGCACCATTAACAGGAAAAAAAATATGATTTACAATGACCAAACCCAGTTGCCACTGGGCCAATTGTGCACTGACCTATGGGACTCCCAATCACAGCAAGGTGTGATACAGCCTGGATTTGAATCAGGGTGTCCGTAGTGAAGCCTCAAGCACTGAGATGCAGTCCTTTAGACCACTGCACCACCTGTGAGCCCTTGTCAGTAGCGGTGCGTGGATAAAATAATTGGTTAAGCCCCCCCAAAAGACCATATTCCAACCAATGTGTTGTGATAATTGCATTGTTTGCTCTATAACCTGTTAATTCATATGCTTTTCAGCCGTGATATACAGGCCTAACGGCCGAAAAATAAGAAGACGCAGTAGCAGAAAAAATTAAACTATACCTTTGTTTTATGACAAAACAGGTTAGCAACCTCTGTGCGGTGAAATCCACAAAGCATATTACATGTAACAAACAGTTGCAAGACCTACAGCATGGTCAAGCAAGTTAATGTTTCCGACCACAAAATAACTATTGATTTAGAACCCCAGAGAGTTACCACAAGTTGCAAAGAAATAAGGAGCTGCCTCAACTATTCCAGCACCATTTCAACTTCAAAATCATCAAATTGCCTCTGCTTATTATCATACAGTGACAGCTAAAAGGGGCCACAGGTAGGCTAGTGGTTAGAGTGTTGGACTAGTAGCTGAAAGGTTGCAAGATCAAATCCCCAAGCTTACAAGGTAAAAATATTTCATTCTGTTCCTGAACAAGACAGTTAACCCACTGTTCCTAGGCTGTCATTGAAATTAAGAATTTGTTCTTAACTGACTTGCATAGTTAAATAAAAGTTTTTTTTTACAGATACCAACAACTATTTAATCTAATCAACATAAATTAACTATTATGTGGCTGTACATGGTTCTGATTTGTGTTCGTGCGAGTAGAAAAACATGTTGACTCAACATACCATCCTCCTCTCTTTCATGATGATGAAACAGTCTATCACCTGGCTAAAATGCTTGTCATCTAGCCTAACTTCCATTCATGGGCAACGTTAGCTAGTTAACATTAGCCTTTTACATCTAGCTACATACTGAACTTCCATCCCCAGGCCAGGGGCACAGCAATGTATGAATTAATGTTTGGATCAGAATTGGCGTTATAATCATTGGCCAGTACGGGAAATGAAGTAAAACTACATGTCGAAATCCTTATCTCCATCCATGGCTAATTTAGGAGAGGGACCATTTTAGCTAGCTGGCCACCGGAGGACAACAACACAACAAGACGCAACAATTCAAGTTGTTTCTGTCAATGACGTACAGTATGCTCTCAATGCGATATGATGCCAAAATCCAAGGTGCTTTCCCTTGACACTTTTTTTAGGGGCGCCAGGACCATTCACAGTTGAGCTCACTCAGTTTAGCTCAACGCTGTTTGGCACATTTTAAATACTTTTTTTTATCAAGGGAGGCCAAATGCTCACTGGCTTCCCTTGAATTCTGTCACGTTCTGACCTTAGTTATTTTATTATGTCTTTGTTTTAGTGTGGTCAGGGCTTGAGTTGGGTGGGTTGTCTATGTTAGTTTTTCTATGATTTGCTATTTCTGTGTTTGGCCTGGTATGGTTCTCAATCAGAGGCAGCTGTCAATCATTGTCCCTGATTGAGAACCATATTTAGGTAGCCTGTTTTCCATTGTGTTTCGTGGGTGATTGTTTTCTGTTGTGTGTCTGCACCAGCCAGAACTGTTTTCGGTAGTTCTCTTTGTGATTTCCGAGTTCATTTAATAAAATGGACACATGCCACGCTGCATCTTGGTCCTCCCCTTGTTCCACCGACGACCGTTACACATTCTGTGGGCGACAACAATTTCTTCCTCTTAGGACCAGACAGCGTCAGACCGCATCAGGCCTACACACAGAGAGGCAGAGGGGCGCTGTGTCGCACGCTCGGCTGCTTTCTCCGGTAAGATACATTCAGCCTTTTGCAAATTAAAGGAAAATGATGAAACACAGAGAGATGAAAGATGATTATTTATGTTTTTACTAAAATATTGGTAAACTTTTGGGGAAGCCAAAAATTTGTCTAAACAAATCCAAACAATCGTTAATGGCTGTAATATGTCACGTCAGGTTCGACTGCATCACATGGATTTTTTTGACACACAATTTGAGGTCTATCTTAGAAATGTAGAGGCTTCCTTCTAGGACATTTCAATCTGTAGTCTTGAATGTATCTTCGGGCACTCAGAAGTGGTTAGTTCGCAAGTCTGACAAACAAAGCACGCTCCCCTTTCACAAACTTTCACATCTGCACAAAGCTGGTGTAAATAATTGAGCTTTGATGGTAGTGGGATCCCACAATGCAAGATTGGGGAACCCACCACCAATCACCACACCACCACATGGCCATGCTCCCTACTCTGTCTGAGCCAACCAGAATTCCCTCTACTACACTTATCAACCATGATAAGACAGACAGGTGTCAAAGAAAAATCATGGCCAACTTGTCCTGAGCAACTCAGCCAAAATGGTGGATTCTGCAGGTGGCTGTTAAAACCTCTTGAAGCAAGTGGGAACTATTTTTATTTTTGGAAAAATAACGTTCCCAAAGTAAACTGCTGATATTGCAGGCTAAAGCCTGAGAAAAATCCAATCAAGAAGTGACTCTTATTTTGAAACCCCTGTCTTTCTATGCATCCCTATTGCCCATTGAAAGGGATATCAACCAGATTCCTTATTATGTGGCTTCCCTAAGGGGTCTACTGCCTTTAGATGTAGTTGCAGGCCTTTATTTTGAAGAATGAGTGTAAACATCCACATTGCGTAAGTGGTCAGTTGTTGGCTCTCAGTGTGATTTTTGCGCAAAACAGAGAGGTAGCCATTTTTCCTCCCAGTCCTAGTGAAAAGCCAACTGTCCCGGTTGATATATTATCGAATAGATATTTGAAAAACACCTTGAGGATTGATTATAAAAAAAATTTGCCATGTTTCTGTCGACATTATGGACCTAATTTCGATTTTTTTTGTCTGTTGTCGTGACCGCTATTTCCGGTGGATACCTAGGTATAACGCATCAAACTAACGGAGGTATTTGGATATAAAAAATATCTTTATGGAACAAAAGGAACATTTGCCGTCTAACTGAGAGTCTCGTGAGTGAAAACATCCGAAGCTCATCAAAGGTAAACGATTAATTTGATTGCTTTTCTGATTTTCGTGACCAAGTTACCTGCCAGTAGGTGTACATAATGTTTTTTTTCTGGTATATCGATAAACTTATACAAACGCTTGTATTGTTTTTGCTGTAAAGTATAATTTCAAAATCTGAAACGACAGGGTGATTAACAAAAGGCTAAGCTGTGTTTCGTTATATTTCACTTTTGATTTCATGAATATGAATATTTTCTATTAAGATTATTTGACCGTTGCGCTATGCTATTTAGCGTAGTTGATGACAATTAACCCGGATCTGGGATGGGTGGTTCCAAGAGGTTAAGACGATTTATGTTCTGCCTATCATGTGCATATTTTGGATCAGTCCACTCCTAGATGTTTGTTTTCTTCTATAGCTAACTTCATGTTGTGTCATCACACTGATTCTCATCCCGATTAGAACACAACTGTCCCTTGGGAACTAAGCTCATACAGTTTCCCAAGAAGAAATTAATAATCAGCCAATATTTGTGTAGTTTAACACATTTGAATGTACATATCTAGAGTATACTGTATTAGAGTGCTATACTTCATATATACTTAGTCTATACTGCATGTACCCACAGACCATTAGGTAATTACTGTGACTGGATCTAATTGTGACCCGATTCAGGAAACAAGACGTATGTCGCAAGTCACGACTTCACGGGAGAGCAGTTTGAATGTAAAAAAGATTTTTCTATTGTCCTCAGAGTGGTGACATCCTGGTCGATATTCCAATTAGGGGCTAATGTGAAGGTGCATCATGGGATAGAGAAGGTCATTAGATCTACAAGTCTCCTGATTATCTCTGATCTCCTTTGTGATCATATTCAGACATGACAGTTCTAGTCCATCCCAGTGAGTGGAAGTTCCAAAGTTCATGAGTAATAATAACTAGGTAGGTGAACGGTGCCAAGAAGTTAGATGTTTTATTAACCTCTTGCTCCTACCTGACACGCAGGCGTCCCATCTAGACATCTGGAAATGCAAATGCGCTACGCTAAATGCTAATAGTACTAGTTAAAACTCAAACGTTCATTAAAATACACATGCAGGGTATTGAATTAAAGCTACACTCGTTGTGAATCCAGGCAACGAGTCAGATTTTTAAAATGCTTTTCGGCGAAAGCATGAGAAGCTATTATCTGATAGCATGTAACACTCCAAAAGACCTGCAAGGGGACGTAAACAAAATAATTAGCATAGTCGGCGCTACACAAACCGCACAAATAAAATCTAAAACATTCATTACCTTTGACCATCTTCTTTGTTGGCACTCCTAGATGTCCCATAATCACTATTGGGTCTTTTTTCGATTAAATCGGTCCATATATAGCCTAGATATCGATCTATGAAGACTGTGAGATAAACGGAAAAAAATAGCGTCTTATAACGTAACGTCATTTTTTTAAATTAAAAAAGTTGACGATAAACTTTCACAAAACACTTCGAAATACTTTTGTAATGCAACTTTAGGTATTAGTAAACGTTAATAAGCGATCAAATTGATCACGAGGCGATGTGTATTCTATAGGGGTACGTCTGGAAATAATGTCCGGGTAAATCTCAACCAAAATATCCGGTCCGAGACCTGAAGAAAAGGGCTGTCTCTTCTTTGTTTGACCAAGAAACAAAACCTAGGCAAATGACAAGACTGTTGACATCGTGTGGAAGCTGTAGGAATTGCAATCTCTGCTCCAGGTAATTTGCTTTTCTGAGTGTTTTCTATCCACACATACTAATCATATGCATATACTATATTCCTGGCATGAGCAGCAGGGCGCTGAAATATTGCGCGATTTTTGACAGAATGTTCTAAAAAGTAGGGGATAGGAGTAACAGGTTAAAGATCTCACTCTGCTTTTATAACGCAGGTCTAGCTCTACACTGCTATGTAGGGTTGACACTGCTGAGGTGATTCTTAAACATACGTACAGTAGCAAACTGTGAGTGCATTTTTATTATTCTCAATTTCAGTTCCACCATTTACATGTTGTAGTTTGACAGTGCTGAAGCTGCCATACTTTAGAATGGCCATTCAAGATTCACCATAAACTATTGAAACCAATGTTATGGTGATGAATGCTCTTATATTCTAATTAGAAAACATTAAATACTAGATTTTAATATCTGTATCCAAACCGTAGATGCCAAGTTTGTTTTAATAGTTTAATCGGGATGGGAATGGAGTGCTATGCTTTCAAACTGAACATTTGCCCCCTTGTCTCTTTTGCTAACCTCTCCCTCTCTCATACTACAGCTACTCTCCCTCCATCGGTTGACATCCATAAAGGCTGTTAAAGGAGGCTCTCCTGACAATGTTTAGTACAAAAAGGGATGACTTGATTACTGTTATTCCCTGTGGCAGTCAAAGCCTCTGTCAGCCAAAATTGTGTAATTATCTTGTTCAACAGACTCAGTGCATCAATACGTGATGACGTCAATGGTTTTAGCTTTTTGTATCCATTTGTATTATAACCATTTCCCTTTTAATAGTTTAATGGATGATATTCTGGTTAGTGAAAAAAATTATATGATTAATTGCAACTAAAATGGACCAAAATCACCTTAGATTGATTTGCTCCTGTAAGGAGGTGGACCGGCTGGAATGGTGTCTAAGATGCCCAAGGACTGGACAGGAGGATGGCAGACAGTTGGAACTTCAATAGCTTGTTCAACCAAAATAAATATTACATCATCCAGTTCGTTCTCTAGTGACTGCACGTTCGCCAACAAAACAGAGGTAAATGGCAGCCTACATGCTCGCCGCCATGACTTGTTATGACACTGCCTCCCTTGTCTCACTTTAGCCACCGCTTCCTCTTTCGAGTCCTGGGGATCAGGGCCTGACGACTCCCTGAAGTACAAATCTTAATCTAAATTGAGGTTTGTGACCACTGTTCTGATGTCCAGAATCTGTTTTAGATCATAGATAATGATGGCGTAGACATTATGTGTAAAAACAAAAGTTAAGATCAGTGTAAATAAACACACAAAATAGCAGGTGACTGTCCCATTTCATGACTGTCCTGATCAGGTCAGGTGACAGGAGACCACAACCCTACAGATTATCTCTCAACCCCAACAGAGGAGGAGAGATCTAGGGGTCTGAAGATGTGGGGGTTTTATGACCCCTCACGCCCCTGGTAAATCTTAAAAATCTCAAATTCCTTTTGTCCTGTTACTATGGAGAACCAGCCTCAGAACATTAAACATGGAAGGGACTTTGGAACAATAGCTCTGTCAGCCACAATGGTGGTCATGACGATAGATGGAATATGAAAATGTATGTCATTTTTGTTTTGTTATTAAAGGTTAATAGATGACATTATTACGAAAACATTGTAACGTCAACAGTTTACCTAGTATATGTTTGATGTTTATACATTGTACGTTGTCTGGAAAATGTCCAAATCAAAGAATGTTTTGGTAAAGATGGAATGTGAAGTTGTCTAAAATCTAGACCTTGCCCATAACTTGGCACACCCAGAGAAGGGCCCTAAAGGCAGTTATACCCACTTCTGACATGAGGGTATAAAACCTGTGAGTAAAGAATTTACAGAGGAGACTACGTGACCCAAGCTGCAGCCGAGGTCTTAAAGTCAACAAACCTAAAACGCAACGCAAGTTTGAAGATAAAGAAATATTTTTCTACCCAAGCTACGGATGAGTAGCTGTGTCTAAGCGGGTGAATTCAAGGCCAACCACCTAGCCTCCATCTCCCATCGAATCGTTGTATCTACACTGTTTAATTCCTATACTGTGAGCTCTGAGCTACAGAGCTGCCCCATAAGAGCGGCAGTTTGGGGCAAGGCGAGGGTTAGAATAAGCATAGCTGACAAATTCACCCAAATGTATATTTCTCTCGTGTACTTTCCCTTTTTCTCTCTCTTTTAAATCCCCATTTTGGGTAACACGCGCCATAGTGTGTTGGCCTGTTTATATAAGTTCCAATCAATAGCCTAGAATGTGTTTTTGTCTATGTGTATATTTGATCATTTTAGCTTTCTAGTAAATAAAAACTCAACTAAGATTGGTGTGGTACGAACTCATTGGTGAGACCCGGGTCTGTGCAGATTCCCGGATTATACGACGTTCAGAACGAGATTGTAGAGGTAACTGATTAATTAGCCGCTGTTGTAAAATCGATATTCAGATATTCTTTGAGTTAATTTGGGAAATAGGAACTCAATAAAACTTACTTTCCAATGGTGCCCCAGGTTAATAAGTTAATAATTGCTTGATTCAGTTAATCACGCAATTAGAAATGTTTAATCATTCGATGAGCAACAGTCGTCACATTAACTAAGACAACGTCACGGAATCCATAAGATGGCAGCTATCCACTGCAGCGTCATCTCTCCACCATATCAACACCATAATCCCAGACACCCTGGGCCAGCTCCAATACACATACCGCCCCAACAGATCCACAGATGATGCAATCTCTAATGCACTCCACACTGCCCTCACCCACCTGGACAAAAGGAATACCTATGTAAGAATGCTGTTTATTGACTACAGCTCAGCATTCAAAAACATAGCTACAAGCTCATCACCAAACTCAGGAGCCTGGGACTGAACACTTCAATGTGCAATTGGAACCTGGACTTCCTGATAGGTCGCCCCAAGGCGGTGAGTGAAGGCAACAACACATCCACCATGCTGACCATCAACACAGGGGCCCCTCAAGGGTATGTCCTAAGTCCCCGTCTGCACTCCCTGTTCACCCATGACTGCATGGCCGCGCAAGACTCCAACACCTTCAAGTTTGATGACAACATTATGGTGGTAGGACTGATAGGCTGCCTCATCCTTGTTGGTTATCGGGAAGAGGTCAGAGACATGGCAGTGTGGTGCTAGGTCAACAACCTCTCCCTCAACATCAGCAAGACAAAGGAGTTGATAATGGACTACAGGAAACGGAGAGGCAAGCACATCCCCATCCACATCGATTGGGCTATAGTGGAGTGAGTCGAGAGCTTCAAGTTCCTTGGTGTTCACATCACTAAGGAATTAACATGTTCCACACACACTCGCACAGTTGTGAAGAGGTGACGTTAGCACCTCTTCCAGCCCACAGGAGACTAAAAAAATTGACATGGGCCCCTCAGATCCTTTAACCAGAAGGGAACTAGGGTTCAAGCCACAGAAGGTGGCGCATGGAACGCAAAAATATTCCTAAAAATATTTAACCTCCACAGATTAACAAGTCCAATGGCTCAAATGAAAGATAAACACCTTGTTTATCTACCCAGCAAGTCAGATTTCTAAAATGTTTTACGGCGAAAACATAGCACATATTTATGTCAAACCACCACCGAAGACACGGGCTAAATTGCATAGCTAAGTTGAAAAAAATATGCAATCAACAAACGCAGGATTAAAAGAAAAATAATGCACTAACCTTTTGAAATCTTCATCAGATGACAGTAATATAACATGTTACAAGGTACATTTATGTTTTTTTCAATAATATGCTATATATATCCATAAATCTGTTTACAATGATGCATCGTTCAAAAAATGCTACTCAAATGTCCTGAGAAATGACGATAGCTCCAGCAGATAACGTCAGCTAACAAGGAATACACATCATAAACTTTGACTAAATATGCATGTTCTACATATATATAGTTAGATACACTTCTTCTGAATGCAATCGTTACAGGTTTCGTTCACTAGGCTATACTATGAGTCGGCGCTCAAAAAGTAGCATTATGGCTCCTCTATCTTGGAGTCCACATAAACCCAAATTTACCACATAAATATTCCCTTACCTTTGCTGTTCTTCCATCAGAAGACCTGGAAGGAATTATACTTACCAAAAACAGCGTTTAGTTTTGCAGTCTGTGTCTTTCCGTTCTCAAACACGACACATTTCGGTTGAAATGTAACCAAAAGTCAAGTGGATGCGCACCAAAACGTCGAACTTACATATTATATGTTGATTAAACTTGTCAAACTAACTTCATAATCAAGCTTTAACATGTTATAAAGGTGTACAGCAATCGTGAGGACGAACAGAAACGCATGCATTGTATAATCGATCTTGGAAAAAAGACAGGACCTGAGCAGAGCGAGCATAAAAGTGACCTGTTTTTTCGCGTGACTGAAAGGTTTCGGCCCGCCAAAACTCTCGTGAGCGCGCGATTCTCACAATGAGAAGCCCCATTGAAAGCTGAGATCGCGCTGAAGACAGAGACTGTTCCCAGACCTGTAACTGCTTGGGAAGGGTGGGGCGATGACGTCAAAGTTGGGCCAACCTTTAATAATAAATAATAATAATATAATAATTTCTGATGACAAGAGAGAGTTTGGGAGAATGACTGCCCTGAGAGTTCTGCTTTACATACAGACATAATTTAAACGGTTTTAGAAGCTTTAGAGTTTTCTATTCAATAATATTTTTTATTTGCATATATTAGCAACTTTTGACAAAATAAAATTATGTTTACTATGGGCACGCAATTACTCCAGCGGGGGCAGTAGACAGCCCTATCCCCAAGAGGCTAACTTCTACAGCTGCACCAAGACTGCTAAATCGCTCATCAAATGGCTACCCGGACTACCTGCGCTGACCCTTTTTTGCACTAACTCTCTAGCACTGACTCTATGCACACACACATTGGACTCTACCCACACACTCACACATACTGTACATACACTGACATCCCAATACACTCTCACTACATACGCCCACACACACACATAGCATGCGCACACATGCATACTGTTGGCAAATAGTGTCACACACACACATTAACACACACCACATGCACTGCTACTATTGTCTGTCTATCCTGTTTCCTAGTCACTTTACAGAGTCCTGGGGAGTCCTACCTATATGTACATATCTACTTCAATTACCTCATACCCCTGAACATCGACTCTGTACTGGTACTCCCTGTATATAGTCATGTTACTTCTACTCATTATTGTTATTCACCGTGTATTTATTCCTTGTGTCGCTATTACATTTTTAAAAAACATTTGTATCTTTATCTTAATCTGCATTGTTGGAAAAGGACCCGTAAGTAAGAGCTTCACTGTTAGTCTACACCTGCTGTTTACGAAGCATGTGACAATTCAAATTGTATTTGATTTAGCCTATCATTTTAGACTTGTCTAGCTGGGCCAGCCTGCTCTCTTGGCACTCCAGGTCTATAGCCTTGTTCACACTGCAGGCCTTAATGATCCTTCTGTGGCTCAGTTGGTAGAGCATGGCGCTTGTAACGCCAGGGTAGTGGGTTCGATTCCCGGGACCACCCATACGTAGAATGTATGCACACATGACTGTAAGTCGCTTTGGATAAAAGCATCAGCTAAATGGCATATATTATTATTATTATTATTATTATTATATTATTATTTGGATTACTGACTGTCCAAACACCAGAAGAAACCAAATCGTGTGTGTGTTTGTGTGTGTTCGGAAAGCAGTCATTTGCGGACATGGCTATGCTAGTTGTCATAGTAACTACAGGTGTGTGTGCAGTGGTGTAGGCTGAATGGTGGTGGTGCTCGTACTTCCTATCACTCAGTTGTCGTGGAGGAAGCTAAGGTGACATCAATAACTGCCAATGTTTCCAAGTTGCTTAGAATTTTCAGTCAGAAGGGCCCTTCAGCTAGCTAGCTAGATAGCTATTTAGCTTTCCAGCACATTCACCAATTTGTTGGTAAACAATTAACAAGCTAGTTACAGTAGCTACCACATTCTTTCCAAACTGTTAACGGATTAGCTAGTAAGCAACAAGATATGCAAATAACAGTCTGAGAACCACTTGAGGGCAAATACATCAGATTTGAAATGTGGCTTGAAATATCTGATTCCATGTGCTTTTTGGCTGGTCAGACTGCAGGAAAATGAACAGATTTGAATTGCATATGCAAACAATTTAGATGAGTTTCTTCAAACTGCCAAATGAACAACTTACTTTTTTTCACATTTTAATCAACATTTATAAAATGTTGACAAATATCAATCAATTGCATTGAGAAATACACATCACATTGCACTACTGATGTTCTAAATGTTATCTTCTTAAATGTGATTTTAAACTTAACCTTAACCACAGTGATAACCTAACCAAGCTCACTTTTGTTTTCACGATACAGCCAATTTTGGGAATTGATCAATCCACATCAAGGGAGTTTTTTTATTTTTTGTATATGACAGTAAAACCTTCTTATGATGTCTATAAAATGTGTTGGAACATTAAATTCTTGCACATTTTCTCATAAAGTATATTTCAACACATTTTATAGACATCATAAGAAGGTTTTAAAATTTCTGTGACTGCTAAACTTGGAACCAATCAGAACACCTATATATACCGCTTGTGATAAAGGCAGCCAGTCACCTGTGTATATATACGATGTAAACAGAGCTTCTTTTAAAAAACGTGAGCTGCTTTCTAATGAAGAACAGATATAGCTAGCTCCCAAAGACTGAAACAAGTGCACTTCTAATGCACTTCTTACGGATTGTGGTCCCTGTACAGGGACCAAAATCAGCGGAAATTTCAGAGCGCCACCTGTAGTACTCGATAAAACTCAAACGTTCATTAAAACACATATGCAAGGTACTCAATTAAAGCTACACTCGTTGCGAATCTAGCCAACATGTCAGATTTGTAAAATGCTTTTCGGCAAAAGCATGAAGCTATTATCTGATAGCATGCACCCCCCGAAATACCTGAACGAGACCTAAACAAAAGAATTAGCGGTAGCCGGCGCTACACAAAACGCAGAAATAAAATATAAAACATTCATTACCTTTGACGAGCTTCTTTGTTGGCATTCCTATATGTCCCATAAACATCACAATTGGGTATTTTTCCCGATTTAAATCCGTCATTGTATACCCAAAATGTCATTTTATGAAGGCCGGTCTGATCCAGGAAAATTCACCTTTACAAGACGCAACGTCACTTTTTAAAATTAAAAAAGTTGCCTATAAACTTTTACAAATCACTTCAAACTACTTTTGTAAACCAAAGTTAGGTATTAATAAACGTTAATAATCGATCAAATTGATCACGGGGCGATATGTATTCGATAGCAGCAAGTCTTGAAATCATCGTCCATTTTTTCACTTTCATAACTTCCTCGGTGCACCCCAAGACAGGAAGTGCCTATACGTCATCCCACCAAGGATAAACATGCAATGAAATGCCAGTACTGGCGACATCGTGTGGAAGCTGTAGGCATTGTAAACAGGACCTCATCTATTTTCTATCGCCATAGACAATACATTGACTGGCGGATTAATATTTTTTGTGTGTTTTTGGTGAACAGTTTTCCCTGGGATTTTTACTCCTAAACACGTTGTGTTATAGCCACAGACATGATTTAACCAGTTTTAGAGACTTCTGTAACGTCGTTCTTCGTTTGTCGAAAGAGAGTCGGACCGAAATGCAGAGTGGTGGTTACTCATGACTTTAATGGAAAAAGTGACACATGAAATAACTATACAAATACAAAAACAACAAACGGAACGTGAAACCTAATTACAGCCTGGTAAAACTACACAGAGACAGGAACAATCACCCACGAAATACACAGTGAAACCCTGGCTACCCAAATACGGTTCCCCATCAGAGACAACAAGAATCACCTGACTCTGATTGAGAACCGCCTCAGGCAGCCAAGCCTATACTAGACATACCCCTAATACAGTCGCAATCCCAATGCCTACAAAACCCCAATACGAAACACAACAATATAAACCCATGTCACACCCTGGCCTGACCCAATAATTAACGAAAACACAAAATACTAAGACCAAGGCGTGACAACTTCAGAGTGTTTTCTATACACACATAATTATCATATGCATATACTATATTCCTGGCATTATAGTAGAAGGACCTTGAAATGTTACGCGATTAACTAGGCAAGTCAGTTAAGAACACATTCTTATTTTCAATGATGGCCTAGGAACAGTGGGTTAACTGCCTGTTCAGGGGCAGAATGACAGATTTGTACCTTGGAGATTTGAACGTGCAACCTTTCGGTTTCTAGTCCAACACTCTAACCACTGAAAGCTAGCCAATGTTACACTTTGACCTGCCTAGCCAGCTACTGTAAATGTGATTTTTCTGTCAATCTCTGTCAGTAAATACACATTTTGAATCGTGTTTTGGCATGGTTGTCTCATTTCAAGTAACTAGCTGCAGGCTTAAATAAACATAAGATCCTATACTTTGCATAGAAACCCAAATAAAGCATGTAGATAGAAAGCTGTGTTATTTATGCTAGTATGGAGGTTTAAAAATGACAGCAGCATAGGAATATTAGCCAATACATATGGCATAGCCTATACATATAGCATACCTTGCAATACAATATTTTCTAAAAATGGTTATGCAATTTTCTCTGCAATAAGATAACCAAAGTTTGATTTCTAAACCAGGTTTCTCAAATAGCAGCTACCCAATACCATGGAGGGCATGCATCATGTTGGATGCATTGGAATATAAGGTATGGAGAATGATAAAGAGTCTGTTAAATTATAGAAAAAGCAGTTGGGAAATTAATGTTTGAATTTCAAATACTAAATGTTCAGTGAATGTGAGTATATTTACGTGGGTTAAATGATTAACTATTCTACCAACCCTCTAAAAGTTGACATTGCCAAAATCTTGACAATCCATGTGAGACATGTTTTCCATAATGTACGTTTCATGCATATACATTTGAACAAAGACCACCATCACAAATGGCATTTCACCATTTATTGAGTACGTAGACAAATAGCAAAGGTGTATCAGGCAGTATTTGCAGTATCTAAATATAATGTAACCTAACAATCAATGTACATCAAGTGCTGTCTAGGGCACAATCTTACAATATTGAAGTCTGGAAATGAGAGCTTTACCATCTATGCCAAAAGCCTGGGTTCTGATGGAGACTGTAGAACTGTCATAAACACGTGCTTCAGTATTCCCCCTTGTCACTAGGAGAAGTAGTGTGCCCATGCCCCATAGGCTTATCGAAAGGATCCCACCCTGGTCACCAATGTAGCTGATCAATATAGAGAGAGACAAGTGCCCTAGCAGAATAGAATCTAAAGCGTGTGTGGTCCAGAGATGAGAATTCTACCATCTATGGCAAAAGCCTGGGCTCCTGACAGGGGCAAGAGATGAATGAACTTTGGTGCGAAAAGTGGTAATCAATCCCAGAACAACAGCAAAAGACCTTGTGAAGATAATGGAGGAAACGGGTACAAAAGTGTCTGTATCCACAGTAAAACGAGTCCTATGTCGACATAACCTGAAAGGCCGCTATAAAGCAAGGAAGAAGCCACTGCTCCAAACCGCCATAAAAAAAGCCAGACTACTGTTAGCAACTGCACATGGGGACAAAGAAACAGAAATGGAGAAATGTCCTCTAGTCTGATGAAACAAAAATATAACTGTTTGGCCATAATGACCATTGTTATGTTTGAAGGGGGGACTGGTGCACTAAACAAAATAGATGGATCATGAGGAAGGACAATGATGTGGATATATTGAAGCAACATCTCATGACATCAGTCAGGAAGTTAAAGCTTGGTCACAAATGGGTCTTCCAAATGGACAATGACCCCAAGCATACTTCCAAAGTTGTGGCAAAATGGCTTCAGGACAACAAAGTCAAGACATTGAAGTGGCCATCACAAAGCCCTGACCTCAATCTTATAGAACATTTGTGGGCAGAACTGAAGAAGCGTGTGTGAGTAGGGAGGCCTACACACCTGACTCAGTTACACCAGCTCTGTCAGGAGGAATGGACACAAATTCACCCAATTTATTGTGGGAAGCTTGTGGAAGGCTACCCGACACGTTTGACCCAAGATAAACAATTTAACGGCAATGCTACCAAATACTAATTGAGTGCATATAAACTTCTGACCCACTGGGAATTTGAAAAAAATAACAGCTGAAATAAATCATTGTCTGTACTATTATTCTGACATTTCACATTCTTAAAACCTAAAACGGGGGATTAAATGTCAGGAATTGTGAAACTGTGTTTATGTATATGGCTAAGGTGTTTGTAGACGTACGACTTCAGCTGTACATTAATTATGCATTTCAGTTAGCTATCCTAGTGTGAAGTTTGTTCTATCGAAAGTGTTTGATTCCAGCCACAAAATTAAGGGAATTAGAAGTGGGGAGAGGATTTCGGCAAGGCTATTTTCTTGCCTGCCAACCATTATTATTTGTTTTAGTAAGGTTAGGGCGTGAGTTGGGGTGGGCAGTCTGTTTGTTTTTCGATGTTTGGTTTCTGTGTCTGGCCTAGTATGGTTCAGAAACACCCACCACAAGAGGACCGGGCAGCAGTGGCCGAAAACACAAGACTCCTGGGAGGAGATTTTGGATGGCAAGGGACCCTGGGCACAAGCAGGGGAATATCGCTGCCCTAAAGCAGAGCTGGAGGCAGCGAAAGCGGAGAGGCGCCGGTATGAGGAGGCAGCACGGCAGCGCGGCTGGAAGCCCGAGCGGCAGCCCCAAAAATGTATTGAGGGGGAGCACACAGGGAGTGTGGCTAAGTCAGGTAGGAGACCTGAGCCAACTCCCTGTGCTTACCGGAGAGCGAGAGGGACCGGGCAGGCATCGTGTTATGCAGTGGAGCGCACGGTGTCCCCGGTGCATGTGCATAGCCCGGTGCGGTACATTCCAGCTTCTCGTATCGGCCGGGCTAGTGGGGGCATCGAGCCAGGTGCCATGAAGCCGGCTCTACGCATCTGGTCTCCAGTGCGTCTCCTCGGGCCGGCATACATGGCACCAGCCTTACGCATGGTGTCCCCGGTTCGCCAGCACAGCCCAGTGTGGGCTATTCCACCTCGCCACACTGGCCTGGCTACGGGGAGCATTCAACCAGGTAAGGTTGGGCAGGCTCGGTGCTCCAGTGCGCCTGCACGGAAAGGTCTATCCGGTGCCACCTCCACGCACCAGCCCTCTGGTGGCAGCCCCCCGCACCAGGCTGTCTCTCCGTCTTCTCCCTACAGGTGCTCCCGCCTGTCCAGTGCTGTCAGAGCCTTCCTCCTCTCCAGCGCCGGCAGAGTCTCCCGTCTAACCAAGAGCCGCCAGAGCTCTAGACAGGTGATGCCAGAATCGTCCTTCACTCCGGAGTTGCCGGAGTCTCCCGTCCATTCGGGACCCGTGGCGAGGGCCCCCAGTCGGAGGTCGGCGGCGAGGGTTGCCGCTCGTAAGAGGCCACGGGGGCGGTTGAGGAGGCGGACAAAAACTGTGGTGAAGTGGGGTCCACATCCCGCGCCAGAGCCGCCACCGCGGACAGACGCTCACCCAGACCCTCCCCTATAGGTTCAGGTTTTGCGGCCGGAGTCCGCACCTTTGGGAGAGGGGGGGGGCTATGGTCAGGGTGTGAGTTGGGGTGGGCAGTCTGTTTTTCTATTTTTGGTTTCTGTGTTCAGCCTAGTATGGTTCTCAATCAGAGGCAGGTGTCGTTAGTTGTCTCTGATTGAGAATCATACTTAGGTAGCCTGGGTTTCACTTTTGGTTTGTGGGTGTTTGTTTCCGTGTGAGTGTTTGGGCCGCACTGTACTGTTTCGGTTTCGTAAATTCAAGTTGTCATTTATTGTTTAGTCATCATGAACACTTACCACGCTGCGCTTTGGTCCGATCCTTACTCCTCCTCGGACAAAGAGGAGGAAATTCGTTACCCCAAGAGTGTTCAGCCCTGTCATCAAATCAAATTAAAATCAAATCCAATCAAATTTATTTATATAGCCCTTCGTACATCAGCTGATATCTCAAAGTGCTGTACAGAAACCTAGCCTAAAACCCCAAACAGCAAGCAATGCAGGTGTAGAAGCACGATGGCTAGGAAAAACTCCCTGGAAAGGCCAAAACCTAGGAAGAAACCTAGAGAGGAACCAGGCTATGTGGGGTGGCCAGTCTTCTGGCTGTGCCGGGTGGAGATTATAACAGAACATGGCCAAGATGTTCAAATGTTCATAAATTACCAGCATGGTCCAATAATAATGATGCAGAACAGTTTAAACTGGAGCAGCAGCACGGCCAGGTGGAGTGGGGACAGCAAGGAGTCATATCAGGTAGTCCTGAGGCATGGTCCTAGGGCTCAGGTCCTCCGAGTGAAAGAAAGAGAGAATTAGAGAGAGAGCACACTTAAATTCACACAGGACACAGAATAGGACAGGAGAAGTACTCCAGATATAACAAACTGACCCTAGCCCCCCGACACACAAACTACTGCAGCATAAATACTGGAGGCTGAGACAGGAGGGGTCAGGAGACACTGTGGCCCCATCCGAGGACACCCCCGGACAGGGCCAAACAGGAAGGATATAACCCCACACACTTTGCCAAAGCACAGCCCCCACACCACTAGAGGGATATCTTCAACCACCAACTTACCATCCTGAGACAAGGCTGAGTATAGTCCACAAAGATCTCTGCCACGGCACAACCCAAGGGGGGGGGGGGGATGATCACATCAGTGACTCAACCCACTCAGGTGACGCACCCCTCCCAGCGGCGGGTTGCAGGAAACTAGGTGCTGAGGCTGGAGCGAGCGGGGTTGGGACCGGATAAGCAAGTCCAAGGGAGCAGTAGAGTGGGGAATCCAGGACAGAGTAGCAGGATGGGAAGGTTGGGGGACTGGAGACAGGAACCAGAGTCAGAGCGGGCAGAATGAGCAGAGTTTACGATCTGGCTGTGTGGAAGTGGCAGGGCTGAGTATTTGTAGAGGTCTTGACTATGGAACAGGTTGCAGCTGGTGGGGATCTGCTTGGACTCCAGCACGCTTGTCTCTCACACACAATCACACACACACAGAGAGGGAGAGAGCACTGGGGGAGTGGCGGCAGGTCAAGGAAACACAGGATGAGCAGTAGAGGGCATGGCAGGAGCAGTAATATGAATGAGTAGATGTGTCCAAACTTTGACTGGTACTGTACATCTTGTTCTTGCCTTCTCAAGGGATGCCTTTTAACCGGCTGTCACAATCTCCGTACAATCATTAGATTTTCACTTTGTTTTCTGATAAACTCTTTGTGATCATAGTCAGACTTGATTGTCCATTGGATGTCATAGGTCACCATCAAAGTTCTAGTCCATCCCAGTCAGTGGAAGATCAAAGGTTAACAGCTGTGTAGGGTTGACACTGTTAAGGTGATTCTTACACATACATATAGTAGCAGACTGTGAATAAATGTTCTATTCTCCATTTCAGCTGCACCATTTATAGGTCATATTTTGAAGGTGCCGAATCCACCATACTTTAGAATGGCCAACGTATGATGCCCTGTAAACGATTGAAACCAAATGTCAAAGTTCTGAGAATTACAAAACATTAATTTCTATATTTTAATATCTGTATTCAAACCGTAGATACCAAGTTTGTTTGAATACTTTAATCGTGATGGGAATGGAGTAATATGCTTTCAAGCTGAACATTTTCCATTTTCCCTTAACTTTTGCTAACCTCTCCCTCCTCTCCTACTTCAGCTACTCCTTCCTTTCATCAGTTGACATCCATAAAGGATGTTAAAGGAGGCTCTCCTGACAATGTTTAATACAATAAGGGATGACTTGATCACTGTTATTTCCTGTGGCAGTCAGTCTCTGTCAGCCACAATGGTGTAATTATCATGTTCAGCAGACTTAGTGCATCAACAGTTGATGACGTCAAGTTTAAGTTTTGTTAGTCAATGGTTTTACATTCCATTTTTAGTATAACCTTCTTTTTAATTGTTAAAAGGGTGTTGAATGATATTCTTGTTAATTAAGTAAATGATCTGTTTATAAAATAAAGTAGTACAAACAAACAAAAGTTAATTATCTGATTCTTTGCAAGTCAGCTTATTTTCACATGTATAGTCCTATTTAAAATAACCAATCTCAGTCCTCTTTAAAGTGAACTGGGGTAAAGGAATAAGCAAAATACCTCAGTGCTCTTCGTATTCACACTGCCCTTGCCTTTGAATGACGACTCAACACTTTTGTCCGTTCACAACTCTCATCCCCATTCACATTCACATTGCTTTGTTTAGAATGGGACCAATACCTTTGTTCAACATTCACTCAATGCACTCTTGGTATTTACAAAGTACCCTATGTTGTGATTCTCACCAAGATCACAAACTGTATACAAGAAAGTGTGAGGGTGTTGAAACTGTGTTGCAGTAGTCCAGTGTGAACGTGTTGAAACCGTGATGCAGTAGTCCAGTGTGAGGTTGTTGAAACCGTGTTGCAGTAGTCCAATGTGAGGGTATTGAAAGTGTTGCAGTAGTCCAGTGTGAACGTGTTGAAACCGTGTTGCAGTATTCCAGTTTGAGGGTGTTGAAACCGTGTTGCAGTAGTCCAGTGTGAGGGTGTTGAAACCGTGTTGCAGTAGTCCAGTGTGAGGTTGTTGAAACCGTGTTGCAGTAGTCCAGTGTGAGGTTGTTGAAACCGTGTTGCAGTAGTCCAGTTTGAGGGTGTTGAAACCGTGTTGCAGTAGTCCAGTGTGAGGTTGTTGAAACCGTGTTGCAGTAGTCCAATGTGAGGGTATTGAAAGTGTTGCAGTAGTCCAGTGTGAACGTGTTGAAACCGTGTTGCAGTATTCCAGTTTGAGGGTGTTGAAACCGTGTTGCAGTAGTCCAGTGTGAGGGTGTTGAAACCGTGTTGCAGTAGTCCAGTGTGAGGTTGTTGAAACCGTGTTGCAGTAGTCCAGTGTGAGGGTGTTGAAACCGTGTTGCAGTAGTCCAGTGTGAGGGTATTGAAACCGTGTTGCAGTAGTCCAGTGTGAACGTGTTGAAACCGTGTTGCAGTAGTCCAGTGTGAACGTGTTGAAACCGTGTTGCAGTATTCCAGTTTGAGGGTGTTGAAACCGTGTTGCAGTAGTCCAGTGTGAGGGTGTTGAAACCGTGTTGCAGTATTCCAGTTTGAGGGTGTTGAAACCGTGTTGCAGTAGTCCAGTGTGAGGGTGTTGAAACCGTGTTGCAGTAGTCCAGTGTGAGGTTGTTGAAACCGTGTTGCAGTAGTCCAGTGTGAGGTTGTTGAAACCGTGTTGCAGTAGTCCAATGTGAGGGTATTGAAAGTGTTGCAGTAGTCCAGTGTGAACGTGTTGAAACCGTGTTGCAGTAGTCCAGTGTGAGTGTTGAAACCGTGTTGCAGTAGTCCAGTGTGAGGGTGTTGAAACCGTGTTGCAGTAGTCCAGTGTGAGGGTTTTGAAACCGTGTTGCAGTAGTCCAGTGTGAGGGTGTTGAAACCGTGTTGCAGTAGTCCAGTGTGAGGTTGTTGAAACCGTGTTGCAGTAGTCCAATGTGAGGGTATTGAAAGTGTTGCAGTAGTCCAGTGTGAACGTGTTGAAACCGTGTTGCAGTATTCCAGTTTGAGGGTGTTGAAACCGTGTTGCAGTAGTCCAGTGTGAGGGTGTTGAAACCGTGTTGCAGTAGTCCAGTGTGAACGTGTTGAAACCGTGTTGCAGTAGTCCAGTGTGAGGTGTTGAAACCGTGTTGCAGTAGTCCAGTGTGAGGGTGTTGAAACCGTGTTGCAGTAGTCCAGTGTGAGGTTGTTGAAACCGTGTTGCAGTAGTCCAGTGTGAGGTTGTTGAAACCTTGTTGCAGTAGTCCAGTGTGAGGGTGTTGAAACCGTGTTGCAGTAGTCCAGTGTGAGGTTGTTGAAACCGTGTTGCAGTAGTCCAGTGTGAGGTTGTTGAAACCGTGTTGCAGTAGTCCAATGTGAACGTGTTGAAACGGTGTTGCAGTAGTCCAGTGTGAACGTGTTGAAACCGTGTTGCAGTAGTCCAGTGTGAGGGTGTTGAAACCGTGTTGCAGTAGTCCAGTGTGAGGGTGTTGAAACCGTTTTGCAGTAGTCCAGTGTGAGGGTGTTGAAACCGTGTTGCAGTAGTCCAGTGTGAGGGTGTTGAAACCGTGTTGCAGTAGTCCAGTGTGAGGGTGTTGAAACCGTGTTGCAGTAGTCCAGTGTGAGGGTGTTGAAACCGTGTTGCAGTAGTCCAGTGTGAGGGTGTTGAAACCGTGTTGCAGTAGTCCAGTGTGAGGGTGTTGAAACCGTGTTGCAGTAGTCCAGGTTGAGAGTGTTGAAACCGTGTTGCAGTAGTCCAATGTGAGGTTGTTGAAACCGTGTTGCAGTAGTCCAGTGTGAGGGTGTTGAAACCGTGTTGCAGTAGGCCAGTGTGAGGGTGTTGAAACCGTGTTGCAGTAGTCCAGGTTGAGAGTGTTGAAACCGTGTTGCAGTAGTCCAATGTGAACGTGTTGAAACGGTGTTGCAGTAGTCCAGTGTGAACGTGTTGAAACAGTGTTGCAGTAGTCCAGTGTGAACGTGTTGAAACCGTGTTGCAGTAGTCCAGTGTGAGGGTGTTGAAACCGTGTTGCAGTAGTCCAGTGTGAGGGTGTTGAAACCGTGTTGCAGTAGTCCAGTGTGTGTGGTATGGGAATAATCATAAGTGAACCTGGGGAGCTTTGATTTCACATCGCCCAAAAAAGGACCGGACCGCAGAATTCAAGGAAACGAAGTCAGACCACATCGCAATTACTTCCGGCGCCGACAGAGATGGCCGCCTCGCTTCGCGTTCCTAGGAAACTATGCAGTTTTTTGTTTTTTTACGTGTTATTTCTTACATTAGTACCCCAGGTCATCTTAGGTTTCAGTTACATGTGAGTTGTTGAAGAACTACTGAATATAAGATCAGGCGTCAACTCACCATCAGTACGACCAGAATATGTTGAAACCGTGTTGCAGTATCCTGTGTTCTGCCTTACAAACAGGACAACAGAATGGATCGCATGCAGCGACCCCAAAAAAAAATGACTCCGAAAAAGAGGGAAACGCGGCGGTCTTCTGGTCAGACTCCAGAGACTGAAAGCGCGAACCACTGCTTTTAATCAGGGCAAGGTGTCTGGTAACATGACCGAATACAAACAGTGCAGCTATTCCCTCCACAAGGCTATCAAACAAGCTAAGCGTAAGTACAGAGACAAACTAGAATCTCAATTCAAAGGCTCAGACACGAGGCATGTGGCAGGGTCTACAGTCAATCACGGACTACAGGAAGAAATCCAGCCCAGTCACGGACCAGGATGTCTTGCTCCCAGGCAGACTAAATAACTTTTTTGCCCGCTTTGAGGACAATACAGTGCCACTGACAGGGCCTGCAACGAAAACATGCAGTCTCTCCTTCACTGCAGCCGAGGTGAGTAAGACATTTAAATGGGTTAACCCTCGCAAGGCTGCAGGCCCAGACGGCATCCCCAGCCGCGCCCTCAGACCATGTGCAGACCAGCTGGCCGGTGTGTTTACGGACATATTCAATCAATCCCTATACCAGTCTGCTGTTCCCACATGCTTCAAGAGGGCCACCATTGTTCTTGTTCCCAAGAAAGCTAAGGTAACTGAGCTAAACGACTATTTTTTTTATTTTTTTATTTTTTATTTCACCTTTATTTAACCAGGTAGGCTAGTTGAGAACAAGTTCTCATTTGCAACTGCGACCTGGCCAAGATAAAGCATAGCAGTGTGAACAGACAACACAGAGTTACACATGGAGTAAACAATTAGCAAGTCAATAACACAGTAGAAAAAAAATGGGCAGTCTATATACAATGTGTGCAAAAGGCATGAGGAGGTAGGCGAATAATACAATTTTGCAGATTAACACTGGAGTGAAATGATCAGATGGGCATGTACAGGTAGAGATATTGGTGTGCAAAAGAGCAGAAAAGTAAATAAATAAAAACAGTATGGGAATGAGGTAGGTGAAAAAGGGTGAGCTATTTACCTATAGACTATGTACAACTGCAGCGATCGGTTAGCTGCTCGGATAGCTGATGTTTGAAGTTGGTGACTACCGCCCCGTAGCACTCACTTCCGTCATCATGAAGTCCTTTGAGAGACTAGTCAAGGACCATATCACCTCCACCCTACCTGACACCCTAGACCCACTCCAATTTGCTTACCGCCCAAATAGGTCCACAGACGATGCAATCTCAACCACACTGCACACTGCCCTAACCCATCTGGACAAGAGGAATACCTATGAGAATGCTGTTCATCGACTACAGCTCTGCATTCAACACCATAGTACCCTCCAAGCTCGTCATCAAGCTCGAGACCCTTGGTCTCGACCCCGCCCTGTGCAACTGGGTACTGGACTTCCTGACGGGCCGCCCCCAGGTGGTGAGGGTAGGTAACAACATCTCCTCCCCTCTGATCCTCAACACTGGGGCCCCACAAGGGTGCATTCTGAGCCCTCTCCTGTACTCCCTGTTCACCCACGACTGCGTGGCCACGCACGCCTCCAACTCAATCATCAAGTTTGCAGACGACACAACAGTGGTAGGCTTGATTACCAACAATGACGAGACGACCTACAGGGAGGAGGTGAGGGCCCTCGCAGTGTGGTGTCAGGAAAATAACCTCACACTCAACGTCAACAAAACTAAGGAGATGATTGTGGACTTCAGGAAACACCCCCCTATCCACATCGATGGAACAGTAGTGGAGAGGGTAGCAAGTTTTAAGTTCCTCGGCATACACATCACAGACAAACTGAATTGGTCCACTCACACAGACAGCATCGTGAAGAAGGAGGCTGAAGAAATTTGGCTTGTCACCAAAAGCACTCACAAACTTCTACAGATGCACAATCGAGAGCATCCTGGTGGGCTGTATCACCGCCTGGTACGGCAACTGCTCCGCCCTCAACCGTAAGGCTCTCCAAAGGGTAGTGAGGTCTGCACAACGCATCACCGGGGGCAAACTACCTGCCCTCCAGGACACCTACACCACCCGATGTTACAGGAAGGCCATAAAGATCATCAAGGACATCAACCATCCGAGCCACTGCCTGTTCACCCCGCTATCATCCAGAAGGCGAGGTCAGTACAGGTGCTGGGACCGAGAGACTGAAAAACAGCTTCTATCTCAAGGCCATCAGACTGTTAAACAGCCACCACTAACATTGAGTGGCCGCTGCCAACACACTGCCAACACACTGAAACTGACTCAACTCCAGCCACTTTAATAATGGGAATTGATGTGAATTATGTAAATATATCACTAGGCACTTTAAACAATGCTACCTTATATAATGTTACTTACCCTACATTATTCATCTCATATGCATACGTATATACTGTACTCTATATCATCGACTGCATCCTTATGTAATACATGTATCACTAGCCACTTTAACTATGCCACTTTGTTTACATACTCATCTTATATGTATATACTGTACTCAATACCATCTACTGTATCTTGCCTATGCTGCTCTGTACCATCACTCATTCATATGTACATATTCTTTATCCCCTTACACTGTGTATAAGACAGTAGTTTAGGAATTGTTAGTTAGATTACTTGTTGGTTATTACTGCATTGTCGGAACTAGAAGCACAAGCATTTCGCTACACTCGCGTTAACATCTGCTAACCACGTGTATGTGACAAATACAATTTGATTTGATGGTCTCAGTTTGGTTTGCGCCAGGGGCTCTTTTGAAGTGTCTGAGTTCCTTTGGAGTCACGCTGCACACAAAAAAACAATAAGTGAACCACGCTGAGATCACAGAAATTGGCTGAAAGGGACCAAATGTGATATAACACTGCTCTACTTAGCAAAAAACTTACAAACAGAGGTGCACCCTATCCAGCAGGCATTAAAGAGACAGCTCTGCTGCTATATTCACTTCTGTTTTTCTGGTAGGTCTCCTTCCAGTCATACATGGGCTATATCTATGTCAAAGGGGAGATAGTTGACATGTGGAAGTATTAGACAGGGAATAATAAAGTAGTTTCACTAGAGGGCACTGTCTTGAATATATATTAGGCCTACATGTGGAAGGTATACATCTTTGAGCAAGTACTATTGAGAGTTCATCAATTTGCATTTACCGTCATTATGTCTGGATAACTGCAGTAGAATGGGAAACCTGGTAATCGAATGCCAGGTGTGAACGAACATGTTGATTACCACACAGAAGACTAGGTGCTGCCACTTGAGTTTCCTCCCAGACATCCACTCTGTTATAATATAACATATGATACATGTCTCCTCCTAATATTATTAGGAGGAGAAACAGCACCCAACATGCTGAGGTAAATGATGACATTGGTTTTTCCTTCCTAACATGTTAAACCTGTGCTTCACAAGGCATTTTAGATAATATGGAGTGACTCGCAGGGAACAGGCGGCTCAGCATGGCAGCGCTCACAGTGCTTGTTTTTTCCCCCCCTCTTTCTGTATTGTTGGGAAGGGCCCGTAAGCATTTCACTGTTAGTCTACACCTGTTCTTTACAAAGCATGTGACAAATAAAATGTGATTTCTTTGGTTTATTTTACAGCGCTGTTGGGAGACGGTGCAGTGGATAATAGTCAATGGGCCTCTGTAGAGTTGCTGAGACTGACAAGGGCTGTCTCAACTAGCAACTCCACTGCACTGTTGGTATTGTCAAATCCGTTCGTTGCCTACCTGGAAAGGCTGAGATCGAGCCAGGAGGTGTTCACTGTTTCACTGAAAGGCCATGGTCTGAATGGACTGTCCGGAATACAGTTCAATATGGACAGGGTTGTACTCCCTCATCTACAGAGCTTTGACTGCAGCTGTGTTGTAGCAGGAAGAGGCATTGGAGCTGAACCCTGAGCCTCATCAGGTGCCCTGCGTATGTGTGCATGAACACAAGGCTCTGCAGATGAGAATAGAGGCCCTGGCTTTCTATGACAGGAGCGCAATTGACCTTGAAGAAGCAGTCAAGGTGCTGTCGTCAGGATCTGTTTCATCCCTCTGCAAACCCAGTCCGAGAGCAAGGCCCTGTGATATTTAGTGAAAGCATGTTAATAAAATATTATACTGTTCGCTGAAGTTGAAAAGGCAGCTTGATCCCATTTTAATGGGAAATGCCATCAGTCATTAATTTACACTCTTGGTACAAAAGATGAAGTACAGCGCCAGGGTTTGATTTGTCATAGCAGAGTCGTAGAAATAATTCTGAAGGCGCATTGTGTTAAGCTCACTCTTTGTTTACCTGATTTGTTTATTTTATGAGGTGAGTATTAACACGGAGCCTATGATGAAATCAGTTTTCAAGAGTTTCTGTATGCTCTTCCATATAACATACATGTATTTAGGGTATACATTGTTTTATGCATGATTCATTCTAACCTGGAGAGCTAGGCATTATGTTGAGGAACTATACTGGGAGCACATGGAGGAACCACCTCATGCTCTGTGCCAAACCCAGTGGAGAGAGATGGGGCTTTTTGAAGTGAACTTGCCTTCAGGGCCAGAGAGATTGATAACTATTGCCACACACAATCATATCTTTCTAGGGCATCGTTGCAGCTAGTTCTTTCCTATTTTATCCAGCCAGGAAGAGGACCGGTTTTATGGGTATTATGACTCATACTGTGGTACTCTAACGGTTGAACAGGAAGATGGATCCATTCGTTTTTCCACCATTCATTTTTACCATAACAATATATTCACCTCTATTTACCCCCCCCCCCCAAAAAAAAGCTAATTAGGTGCTAATGTGGCTATCATAAAGAACTACAAATGCCATAATGACCTGGACGAGACTGGTCCAGGTAAGAATCTCTGCATTAACTATCTAATGTCAGTTGCAAGTTTTTAAAAAATAGCAATTCTGTGAACTGTCTTGTGCACAATTTAAATTGACACTAGATATTTCTAGTCTTGCATAATTATACTTTGATGCTAATTAGCATTTTCGAATTTGAGAGTAACTTGAGGTGAAAACGTCACCTTGTCCAAGAGAGATTTACATGGTTATCAACACATGCCAAGGTAAGACTACACGAAACACAGCCCTATGGGAAAAATGTATGGTGGAAAAAATTATTAGAACCATTTCCCTGTTTGACCACTAGGTTGTATGGGTATTATGACACCTCCACTGTGGGCCTCCATTACATATGATTTCTAGAGAAACTATTGAATTCTGCCTTCAGAGTTGCTTAGATAACATCAATAAGGGCACATATGTTTTTGTTAAGGGATTTGAATATTTTAGCATTGTTTATGAAATTGAGCCTGAAGTTATATTTTTTCTGTATAAATAAGACCATTGTTTTGCTTCCTTAAATTATTTACATAGCCTACCATGTGTGTCTCTGCTTATGCAAATGTCAGAAGTCCATATCTAATTTAAGCCCATTAAAAGGTGTGCTGTAATCAATGTCCTGCAGACATAGCTGCCCCTCTGAGCACACCACATTCAGACACATACTTAGGCACATGTTGTGTAGAGGGAGTTGGCCACCATATAGAGTAGCTTTTGAAACAGTGAGCATCCACCACCATCAACAGCATGACAAGATGTCCCTCGGTACACAATACACTCTAAACAAGACCGTCCTTCACGCTGGCGTTTTGATATAAATGCTACTGTCTTTCCAATGTAGCCCACTGCCCACAGATATGACCACTCCTTTCCCTTCATCGCATACACACAGTGCTGTGATGTTTTGACCACTTGCCTCAGCCACATAGCAGTAGCAAATGTCCTTACTTGCTGTTTTTTTCTTTCATCTTCACTACAAGAAAGAGTGCCAGAGATTTGGAGTAGAGTGAGAGCGGTACATGTGTCTTGGAGAGGTCACCTCCCTGTCAAGGTGGCAGTGACACATGGTTCTGTCACTCAGGCCATTCTATTTGTGACTGTGCAGGGACGTTTGGCTTCACATGTCACCTTGGCTCAAATGTTAGCTGGGTTTAGTAGGCTTGCTGCTGCCGGGAATGAGACACACACACACACACACACACACAGGCTCCCCCAGGACTCTGGCCGCTGTAGGACCTTTCATCCCTATGTAATGGAATGCAATAATGTGTCAAAACTGCTTAAGGAAAAGTTCTCATTTGATCACTGACTCCATTAAAATTGGATACAGTAGATTAAACTCAAAGTATGTATTTAGAAACTCAGTGAGTCATCAATAATCCATTGCGTTCAGATGTCAGGTCAAATTCAGAGCTCTCTAGTCCCGTAGCCTACATTTACCATAGAGGCCTAATTTACATTAATTTCCATCTGGCACAACAGAATGTACAAGTTGTAGATTTGTACAAGTCGCAGATTTGTACATATACTTTTTTCACCAGATTTTGGAACGTTGCTGCGGCGACTTGCATCCATTCAGCCACAAGAGCATTAGTGAGGTCGGGAAGTGATGTTGGGCGATTAGGCTTGGCTCACAGGCGGCATTCCAATTCATCCCAAAGGTGTTAAATGGGATTGAGGTCAGGGCTCTGTACAGGCCAGTCAAGTTCTTCCACACCCTAATCTCGACAAGCCATTTCTGTATGGAACTAACTTTGTGCACGGGGGCATTGTCATGTTGAAACAGGAAAGGGCCTACCCCCTTTCCTGTTTGCAGACGCTCATTGTCAGGCGCTTGCTGTGTGGATACAATGATTGAATAACATATATGTGTACATTTATTTTACACCGCTCGCACACACGATATGAGCAATGTGGTCAGCATGTTATGCTTGTGTGCGGCTGCTCGGCCATGGAACCCCATTTCATGAAGCTCCCGAAGAACAGTTCTTATGCTGACGTGCTTCCAGAGGTAGTTTGGAACTCTGTAGTGAGTGTTGCAACCAAGGAGAGACAATTTGGCACTCGGCGTTCCCGTTCTGTGAGCTTGTGTGGCCTACCACTTCACGGCTGAGTCGTTGTTGCGCCTAGACCTTACAACTTCACAATAACACCAGAAAGCAGAGCAGAAATTTGATGAACTGACTGCTTGGAAAGGTGACATCCTATGACAGTGCCACGTTGAAAGTCACTCAGCTCTTCAGTAAGGCCATTCTGCTGCCAATGTTTGTCTATGGAGGTTCCATGGCTGTGTACCCAAATCTACAAATTTGTCTCCACAAATTTGTCTCCGCTCGCTAAGATTGAGGGGACACCAACTCAGATTTTAGCTAGCTACCATTAGCATTGCTAGCTATTTTGACAAACTTTGTTAGCTAATAACAGCATACCATCCATTTGACGACATGACAATGATGACAAAGGTGTTTCCTACTAAACATTTGCAACTTTAGCAATGTCATCATATTTCCAGGCTACTATAGTGTTATTTAGACTAAATAATTGTTAGCCTCAGTCTATCACAACTTTTGGGTGCCACCATGCAGCTTGAGAATGTTCATAGCAGCTCTCAGACTGAGTATCTGTGTCTGTCTGTCTGTCTGCCTGTCTTGGAGTTCCAGATGTGGCTGGAGGAGTCACTGGAGGGAAACTTTACTGGAACACATGGTGAAGCTCATCTTCATGAAGTTAATCTATAACAGTTTATACAAGTATCCTATATTAGGTACTACTACAATGCAAGCTACAGTAGTACATGTACTGGACATATGGATTTACAGAATGAATCATACTTCATTAATGTACAGTGTCTAATTTGGCCGACGGGGACAATCCAGACTAAGAATTTGAGAACGGTAAGATTATAATGAATACTAGTATTATATGGACAGAGTGTACCTGATCCTAGATCAGCACTCCTACTCTGGTAGTGAATTATCTCTCTCTGTAATCCTTCCTATAACTTCAGATTGACCCCTGGTCTATGATTAGTAGATGTGGGTGAGTGGACATACAGATCTGGGACTAGCCTAGCAGCAGCAGCTCTTCTCAACTATTGTCAATGATGAGATATGCTTTATTCTGCATTGAACACTTATATTGCAGGTGAGTTGAGCACCTACTCACCTATTGAGTTTAGGATGATGAGATCTGAGCATTACATATGAACAGACAGCACTTTATCAAAAATAGTTTATCTTTAAATTGCAAGATTAAAACTACTGGCACTTTCTGTTTGTTAGCCAGTTCCAACGGTCATCAATCAATAATAATAATACATACCCGGATGGTAGTCTCTCTAGACAGACGGGTGGCCTCCCACAATGTACCAATGTGCCGGCTTACATGTCTGTATGCAAAAAAAACGTCGGTTTGGCGTATAGGACAGGGACATCCGGCGTTCCGACATCACTGCCTTATCCACTTGTTGCCGTAACTCCAGTCCTCGAGTACCCCCAAAAGTATACATTTTTAATAGCCCCAGACATGCACACCTGATTCAACCTGTCAACTAATCATCAAGCCCTTGAGGGGCTACATCGGAAACGTGTACAGTTGTAAGGTACTTGAGGAACAGAGTTGTGAAACACTACCCCTGCACAATGAGGGATTTCTATTAACCTGAGCAGTAGGTCACCGGTCTATGGCCCATGACGTGAATGGGCAAAAGTGGTGAGGAAGGAGCTCCCTCCTCAAATCTAACAGTCAACAAGGCAGCATGGTGCATCATCCAGAAACATACGTCTCTTTTCCATAGTATATATGTTAATATTTTCAAACTAGTTTTCATTGGAAAGGCAGATAAAGCATTTTTATCAAAAGGAATCACTTTTGCTCGTGAAAAAAAAACGGAAACCTACTCATTAATCTAGTCCAAGCTACGTCACTTGTTTTTAGCCGACTTTGCATTGGGCTTTGAACAGGGCACCTGGCTCACGCCCAGGAGGCGTTTAAATGCCTTTGAATGGTATATGTTAGTAGGTGCCAGGTGCACCGGTTTGTGTCAGGAATTGCAACGCTCCTGAGGCTTCAAGCTTGACAGTTTCTCGTGTGTATCAAGAATGGTCCACCATCCAAACGACACCCAGACAACTTGACACAACTGTGGGAAGCATTGGAGTCAACATGGGACAGCTTCCCTGTGGAATGCTTTTGACATCTTGTAGAGTCCATGCCCCGACGAACTGAGGCAATTCGGAGGGCAAAAGGGGGGAAGGGGATGCAACTCAAAATTAGGAAGGTGTTCTTCATGTTTTGTACACTCAGTGTATGTTAGGACAGACACCAATATGATCTAGCTCCAACCAGATCTCCGCAGCTCAAACATTTGCAGTTTGACCTGACGGCTTGTTCCTTGGACCAAAGCTCCACAGAAACATTCCTGCTCCCCGCTCTTCCCTAAGAGGCGATCGACCACAAATACAGGTGGACTACAGGTTATAAAGAGGTAGGAGGTGTGAACTGCAGGGAGAGAAACCGTTAAGTGGGATGTTCCAATCACCGGAGGAGGGTGGTTAAAATGTTAACAATTTAACACAGTTGGTTGGAGTGGAGGTTCAGTAGCTGGAGTTTTGAGCCCTGTAGGATGGTTGGGGTGTAAGAAGGAATGTTTCTGCTTTCTGGATGGGAGATACAAGCACATTAATTAGGATACAAATAATATAAAAAGTGCATGCATGATAAAGTAGTGGCAATAGTATACCCAACGTGGGGATGAGGAGGATCCTAATATATTCCTTGAATATATTCTGGATGACAGGAAAACATGGCTTTCCTTAAACAGTCTTGCCCATAGTTGTCAGTTTAATGCACTAAGATTTTCAGGGGGATATGTCATTTTTTGAAGAAAGAAGGCAACTTTCAGCTATTTTGGTGCCAAAACAGCCCTTCCTTTCCATGGGAGAGCATCGCCTGGCTAATAGTAGACCATTTCAGCAGGATCTAAAAGACAGGATGAGGTCCGCTGGAGTTAACCACACACAGCAATGGCATTGGTCAGGTGGCCCATTCCCTTCCCATGGTCTCCTGAGGGTTGGAAAACAATATACATTAGTTGATAGGCAAACCATCAGGTCGATATTAGATGAACCCTAAACTAATATAGAAAATAACATATTCAAAAAATAACTTCTGTAAACTTATAATCAGGCAACAGCCCCCTTACAGTCTCTGGTACTGTCCCCTGAGCGAATATAATAATTCACTATTGTAAGTCATCCGACCATGATATTTAATTTAGAAAGTAATATCAGTGCTTCAAGAAGAATGTGAAGCCCCTAGTAGATAATTGAGGTGGGTGGAAGCAAATGGGATATTAACTGTAGCCCACCTGGTAGGCTAAGCCTGGCTGGGGTGAAGCTCTTGATTCACCTAGCTACAGAAAAAGGTTATGCGGTGGCGTCCAGCCAAGGCCATTATGAAGGAGATGGGAGACCACATGGCACCTACAGTGGAGAAAGGGAGATGAATGGGAAGGGAGAGGGGGGTACCTGTGAGAAGAGTGCTGTCGATGTAAGGTCAAGTCAAATGTGAGTGCGTGTGTGTCTCTGCCTGCCTGCCTGCCTGCCTGACTGCCTGTCAGTGAGTTTCTACTCAAAGCAAAGTCTACCTCGGTCCGTAGAGCGTTGCATGGCGATGAACATGGCTCCTACTTTGGTTGGCAGACTTCTTCCTGGCCTCAGCGATGGTCAGCAGAGGGATCTGATAGTTGCTTACCTCTCCAGAGCTGCTGTTGCTAGGCTAGTCCCAGATCTGTATGTCCACTCACCCACGTCTACTAATTATAGACCAGGATGAGGGGGAGAATTTGTCATCAGAGTAGGAGTGGTGATCTAGGAACAGGTCCACTCTGTCCATATAATGCTAGTATTCATTGTGATCATACCTTTTGCAAATTCTTAGTCTGTATTGTTCTCTTCGGTCAGTGGACCCTGTACATCAATGAAATATGATGTGGAGACTTCACTAAGGACTAATGGAATGGTCTAAAATGCACAAACCATGCCCACCCGGGACACCTGATCATACAAAACGAATTCCACCATTGTTATGAACATTGGTTCTCATGCCAGTGGGACCATAACGGTGCCCAAAATTCATGATAGATTACATTTACATTTAAGTCATTTAGCAGACGCTCTTATCCAGAGCGACTTACAAATTGGTGCATTCACCTTATGACATCCAGTGGAACAGCCACTTTACAATAGTGCATCTAAATCTTTTAGGGGGGGGGGTGCATAGATGGAGGCTAACAACTGTTTTATCTAAATAACACTGTAGTGGCCCAGAAATGTGATGACATTGTTAAAATAGGCACCTGTTTAGTAGGAAACAACTTTGCCATTATCATGTCATCAAATGGATGGCAATGCTGTCATTAGCTAACAAAGTTTGTCAAAAATAGCTAGCAATGCTAATGGTAGCTAGCTAAAATCAGTTGGTCTCCCCTGGATCTGGTGATGATGACGAAAGATTTTCCTACTAATTATTTGACTCATAATGCAATGTCGCTGTATTTCCAAGCCACTGTAATGCACTTTTGATGAAATCAGTGCTCAATCAGTCGGACATGCTTCTCAGATAGGGGCTTGCTTGTTCTTAAGAATGGCCATAGCTAGGTACCATAGAAATCTCCTCGAGAGTAGCTAAATTCCGTGCATCATTCAGATATATCTTCCTAGCTAACTAGTTGGTTGTGCTCAAAATATAAAATCATGCTAGCTAATTGTTTCAATGCACCTTCCAAATATGAAATTAGAAGGACACCTAGGCTATGCTCTATGTCTTATTGTGAAGGTAACGTGTATATACTGTAGCTAATCTCCTTTTCTCGAGACTTCTGGCCAAATACACAGTTCATGGGGGTCTAGAATATGAAGTAAACGCCTGACTGTCTTTTTGTCACTCGATAACCCGTTTGAATGCATTTAAGATGCATTAGTTTGTATCCATGACGTTTCCCCATGTCCACCCATTTGATCATGAAGGAATAACACCATGTCAAGGCGGTCCGGTAGTTTTTTCCAACTCCGATTTCTCTGCAGTGTAAGTAAGCTAATGACAACACCATCAATATTTCTCAATGACACTAACATATCCTGCCTGAATAGCTGCCTGAAACCCGAGGAGAAAAATAAAAGTAGATCAACTCACACAAACCGGCCATAATGTCAAACTGTGCATGAGAGGAAGCCGAGCTTGCCAAGTAGCCTATGCTAATGTTTCATCATAATGAATGCTATTTCTCATGGTAATGTCATCTTTGTGGCCTTAAGTTTTTTTTTTTCACCTTTATTTAACCAGGTAGGCAAGTTGAGAACAAGTTCTCATTTACAATTGCGACCTGGCCAAGATAAAGCAAAGCAGTTCGACAGATACAACGACACAGAGTTACACATGGAGTAAAACAAACATACAGTCAATAATACAGTATAAACAAGTCTATATACAATGTGAGGAAATGAGGTGAAAAGGGAGGTAAAGGCAAAAAAGGCCATGGTGGCAAAGTAAATACAATATAGCAAGTAAAACACTGGAATGGTCGTTTTGCAATGGAAGAATGTGCAAAGTAGAAATAAAAATAATGGGGCGCAAAGGAGGAAAATAAATTAATTAATTAAATACAGTTGGGAAAGAGGTAGTTGATTGGGCTAAATTATAGGTGGGCTATGTACAGGTGCAGTAATCTGTGAGCTGCTCTGACAGTTGGTGCTTAAAGCTAGTGAGGGAGATGAGTGTTTCCAGTTTCCGAGATTTTTGTAGTTAGTTTCAGTCATTGGCAGCAGAGAACTGGAAGGAGAGGCGGCCAAAGAAAGAATTGGTTTTGGGGGTGACTAGAGAGATATACCTGCTGGAGCGTGTGCTACAGGTGGGAGATGCTATGGTGACCAGCGAGCTGAGATAAGGGGGGACTTTACCTAGCAGGGTCTTGTAGATGACATGGAGCCAGTGGGTTTGGCGACGAGTATGAAGCGAGGGCCAGCCAACGAGAGCCTACAGGTCGCAATGGCGGGTAGTATATGGGGCTTTGGATTGCACTGTGATAGACTGTATCCAATTTGTTGAGTAGGGTATTGGAGGCTATTTTGTAAATGACATCGCCAAAGTCGAGGATTGGTAGGATGGTCAGTTTTACAAGGGTATGTTTGGTAGCATGAGTGAAGGATGCTTTGTTGCGAAATAGGAAGCCAATTCTAGATTTAACTTTGGATTGGAGATGTTTGATATGGGTCTGGAAGGAGAGTTTACAGTCTAACCAGACACCTAAGTATTTGTAGTTGTCCACGTATTCTAAGTCAGAGCCGTCCAGAGTAGTGATGTTGGACAGGCGGGTAGGTGCAGGTAGCGATCGGTTGAAGAGCATGCATTTAGTTTTACTTGTATTTTAGAGCAATTGGACGCCACGGAAGGAGAGTTGTAATGGCATTGAAGCTTGCCTGGAGGGTTGTTAACAGTGTCCAAAGAAGGGCCGGAAGTGTACAGAATGGTGTCGTCTGCGTAGAGGTGGATCAGAGACCTACTAGCAGCAAGAGCGACCTCATTGATGTATACAGAGAAGAGAGTTGACATTCAATGGTGGGTGGACTGGAGGTTATATTTGTGGTAGTAAATAACTTACAATTTCTATTAAAATATAATGTCAATGGTGTACTAGCTAAATTGCAGTAGTCTGAAGGGATAGCTTGCTTCTATTAATTATATTTCTATGATTGAAACAACACCCACACTGTACTCAAGAGCATGTTGTGTCTCAACCGATAGCGGGCACAACACAGACCTCAGATAATGTGAAATAGGGTCTAAGCTAGAACATATGAGAACATGAATAGTTTTGAGTTGACACTTTTTTTATATTTAATGTTAAAGGTTTAAACAATAAATAATAAAATAGTTTGACAACACTTTTTGCAAGCTTAAATGATATCAAACTCAACATTTTATCTTTTCCAGTGATGAAGACATGGGTGTCTCATGGTAAGGTGGGGTATGAAAAATGAATCAACAGAAAGCACCCTTATCTCCTAAATGTTTCGTCATTCTGGTCCAAAAAGTGACTTTCTGACCATTCCTTCCATGGGCAACATGTATGGAAAGTTTTGTTTAAATCAAAAGGGAAGCTGTCAAAGTTATTTAATTTAAATGGATTTACCTCTTGTGTTATTTAGCCCATATTGTGCAGATGTGTGTGTGCAATCTGTTAGTCTGCAGCCAGGAAATAGCCATCCTCTCCCCTGGCTCCTGCTGCCTGCATGGGCGACACCGTGGCCTCCCTCTGCTCTCCATACCCTCTCCCTACCCTTCTATCCTTCTCAAACCCCCTCAATTATTTTTCCAGGCTCTCCCCCTGAGTTTTGGTAAAAAATGCGTTATGTCTTGATAATCATATTTCACCTCTGTGAAGGCAACATTTTCAGCAAAGCTGGTTAGCGTTAAAGACCTTACTGTACGACAATGCTGCAAGAAAGGAATCTGTTAGAAAGTGATAAGGAGGGCCCATCTAATACAATGGAGTGCATTTTCTCTGACAACCCCCTTACCTTGGTGCTCATGTTTACACTGTGTAGCGCTTTCATTCCCTGGATTCATGGGCTAATAGTTTAGTGAAAGTCCTAATCCCCCCCCAAGCATCAGCATTGATCCCCCAACAAAGTCTCTATTTAGTGCACATCCCACAGTCCCCAGTACACCCAGTTCAGGAAACACTACAGTCAGTTGGTAGTGAAGGTGCTTACAGTTGTGCTGCACAGTGAAGGAATGGTGGGCGTAGATAAGTCAGTATGCTGAGTGGAGAAGGCTGCTTTCCATGGTATTGAGCAGAGCAGGGCCGTGTGTGTGGAAGCGGCATGGCTTGTCAGTGACTCAGATGCATTGCTCCAGTAAGGTTTTGTGTTTACTGCCCTCTCCCTCAGGGCAAAGCACACAGGGCTGCAGTGCCTCTGCTATCTGTTATGCCACCCTACAACTAAACACCCCATCCATCGCCCTACGATACGCCACAAACCCACAGAGGCATCCACACTTTATCTCAGTGCAGGGGATGTGTTTTGCATTGTGGTTACCTCCAAGCCACATCCAAAGTCCCAGCTCAAGAGTTTGATATTTCTGATTTGAATAATGTGGCGAATAATGTGGGGAATAAGGTTCAGCAGGTGGCTTTAAAATTGTGTTTTTCATAAGTCTTCTGCGGTATGACACATGGCACCAATGATTATGGGAATTGCCATAGGCAGATTGTGGTATCTTGGTTGAGACGTGATTGTAGAAATCAGCAGCTATATGCATTCTGAATAAAGCATGTTGTGCATATGGCAATGACTAGGTCTTCTGCTGCAGGCTGGACCGCCACTGTAAGGTCCGTTTGACAAATCCCTGAATCCCAAATGACACTCAAGTCATTTCACATCTCCTTTGACAATGCTCCCACATACAGCTATCTCTCAAACCCAAGTCTCTGTGTCAATGAGAGTCACTCTGACAGGTAGGACTCCTTTCAGAATGAGGAAAAACTCAGTATGAGTGTGTAGAGTTGAAATACAATAGTGGATGATAAGATATTTCCTAAGAGATTCTGATTTGTTCAAAAGTTTGAGATGGTAGACTGCATTGCTTATCTTCCTGCTGGCCTTTGCTGGTGGAAGGTTTGTGGTTTTTGGAATGATGATGGAAGATATGGAAGTTAGGGTCCTACTGCTGATGTGTGGAAGGAGTATGAGGCTAGACTCTGGAAGCATACAGCACAGGAGCATAGCACCAAGAGCAGCACTGCTTCCTCACAGGCAGCTTTGAATTCCAGATGCACAGTGACATTCAAGCCCTCTGTGTGTGCCTGGGCAGGGGGCAGGCTGAATGAAATATGAAAGTGAAGCACAGCTCCTGAATTCCAGATTATTCATCTGTCTGATGAGAGGTGCTTCTGTACCTGGCCGTGACCTCTTTCTCTAGAAGGCAAAACAGTACTTCCTAGTGCAGATCTTTTTATTTAACTTTTACTGAACTAGGCAAGTCTGTTAATAAACAAATTAGGCACATTTGGGCAGTCTTGATACAACATTTTTAACAGAAATGCAATGGTTAATTGGATCAGTCTAACACGATGGCACATACACTGATGCCATCTAGTAGCCAAAATCTAAATTGCACCTGGGCTGGAACAATACATTATGGCCTTTCTCTTGAATTTCAAAGATGATGCCACAAAAAAATACAAAAGAATGATTGTTTTTTTCTTTGTACAGTCTTTTACCAGATCTATTGTGTTATATTCTACTACAATACTTTCACATTTCCAAAAACGTCTGTGTTTCCTTTCAAATGGTACCAAGAATATGCATATCCTTGCTTCAGGGCCTGAGATACAGGCAGTTAGATTTGGGTATGTCATTTTAGGAGAAAATGGAAGGGGCAAATCCTTATTAAGAAAAAAATCTTATTTACAATGAAGGCCTACCCCAGCCAAACTCTAACCCAGACAACCCGGACAACGCTGGGCCAATTGTGCGGCGCCTTATGGGACTCCCAATCACGGGCGGTTGTGATACAGCCTGGAATCTAACCAGGGTCTGTAGTGACGCCTCTATTACTCAGATGTAGTGCCTTAGACCGCTGCACCACTCGGGAGCCCAAATATGAAGCTGCCGATGCTAGTGTCACCATTTCACACGCAGAATATTGCCCCATAATGCAATAGATTGATGTCATGGATCACTGGTAGACTGGATCGTTAGCATACAGTAGACCTGTCTAACAATGTTCAAATGTCAAATTGTGTTAGTCATAGTGTAAAGCCAGCGGTCAATGCAGTGAAGCAGAAACAAGGTGTTTAAATAAACTTTAACTGGCTGTGTACAGTATACAGTGGGGCGAAAAAGTATTTAGTCAGCCACCAATTGTGCAAGTTCTCCCACTTAAAAAGATGAGGCCTGTCATTTTCATCATAGGTACACTTCAACTATGACAGACAAAATGAGAAAAACATCCAGAAAATCACATTGTAGGATTTTTTAATGAATTTATTTGCAAATTATGGTGGAAAATAAGTATTTGGTCAATAACAAAAGCTTATCTGAATACTTTGTTATATACCCTTTGTTGGCAATGACAGAGGTCAAATGTTTTCTGTAAGTCTTCACAAGGTTTTCACACACTGTTACTGGTATTTTGGCCCATGCCTCCATGCAGATCTCCTCTAGAGCAGTGATGTTTTGGGGCTGTTGCTGGGCAACATGGACTTTCAACTCCCTCCAAAGATTTTCTATGGTGCTGAGATCTGGTGACTGGCTAGGCCACTCTAGGACCTTGAAATGCTTCTTACGAAACGACTTCTTCATTGCCCGGGCGGTGTGTTTGGGATCATTGTCATGCTGAAAGACCCAGCCACGTTTCATCTTCAATGCCATTGCTGAATGGAAGGAGGTTTTCACTCAAAATCTCACGATACATGGCCCCATTCATTCTTTCCTTTACACGGATCAGTTGTCCTGGTCCCTTTGCAGAAAAACAGCCCCAAAGCATGATGTTTCCACCCCCATGCTTCACAGTAGGTATGGTGTTCTTTGGATGCAACTCAGCATTCTTTGTCCTCCAAACACGACGAGTTGAGTTTTTACCAAAAAGTTATATTTTGGTTTCATCTGACCATATGACATTCTCCCAATCTTCTTCTGGATCATCCAAATGCTCTCTAGCAAACTTCAGACGGGCCTGGACATGTACTGGCTTAAGCAGGGGGACACATCTGGCACTGCAGGATTTGAGTCCCTGGCGGCGTAGTGTGTTACTGATGGTAGGCTTTGTTACTTTGGTCCCAGCTCTCTGCAGGTCATTCACTAGGTCCCCCCGTGTGGTTCTAGGATTTTTGCTCACTGTTCTTGTGATCATTTTGACCCCACTGGTGAGATCTTGCGTGGAGCCCCAGATCGAGGGAGATTATCAGTGGTCTTGTATGTCTTCCATTTGCTAATAATTTCTCCCACAGTTGATTTCTTCTATCCAAGCTGCTTACCTATTGCAGATTCAGTCTTCCCAGCCTGGTGCAGGTCTACAATTTTGTTTCTGGTGTCCTTTGACAGCTCTTTGGTCTTGGCCATAGTGGAGTTTGGAGTTTGACTGTTTGAGGTTTTGGACAGTTGTCTTTTATACTGATAACCAGTTCAAACAGGTGCCATTAATACAGGTAACGAGTGGAGAACAGAGGAGCCTCTTAAAGGTCTGTGAGAGCCAGAAATCTTGCTTGTTTGTAGGTGACCAAATACTTATTTTCCACCATAATTTGCAAATCAATTCATTAAAAATCCTACAATGTGATTTTCTGTTTTCTTCTAATGTTGTCTGTCATAGTTGAAGTGTACCTATGATGAAAATTACAGGCCTCTCTCTTCATAATTGATGGCTGACTAAATACTTTTTTGCCCCACTGTATGTATTCATAAAGAGGCCTGTGTCACACCCACGGGATTTAGACAGCAGTTGTCAATTATATCTTTAAAAAAACTCCACTTGGCTGCAGACAGTTGAAAGATGTGGTTCAAGCTCTGCTTCTCCTCCTCTGTTGGTGGTTCAAGCTCTGCTTCTCCTCCTCTGTTGGAGGTTCACCTCTCTAGTGAGTAACATCTTAAGCCAGGAGTGTACATTTTGTGCCCTCCTACTCGTGTAATGCTACAGAACAATTTGACCTCTACTTTTTGTTAAGTGCACTGTTAGAATGTCATATTATTTTTTTTCTGTAGAGTGACTTCAGAAATGTGTTCATACTCCTTCACTTATTCTACATTATGTTGTGTTACAGCTTCAATTAAAAAAAAAATCTCACCCATCTACACACAATACCCAATTATGATATTGAAAACATGTTTTTAGAAATGTTTGCAAATTTATGGAAAAAGAAATACAAAAACTTCTATAATTTATATAAGTATTCAAACCCCTGAGTCAATACATGTTTGCGTCACATTTGACAGTGATTACAAGCTGAGTCTTTATGGGTAAGTCTCTCAGAGCTTTCCACACATATTACATTTGCCCATTATTATTTTCAAAAAATGTTAAGCTCTGTCAAATTGGTTGTTGATCATTGCTAGACAACCATTTCCAGGTCTTGCCATAGATTTTCAAGTAGATTTAAGTCAAAACTGTAACTCGGCCACTTAGGAACAATCACTGTCTTCTTGGTAAGCAACTCCAGTGTAGATTTGGCATTGTGTTTGAAAATATGGTGTGTTGTAAATAAGTGTGTTGTATTGGATTTGGCCTAAACATAACACTTTCTAATCAGCACAAAAAGTTCATTGTTTTCCACATTTTTTGCAGTATTACTTTAGTACCCTGTTGCAAACAGTATTCATGTTTTGGAATATTTTAATCTGTACAAGCTTCATTATTTTCATTCTCCCAATTAGGCTAGTAATGTGGAGTAACTACAATGTTGATCCATCGTCAGTTTTCTCGTGTCACAGCATTTAAACTTTGTTACTGTTTTAAAGTCACCATTGGCCCCATGGTGAAATCCCTGAACCATTTCCTTCCTTTCTGGCAACTGAGTTAGGACGCCTGTATCTTTGTAGTGACCGAGTGTATTGATACACAATCCAAAGTGTGATTATATAACTTCACCTTGCTCAATGGCATATTCAATGTTGGCTTTTTCATTTTTACCCATCTATCAATAGGTGCCTTTCTTTGAGGCATTGGAAACCTCCCTGGTCTTTGTGGTTGAATATGTGGTTGAAATTCACTGCTCGACTGAGGGACCTTACACATAATTATATGTGTGGTGTACAGAGATGAGGTAGTCATTCAGAAATCAAAAACTATTATTGCACACGGAGCTAGTCCATGCAACTTATTATGTGACTTGTTTAGCACATTTTTGCCCCTGAACTTATTTAGGCTAACAACAGGGTTGAAAACTTATTGACACAAGCCATTTCAGCTTTTCATTTTTAATGAATTTGTAAAAAAATAAATAATAATAATTCCACTTTAACGTTATAGAGTATTGTGTGTAGGCCAGTGACAACAAAAACAAGATCTAAATTGAATCCATTTTAAATGCAGGCTATAACACAACAAAATGTGGAAAAAGTCAAGGGGTGTGAGTAGTTTCTGAAGGCATTGAACCATGTTCCTGAAGTCATTATCATGGAGTGTAGCCTAATTGTTTTATGAATAGAATGAAAGAAAAATATATTGTTTTTCACCTGGAGTTATAATGAAGCAGTGGCATCATTGTAGTGCAAAAGCTCTGAAGTAACTACCTATTATGTTGGGTAAATGCTTATTTTTAAAGGGAATACTTATCACATTATAATAATGAGATGAAAAGCATAATTTTGTACTGCCTTATGTATACCTCTTATATTGAAGTCCCCTGATTAAGTGGACTTGCGTGGTGCTGGTACTGGTCCCAACCGACATTGACGCTTATAAATCGATCTGTGGAGACCATAGATCGAAATGGCTTTCATTGAGTGATAGCCCTGGTTCCCACGGACAGGTCTAGCAAAAAGTTATATTGCAATGACAACTCAAAACCCACCCAAAAGGCCTGAAAAAAAACGAGACTAGGTTTCACAGCAAGAGAGGAGTTGCCACATTGAGCCAATTAAGAAGGAATATCGACGTAACTTGTAATGAGATGTTAGAAGCTAAATTTGGTTTCCAAATAATTGCGAGTGTAATAAAGAAATGTGAATATGTCGCAAGAGAAAATATAATTTGCCCTTATTTAACTCGCCAGATCATTTTCCATCAATGGATGTCGATTTAACTTGTTTGACTGCTATGATTTAAGCAATAAGGTACAAGGGGGTATGGTACGGTATATGCACATAGAGCAATCCATGCAACTTGATGATCAATATACACCGGCTAAGGGCTGTTCTTAAGCATGATGCAACGAGGAGTGCCTGGATGCAGCCATTGGTACAGTATATTGGCCATAAACCAGAAACCAGATGTTAAGACTACAAACAGTTGAAGGCCAATTTCCAAGATTGACTTGTCATTCCAATAGGCATAGGCTACAGAGTAAAATCTGGGTTAATGATTGTAATTCAACTTTGCCACATGGTTGCTTAGATTCAGGTAGCCTATAGCCCCTGATAGGCCTACATCTTATTTAAGATGGTCTACAGTAGCCTAGGCTAGATGTGAACTGAACAACTTAAATTTGCTTAGATCAAATTAACAGACTTATTTATTCAACATGAAGAGCTTGACGATTTTGAGGCAAGAAGTGCTTGTGTTTACCAATAGCCTGCTGGAATAGGCTACTGAGGATGGGCTCGTAATTTCAATCACTGAATTAAATATTAATATGTATATACAGTTGAAGTCGGAAGTTTACATACACTTATGTTGGAGTCATTACAACCTGTTTTTCAACCACTCCACACATTTCATGTTAACAAACTATAGTTTTGGCAAGTTGGTTAGGACAATTACTTTGCGCATGACACAAATACTTTTTCCAACAATTGTTCAGACAGATTAATTCACTGTATCACAATTCCAGTGTGTCAGAAGTTTACATACACTAAGTTGACTGTGCCTTTAAACAGCTTGTAAAATTCCAGAAAATGATGTCATGGCTTTAGAAGCTTTTGATAGGCTAATTGACATAATTTTAGTCAATTTGAGGTGTACCTGTGGAAGTATTTCAAGCCCTTACCTTCAAACACAGTGCCTCTTTGCTTGACGACATGGGAAAATCAAAAGAAATCAGCCAAGACCTCAGAAGACCTGATTCATCCTTGGGAGCAATTTCCAAATGCCTGAAGGTACCACGTTCATCTGTACAATAGTACGCACGTATAAGCACCATGGGACCATGCAGCAGTCATACCGCTCAGGAAGGAGATGCCTTCTGTCTCCTAAAGCTGAATGTACTTTGGTGCAAAAAGTGAAAATCAATCCCAGAACAGCAAAGGACCTTGTGAAGATGCTGGAGGAAACCGGCAAAAAAGTATCTATATCCACAGTAAAACGAGTCCTATATCGACATAAACCTGAAAGGCTCCTCAGCAAGGAAGAAAGTCTGAAACAAAAACAGAACTGTTTGGCCATTGTTAGGTTTGGAGGAAAAAGGGGGAGGCTTGCAAGCCGAAGACCACCATCCCAACCGTGAAGCACAGGGTGGCAGCATCATGTTGTGGGGGTGCTTTGCTGCAGGAGGGACTGGTGCAATTCACAAAATAAATAACATCATGAGGTAGGAAAATGATGTCAAGACATCAGTCAGGAAGTTAAGGCATGGTCACAAATGGGTCTTCCAAATGGACAATGACCCCAAGCATACCTCCAAAATTGTGGCGAAATGGCTTAAGGACAACAAAGTCAAGGTATTGGAGTGTCCATCACAAAGCCCTGACCTCAATCCTTTAGAAAATGTGTCGGCAGAACTGAAAAATGTTTGCGAGCAAGGAGGCCTACAAACCAGACTCAGTTACACCAGCTCTGTCAGGAAGAATGGGCCAAAATTCACACAACTTATTGTGGAAAGCTTATGGAAGGCTACCCGAAATGTTTGACCCAAGTGAAACAATTTAAAGGCAATGCTACCAAATACTAATTGAGTGTATGTAAACTTCTGACCCACTGGGAATGTGATGGAAAAAAATAAAAGCTTAAATAATCATTCTCTCTGCTATTATTCTGACATTTCACATTCTTAAAATTAAAGTGTTGATCCTAACTGACCTAAGACATGGAATTTTTACTAGGATTACATGTCAGGAATTGAGAAACTGAGTTTGAATGTATTTGGCTAAGGTTTATGTAAACTTCCGACTTGAACTGTATGAACTGAATGTGCTTGTCAACAGCAGCCTGTGTTTATTCTTTTTTAAATTGTATTTTACCTGTAGCCTAATCTGACTGACTGTTACAGTCAATCTAATGTGTTCTAACAGCTGATCGGCATTTGCTTTTATAACTTCCAGATTAATTAACTAAACATGGTCGTTAATAATTGCATAATACCCTGTAGTTAAAGGCTATTTATTCATTTGCTTTCCAGCTCCAGGTAGGCTACACAAGTGGCACAAATTGATATGCAATCATTCCAGCAATATCATAATTTCAACATATTTATTGTATTAAATGGTTGAATAGTGGTTGAAAAAGCCCCCAATTGTCATTACTTGAGTAAAATTAAATAAAAGTGAAAGTCACCCTGTAAAATATTACTTGAGTAAAAGTCTAAAATAATTTGCTTTTAAATATACTTAAATGTCATAAGTAAATGTAATTGCTATAAATAATTTCAAATGTCTTATATTAAGCAAACCAGGCAGTCTCATTTGCTTTCTTTTTCTTTTTATTTGCAGATAGCCAGGGGTATTCCCCAACACTCAGACATAATTTACAAATGAAGCATGTGCTTAGTGAGTCCGCCAGATCAGAGGCAGGGGATGACCAGGGATGTTCTCTTGATAGGTGTGTGAATTATACCGTTTTCCTGTCCTGCTCAGCATTCAAAATGTAGTAAGTACTTTTGGGTGTCAGTGAAAATGTATGGAGTAAAAAGTACATTTTCTTTAGGAATGTAGTGAAGTAAAAGTAATCTTCCTAGACTTGGCGCTCTTGTACTGCAGAGAGAACGGTAGCAGAGAGTACAGTCTATGACTTGGGTGGTAGTCAGAAATATAAATAGTAAAGCAAAGCACAAATACCTACAAAAAACGACTTAAATAGTCCTTACAAATATTTGTACTTTAGTACGCTACACCACTGACAGTAGCCTACAATGGCATATAAATTAACAGGCCAACAGATGGCCAACAGATGCAAATCTATAATTCTCCACATTTAATGTCAGTTTCATTGAGGACTTTTCCCCATAACAGAAGCTAGCAAATAATGACGAGTTAAATAGCCTACCTATAACTGGTAAAAAGTTGTAATGATGTGAGCATGTGCTGATCTGTCTCCTCTCATTCTCATGACTCAGCCAATAGCGGACTAACATGCCGACCAGACTTCTCGCGTGCATGTAGATTTTGTCCACCCACGCCAGACGCGATCAGGACACGCAAGTTGAAATATAAAAACTAACTTTGAACCTACTATATTAATTTGGGGACAGGTTGTTGTTGCTCTCAAATTTTTCCTGGGATATAAAATTGGGTTGTCATTTTACCTGAAAGATCTTCTACTCTGACAATTAATCCACAAATAAAAGGGTAAACAGAGTTTGTTTCTGGTAATCTCTCCTCCTTCAGGTTTCTTCTTCTTCTTTGGTCTTTTTGGTGGTTGGTAACCAACTTTAAGGTGCGTTACCACTACCAACTGGACTGGAGTGTTGAGCGCAGTTGATCTTTCAATCACCCACGTGGGTATGCTCCTAAAAACCAATGAGGAGATCGGAGAGGTGGGACTTGCAGTCCGTCAAGCGTCACAAATAGAACCAAGTTTTATTTTAGCGATTGGCTACTACGCAGCAGTGTGGGTGCAATGATTGAATAACATGTATGTGTACATTTATTTTGCAATGCTCGTGCACGCGACACGCGACACGAGCGGTGTGGTCAGCATGTAAACTGCATGCTGCTGTGCTCTCTCTCAACACACACAGCCCTCCAGCACTCCCCACCACTCACTCTCTCCTCAACAGCCTGCCTCATTCATTGCATGATAGTCAGCAGGAGCAGGTCACAGTGAAATGTTTTTACCCGCAACATCAAAGTAGACCAATTAGACACAAAACCACAGACATTGGAAACCCTGCCCATGGACACAGTAGTATATTTTCTGAGCCTGTGAAACGTACAATGTGAAATCTGAAATCACTTGAATTTGAGATGTCCCTCCAACCATTTTGTTCGCTCTTCCAACTGTCCATCCATCGGAACCCTACGTCACAGCCACTGCAATCTGTACATCGTACCGCAGTAGGAGAGAGTGAGAGTATACACATTTCATCTAACACTAAACATAAAAATGTGCATTTTACAGTTGAAATGAAAGTGAAATCCTACAGGTAGTCATTTTATAATTTTATTATGCTATATTTAGAATATATTTCATTTCAAGCCTTATTTATACAGTTTTGTTGAATAGGAAATGGAAATCATACAATTTCATATTTTGACCATATTTTTACTGTTCTTGAGCTTGTGTCCTCAAAAGTGACTACACCTCAGCAGTTTATAAAAACAAATTACCAGTATGCAGCATTACTAGTTATTGTGTATGGCTCTCTCATGATAAATAATGACCTTTTTGGATTACTTTTAGAAAATGAGTTGAAGAGTACGTACAGTGCCTTCGTAAAGGATTCACACCCTTTGGCTTTTTCCACATTTTGTTCTGTAACAGCCTGAATTAAAATGGATTAAATGTAGATGTTGTGTCACAATACCTACACAATACCCCATAATGTCAAAGTGGAATTATGTTTTTAGAAACGTATACAAATTATTAAAAAATGAAAAGCTAAAAGGTCAGTAAGTATTCAACCCATTTTGTTAAGGCAGGAGTAAACATGTGTATAACAAGTCACATAATAAGTTGAACAGACTGTGTGACATACTTTTTGAATGGCTACCTCATCTCAGTACCGCACACACTGTCTGTAAAGTCCCTCAATCGAGCAGTGAATTTCAAACACAGATTCAACCTCAAAGACCAGGGAGCTTTTTTGAATGCCTTGCAAAGATAGCAACTATTGGTAGATAGTTTTACATTTTTTACCCGACATTGAATAGACAGTTGAAGTCGAAAGTTTACAGACACCTTAGCCAAATACATTTAAACTCAGTTTTTCTCAATTCCTGATATTTAATCCTAGTAAAAATTACCTGTATTAGGTCAGTTAGGATCAACACTTGTGAAATGTCATAATAATAATAATAGAGAATGATTTATTTAAGTTTTTATTTCTTTCATCACATTCCCAGTGGGTCAGAAGTTGACATACACTCAATTATTATTTGGTAGCATTGCCTTTAAATTGTTTAACTTGGGTCAAACGTTTCGGGTAGCCTTCCACAAACTTCCCACAATAAGTTGGGTGAATTTTGGCCCCCTCACCTCCTGACAGAGCTGGTGTAACTGAGTCAGGTATGTAGGCCTCCTTGCTTGCATACGCTTTTTCAGTTCTGCCCACAAATGTTCTATAGGATTGAGGTCAGGGCTTTGTGATTCCCACTCCAATACCTTGACTTTATTGTCCTTAAGCCATTTTGCCACAACTTTGGAAGTTTGCTTGGGGTCATTGTCCATTTGGAAGACCCATTTGCGATCAAGCTTCAACTTCCTTCCTTCCTGCTTCAATATATCCACAAAAGTTTCCAACCTCATGATGCCATCTATTTTGTGAAGTGAACCAGTCCCTCCTGCAGCAAAGCACCCCCACAACATGATGCTGCCATCCCCGTGCTACACTGTTGGGATGGTGTTATTCGGCTTGCAAGCCTCCCTCATTTTCCTCCAAACATTATGATGGTCATTATGGCCAAACAGTTATATTTTTGTTTCATCAGAGCAGACTGCATTCCTCCAAAAAGTACGATCTTTTTACCATGTGCAGTTGCAAACTGTAGTCTGGCTTTTTTATGGAGGTTTTGGAGCAGTGGTTTCTTTCTTGCTGAGCAGCCTTTCAGGTTATGTCGATATAGGACTCATGTTTTTATTTTAATTTTTATTTTAGCCCTTTTTCTCCCCAATTTCGTTGTATCCATTTTTTTTTTAGTAGCTGCTATCTCGTCTCATCGCTACAACTCCCGTACGGGCTCGGGAGAGACTAAGGTTGAAAGTCATGTGTCCTCCGATACACAACCCAACCAAGCCACACTGCTTCTTAACACAGCGCCATTCAACCCGGAAGCCAGCCGCACCAATGTGTCAGAGGAAACACCGTGCACCTGGCAACCTTGGTTAGCGCGCACTGCACCCGGCCCGCCATCAGAGGCGCTGGTGCTCGATGAGACATGGATTTCCCATACCCTCCCTAACCCGGACGACGCTAGGCCAATTGTGCGTCGCCCCACGGACCTCCAGGTCGCGGCCGGTTACGATAGGTCAATATCCTAAAACAAGGAACAAGTATACCCTGGAGTTGCTTACCTAGAAGACAGTGAATATTCCTGAGTGACAGTTTTCACTTAAATCAATTAGACTGACATTTTCAAGTCTTTTCTATCAATGATGGACAAACAACTTCACAGAATTTGAAGAATTGTTTGAAGAATAATGTCCCAATATTGTACAATCCTGGTGTGCGAAGCTCTTAGAGACTTACCCAGAAAGTCTCACAGCTGTAATCACTGCCAAAGGTGATTCTAACATATGTTGACTCAAGGGTGTGAATGCTTATGTAAATTAGATATTTCTGTATTTCATTTTCAGTAAATTCTGACATTTCTAAAAACATGTTTTCACTTTGTCATTATGGGGTATTGTGTGTTGATGAGTGAGAAAATAAATCATATTTAATCAATTAAATAAAGGTGAAAAAAATAATAATAAAAAAATGTAGAATTAACACCGTAACACAACATAATGTGGAATACTTTCTGAAGGCATTATATAGTGACACCTTTGCATTGCATCTCCCAACTCTATCTCTCTTGATACCTCACTCCCCATCTCTCTGTAATGCATTTGTATGACATTCGCCTGCAGAGATGACTTTCTGCCAAAGCTGAATTCCTGCGCCCATTTCTGAATTTAATTAGGGCGGAGGGATTTGCTTTCTCTGATTCCCTGAAAAAGGAGTTACATTGTTACTCTCAATAACTTCCTTCCTCTCCTCCAGACTTGCCGGTGTGGTGATGATGTGATTATGAGGAAAGAAAGACAGTGTAGGGCTTTGAGAGAGTGCTTTGAGAGTGGTCAAACCGAACACGGTCGCCTTGACACATTCACCTAAACCCCATAGTGTGTTTTTTGTGTGTGTTTGTAATGATGTTTTATATCTTCCCGGGGTGTGGGTTGAGGCACTGAGCAGTTTGTGTTAAGTTGAGTATTAATACAATAAATTCAGTTCCATCAGCCCTGGACCCAACTCATTTGAATGCACTGCCCAACTAGCAATTTATACCAGTCCAAATGCTGGTCCCGACAGCGCAGAAAAAAAGGTCAGTACTCTTAAATACAGGATGGCATTCGTGATTCGACTATGCATACTGTAGTCCGACCATATGGACTGCACTCAAAACAATTTTGGGGAAAAAAACTAACAATTGGGTTTTTTGGTAACCCAGCGTTTGGTAAATATTGGACAGAATAGATCTTGGGTTATTTTTACCCAGCCAGTTGGGCTGTTTGAATTACCCAAAAATGGGTTAATTTAACCATTAATTGTTTTTTTTATCCACCTTCATGCTGGGTTGACCCAGCAGCTGTGTCTTTTGTTTAACGTAATCCATAGGTTATTTTCAGGAGGCAGGGGTCGTGGCTTTTAGGAGTCGTGGCTTTTAGATAGTTATTTTTGGCAACCCAAAAGAGTAAGTGTCATTCCTGTTAATCATGTTAAGTTTGTACACTGCAAATAAAACATTTCCTTGAAGATTTTTGAACGTTACATATCACAAATTCGTAACATTATTATTTACATATCCCAACATTGAAGTACAATGTTAGGATGTGTTTTATCTACATATATCCAAACATTTGGATATGCATAGGCTCTTGAAGAACTCATAATTTGTGTAAACCTCATTAAAGCTCCCAAATTGTCACTGTTCAACCGTAATATCTGAGAACAGTACACCAGAACAGATTAATTGGAATGATATTTTCTCTCATGGGTGGCCAAAATTAACTATCCAAAAGCCAAGTCCCTAATAAGTCACGCCTCTAGTCTTCTGATCTGACCCGCTGTGACTTATCGCAATAACCCAGCATCAAGGAAAATGGCACCGGAGAAGAAGGCTGACGTTCTACGTGTCCCCAACCGATTGTGTTTTTTTGTTTGTTAATTTGCGCTGTTTGTAACTTATTTTTTTACTTATTTTGAAAATAATGTTGCTGATTCCGTCTCTGACGAACTAAAAAGACTGCGATTACTCACCATGGACTGGCAGAATACTTTTTTCCTTAACAAGTCTAACGAGCCCAAAGCGAATGAAATACTGCTTCTCGGGAACAGGCCCAGGTCCACGTGATTTGCATGAAAAGGAAACAGAGAAAAAGAGGCCAGAGGGCGGGCTGTCTTCTGATAATTCGTAGGCGATCGAATAAACTCCGACTTCCTTCTATTCTGCTAGCAAACGTACAATCTTAGGAAAATAAAATCGATGTCCTACGCTGAAGATTAAACTACCAACGGAATATTCAAAACTGTAATGTCTTATGTTTCATGGCTGAATGACCACACTATCAACATACAGCTGGCTGGTTATATGCTGTACTGGTAGGATAGATCAGTGGCATCTGGTAAGACAAGGGGCGGTATACTATGTAAATAAGAGCTGGTGCACGATATCTAAGGAAGTCTCGAGCTATTGCTCGCCTGAGGTAGAGTGTCTCATGATAAGCTGTAGACCACACGATCCACCTAATCGAATCGAAATCAACTTTATTTATATAGCCCTTCGTACATCAGCTGATATCTCAAAGTGCTGTACAGAAACCCAGCCTAAAACCCCAAACAGCAAGCAATGCAGGTGTAGAAGCACGGTGGCTAGGACAAATTATCTAGAAATGGCAAAACCTAGGAAGAAACCTAGAGGAACCAGGTTGAGGGGTGGCCAGTCCTCTTCTGGTTGTGCCGGGTGGAGATTATAACAGAACATGGCCAAGGTGTTCAAATGTTCATAAATGACCAGCATGGTCAAATAATAATAATCACAGTAGTTGTCGAGGGTGCAGCAAGTCAAAACATCAGGAGAAAATGTCAGTTGGCTTTTCATAGCCAATCATTAAGGGTATCTCTACCACTCCTGCTGTCTCTAGAGTTGAAAACAGCAGGTCTGGGACAGGTAGCATGTCCGGTGAACAGGTCAGGATTCCATAGCCACAGGCATAAATCAAATCAAATCAGATGTATTTATATAGCCCTTCGTACATCAGCTGATATCTCAAAGTGCTGTACAGAAACCCGGCCTAAAACGCCAAACAGCAGGCAATGCAGGTGTAGAAGCACGGTGGCCAGGAAAAACTCCCTAGAAAGGCCAAAACCTAGGAAGAAACCTAGAGAGGAACCAGGCTATGAGGGGTAGCCAGTCCTCTTCTGGCTGTGCCGGGTGGAGATTATAGCAGAACATGGCCAAGATGTTCAAATGTTCATAAATGACCAGCATGGTCAAATAATAATAACCACAGGCAGAACAGTTGAAACTGGAGCAGCAGCACGGCCAGGTGGACTGGGGACAGCGAGGAGTCATCATGCCAGGTAGTACTGAGGCATGGCCCTAGAGAGAGAGAAAGAAAGAGAGAATTAGAGAGCATACTTAAATTCACACAGGACACCGGATAAGACAGGAGAAGTACTTCCGATATAACAAACTGACCCTAGCCCCCCGACACAAACTACTGCAGCATAAATATTGGAGGCTGAGACAGGAGGGGTCAGGAGACACTGTGGCCCCATCCGATGATACCCCCGGACAGGGACAAACAGGAAGGATATAACCCCACCCACTTTGCCAAAGCACAGCCCCCACACCACTAGAGGGATATCTTCAACCACCAACTTACCATCCTGAGACAAGGCCGAGTATAGCCCACAAAGATCTCCGCCACGGCACAACCCAAGGGGGAGCGCCAACCCAGACAGAAAGATCACATCAGTGAGTCAACCCACTCAAGTGACGCACCCCTCCTAGGGACGGCATGAAAGAGCACCAGTAAGCCAGTGACTCAGCCCCTGTAATAATAGGGTTAGAGGCAGAGAATCCCCGTGGAAAGAGGGGAACCGCCCAGGCAGAGACAGCAAGGGCGGTTCGTTGCTCCAGAGCCTTTCCGTTCACCTTCACACTCCTGGGCCAGACTACTAGACTCAATCATACGAACCACTGAAGAGATGAGTCTTCAGTAAAGACTTGACACCCCGGCCATCCTACAATCTAATCTCGATGCCCTCAATCTCACACAAATTATCAAGGAACCTACCAGGTACAACCCTAAATCCTTAACCATGGGCACCCTCTTAGATATAATCTTGACCAACTTGCCCTCTAAATATACCTCTGCTGTCTTCAACCAGGATCTCAGTGATCACTGCCTTATTGCCTGCGTCCGTAATGGGGCCGCGGTCAAACGACCACCCCTCATCACTGTCAAACGCTCCCTAAAATACTTTACGGAGCAGGCCTTTCTAATCGACCTGGCCTGGGTATCCTTGAAAGGTTGCTCTTTAAAAGTGCTTTCCTCACCATCTTAAATAAGCATGCCCCATTAAAAGCTAATTGTAATTTTATCTTCATTCAACTAGGCAAGTCAGTTAAGAACAAATTCTTATTTTCAATGGTGACCTAGGAACAGTGGGTTAACTGCCTTGTTTAGAGGCAGAACAACAGATTCTTACCTTGTCAGCTCAGGGATTTTATCTTGCAACCTTTTATTAGTCCAACGCTATGACCACTAGGCTACCTGCTAGCGCAGAACAGATATGGCCCTTGGTTCACCCCAGACTTGACTGCCCTTGACCAGCACAAAAACATCCTGTGGCATTCTGCATTAGCATCGAATAGCCAAAATATTTTAAACTACTTTTCTAATACAACTTTAGGTATTTTTAAACGTTAATAATCGATCAAATTGAAGACGGTTCTATCTGTGTTCAATACAGGAAGAGTACAAACCAAGCTACTTTTCAAGTCGTGCGCAACTCTCAACAGTGTTACGCAGTTCCTAGTTGGCCCTACTTCTTCATTGCACAAATGAATAACCTCAACCAAATTCCAAAGCCTGGTGACATCCAGTGGAAGCAGTAAGAAATGAAAACAAGTTCCTAAGAAATATTGTTTGTCAATGAGAATTAGTGAACAGACAGAGACCTCAAAAAAAATCTGAACGGTTGGTCCTCTGGGTTTTTCCTGCTACATAAGTTCTGTTATACTCACAGACGTGATTCAAACAGTTTTCGAAACATCAGAGTGTTTTCTATCCAAATCTACTAATAATATGCATATCTTATATTCTTGGCATGAGTAGCAGGAAGTTGAAATTGGGCACGCTATTTATCCAAAGGTGAAAATGCTGCCCCCTATAACTTAAGAAGTTAAAAAAACAGGTAACTGACCATTTCGATTCCCACCATACCTTCTCCACTATGCAGTCTGGTTTCCGAGCTGGTCATGTGTGCACCTTAGCCACACTAAAGGTCCTGAACAATTTCATAACTGCCATCGATTAAAGACAGTACTGTGCAGCCGTCTTCATTGACCTGGCCAAGGCTTTCGATTCTGTCAATCACCTCATTCTTATCGGCAGACTCAATAGCCTTGGTTTCTCAAATGACTGGCTCGCCTGGTTCACCAACTACTTCTCAGATAGAGTTCAGTGTGTCAAATCGGAGGGCCTGTTGTCCGGACCGCTGGCAGTCTCTATGGGGTGCCATAGGGTTCAATTCTCGGGCCAACTCTTTTCTCTGTACATATCAATGATGTCGCTTTTGCTGCTGGTGATTCTCTGATCCACCTCTACTCAGACGACACCATTCTGTATACATCTGGCCCTTCTTTGGACACTGTGTTAACAAACCTCCAAACGAGCTTCAATGCTATACAATACTCCTTCCGTGGCCTCCAACTGCTTTTAAATGCTAGTAAAACTAAATGCATGCTCTTCAATCGATTGCTGCACGCACCCGCCCGCGCGACCAGCATCACTACTCTGGACGGATCTGACTGTAAACTCTCCTTCCACCAGACTCACATTAAGCATCTCCAATCCAAAATTAAATCTAGAATCGGCTTCCTATTTCACACAACTCATGCTGCCAAACCCTTGACTTCGGTGATATCATTTAGAAAATAGTCTCCAACACTCTACTTAGCCTATCACAGTGCCATCCGTTTTGTCACCAAAGACCCACATACTACCCACCACTGCAACCTGTATACTCTCGTTGGCTGGCCCTCGCTACATATTCGTCGCCAATCCCACTGGCTCCCAGAGGTCTAAGGCTTTGCTAGGTAATGCCCCACCTTATCTCAGCTCACTGGTGACCATAGCAACACCCACCCATAGCACGCGCTCCAGCAAGGATATATCACTGGTCCTACCCAAAGCCAACACCTCCTTTGGCCGCCTTTCCTTCCAGTTCTCCGCTGCCAATGACTGGAACAAATTTCAAAAATCACTGAAGCTGGAGACTTATATCTCCCTCTCTAACTTTAAGCATTGGCTGTCAGAGCAGCTTACCGATCACTGTACCTGTACACAACCAATCTGTAAATTGCACACCCAACATCCTCATCCCCATATTGTTATTTATATTTTTGCTCTTTTGCACCCCAGTATCTCTACTTGCACATCATCATCTGCACATCTATCACTCCAGTGTTAATGTTAAGTTGTAATTATTTTGCCTCTATGGCCTATTTTATTGCCTTACCTCCCTAATCTTCTACATTTGCTTTGCTTTATCTTGGCCAGGTCGCAGTTGTAAATGAGAACTTGTTCTCAACTGGCCTACCTGGTTTAAATAAAGGTGAAATAAAAATATTATTATTGTTTTTAAATCAGGAGACTGAAAAGATTTGACATTGGTCCTAAGAACCTTTCTACAGCTGCACCATCGAGAGCATCCTGTCTGGTTGCATCACTGCCTGGTATGGTAACTGCTCGGCCTCCGACCGCAAGGCACTGCAGAGGGTAATGTGAAGTACATAACTGGGGCCAAGCTTCCTGCCATCCAGGACATCTATAGGCAGTGTCAGAGGAAGGCCCTAAAAATTGTCAAAGACTCCAGCCCCTCTAGTCATAGACTGTTCTCTCTGCTTCCGCAGGGCAAGCAGGACCGGAGCGCCACGTCTAGGTCCAAGAGTCTTCATAACAGATTCTACCCCTATGCCATAAGACTCCTGAACATCTAATCAAATGGCTGGCTACCCACTCTTTGCATTGCCCCCCTCCCCTTTTACACCACTCCTACTCTCTGCTGTTATCATCTATGCATAGTCACTTTTATAACTCTTCTTACATGTACATATTACCTCAACTAACCGGTGCCCCCGCACATTAACTCTGTACCGGTACCACCCTGCATATAGTCTCACTATTGTTATTTTACTGCTACTCTTTAATTACCTGTTACTTTCATTTCTTATTCTTATATATATTTTTAAAAACTGCATTGTTCATAAGTAAGCATTTCACTGTAAGGTGTACTCCTGCTGTATTCGGCGCATGTGACTAATAACATTGGATTTGATTTGAATAACCCAGCACTGCTCTTTTTAAAGAAAACAACCCAACTAAGTTACTCAATGCCTGTAACCCAGCAGTTGGGTCATCCAAAGAACCCAGCAGTGTGGAATTATGCACCAATTTTTCAAACCATGAAGCTGGGAGAGAACATGTCATGATGATGGTTAATCGATTTGTGCAAGACAGTAGTTTAATAGGCTAGTAAGTGTACTAGGCCTACTGAAATATATTAATGGGGCTGTCAACTGAGCCCAAAATGCACATTCAAATATTTGTCTCTAAACAGCCAACATTATAATAATATTGTAAGCTATTTGGCATGAATGTACTTAAATATACTGAACAAAAATATAAAAACAACATGCAAAAATGTCAATTTTACTGAGTTACAGTTCAAATAAAGAAATCAGTTAATTGAAATAAATTCATTAGGCCGGAATCTATCAAGGGCGCAGCCATGGGTCGGCCTGGGAGGGCATAAGCCCACCCACTGGAGAGCCAAACCCAGTAAATCACAATTAGTTTCTCTCTGCAAAAGGGCTTTATTATACACAGAAATACTCTTCAGCAACCCCTCGGACGATCCCCCAGGTGAAGAACCCGGGTGTGGAGGTCCTGGGCTAGTGTGGTTACACGTGGTTTGCAGTTGTGAGGCCGGTTGGATGTACTGCCAAATTCTATAAACTATGTTGGATGTGGCTTATGGTAGAGAAATGAACATTCGATTATCTGTCAACAGCTCTGGTGGGCATTCCTGCAGTAAACATGCCAATTTCATACTTCCTCAAAATTTGAGATATCTGTAGTATTGTGTTGTGTGACAAAACTACACATTTTAAAATGTCCTTTTATTGTCTCCATCACAAGGTGTAATGATCATGCTGTTTAATCAGCTTCTTGATATGCCACACCTGTCAGGTGGAAGGATTATCTTGGCAAAGGAGAAATGCTCACTAACAGTGAGGTAAACAAATTTGTGAACATTTCAGAGAAATAAGCTTTTGTGCATATGTTACATTTCTAGGATCTTTCATCTCAGCTCATGAAACATGGGACCAACACTTTACATGTTGCTTTTATATTTTTGTTCTGTATAATAACCCTACAGGTCAAAGGTGATATGCACATTGGCTACAGTTTCTCATGTCTAAACTGATAATGACATGAGGGAAGCAGCAGAAAATGTAGCCAAACTTTAATGATACTTTTAATTAGACTACATAAAGATGGTCACAAGAAAGAAAGCTCAGTGCCTGTAGCTCCCCGCACATCAACACCATCAGCAATCTGAGCTGGAGGCCAAAAATAGTTTGAATCCTGGGCGGTGTGTGCCGTTAGGCCTGGAGAGAAGCAAAAGTAATTCCACTACCCGAGAATAGCAAAGTACCCTTTACTGGTTTGAACAGCCTGCTACCGACCCTTTTAGTAAGCTTTTGGAGATTTTTTGTTGTTGTTGACCGGATACAATGCTACAGACTTAGGGGGAAGGGCACTCAACATGTATGGCACTGACACAAATGACTGATAATTGGCTGAAAGAAATTGATAATAAGAAGATTGTGGGAGCTGTTTTGTTAGACTTCAGAGCAGCTTTTGATGTTATCGATAATAATCTGCTGCTGAAAGAAAATATGTATTATGGCCTTACATCCTATGCCATATTATGGATTGAGTGCTAGCTATCTAACAGAACACAGAAAGGCTCTATTTTCTGCTGGCATTAAGGCAGCGCTAGTTCAAACGCAAGTTAGTTTCCAATTTCGTCATGTAAAAACAGCCATTTTCCAGCCTTAAAGCCAGTTTCGGCAATTTGCCTACCTTATATCAGCTCGCTTGTGCTCAGATGGGAGGGGTGGAAATATTTGAGGTGGGTCCTTAACATCATCCAAAGTGTTAATTTCAGACAGCGCTGTTAGGGATATTTAAAACCATACGAAAGCTGGTTTTAGTGGTAACAGTCAGTTATGGCATGGATTTTGACAGCATAAATACAGCCTATCCAGCTGTGACGCACACTGCCCATATGCGCATGAAACAACAGTAGCCTAAAGTGCTTATTGTGCCTGTATACTTTGTAATTAGAAACATAAAATGTATGTTTTTTTTCTAATTTAATTAAAACCAAGCATAGCCTCCTTTCCTCTCAATTAAGGCGTTTTTTGTCCTGTCCAATGCAAGTAGTAAAGACTGTCGATAAAGGGTTTGGCTCCTGAGACTGCTTAGAAATAAACATAAACAACAAACAATCCCCAAAGCTTTACTAAAATAACAAGTTTGAGAGGAGTAAAACAGTGAGCTGACATTACCTTTTTATCTATGCATTGTTGCCAGGCCCACATTATTTTAGCCATGCAGGTCACGTTTTGGACGTGCGTAAAACCCCCTCCATGATGTAGGCTACGTGTTCATGTCCATCATGAAATGAGAGATGAGAACCTTGCTAAATACCAGTGAACCTTGTATTTATAAGTTCTGTTACCTGTAAAATTGCTTGTTTTTCCTGTTTCATATGTTGAAAACCCAGCCCTCCATTATGCCTACTACATTTTATTTTTCTTACCTTTATTTAACTAGGCAAGTCATTTAAGAACAAATTCTTATTTTCAATGACGGCCTAGGAACAGTGGGTTAACTGCCTGTTCAGGGGCAGAACGACATTTGTACCCTGTCAGCTCTGGGGTTTGAACTTGCAACCTTCCGGTTTCTAGTCCAATGCTCTAACCACTACCCTGCCGCCCCATAGAAGGCTGGTTCAACCGCAATTTGTGTCTTTTTTTTTATCCTGGCGATTTTATGCTTTCGTTACATTTGACATGCATTTATTGTTATTTAAGAAAACGGATTGCTTGTTTTTCAGAAAATGTTATTACAACCAAACTTATCAGTGATTCACCTTCCTGGTTTTATGGGTGCAACTTCCATGAAGTGCATGCAATGCAACTTCTGGGCATGTGTGAAAGCAATCTGATATGTAAGATTGTTCCGATTATGTTCATAAAACATAGGACTATTTGGGAGAAGTACAACGGTAAGTGAACATTCTCCCCTTCCATTTATAATGGTTCTTTGTCCAGTTACTGTGAAAAGTTTATTATTTATTATTATTTAAAAGTTTGGATGTGCGTAAAACCCTCCATGGTCTGCGTTGTTTAAATATTATATGCCAAAGGGGAGAAATGGTGCCCGTAAGTGTGACATACCGTATTTAAAACAAGTTGATGTTTCATTTTGTTTATAATTTGATTCAAATAATTCTCTTTTTAGGCCTTACCAATAATTAATTGAATCTTTCTTATTGACAATGTGTGTCATGTTCATGCTCAGCCATTGTGTAATTTAAAGCAGGTCTAGCCCTTACAGTGGCTTGCGAAAGTATTCATCTCCCTTAGCATTTTTCATATTTTGTTGCCTTACAAATGTCCTGGTTTTTGAAATAAAAGCAAAACATTTTATCCATTAAAATAGCATCAAATTGATCAGAGATACACCAGTCTCAACGTCAACAGTGAGGAAGCGACTCAGGATGCTGGCCTTCTAGGCAGAGTTGCAAAGTAAAAGTCATATCTCAGACTGGCCAATAAAAAAATTAAAGATTAAGATGGGAAAAGGAACACACACCGGACAGAGGAACTCTGCCTAGAAGGCCAGCATCCTGGAGTCGCCTCTTCACTGTTGACATTGAGACTGGTGTTTTGCGGGTACTATTTAATGAAGCTGCCAGTTGAGGACTTGTGGGGCGTCTTTCTCAGACTAGATACCCTAATGTACTTTTCCTCTTGCTATTCTGTTTAGAGCCAGTTTGTGTTGTTCTGTGAAGGGAGTAGTACACAGCGTTGTACGAGATCTTCAGTTTCTTGGCAATTTCTCACATGGAGTAGCCTTAATTTCTCAGAACAAGAATAGACTGACAAGTTTCAGAAGAAAGTTATTTGTTTCTGGCCACTTTGAGCTTGTAATTGAACCCACAAATGCTAAAGGACCGTTTTATTGCCTCTTTAATCAGTACAACAGTTTTGAGATGTGCTAACATAATTGCAAAAGTTTTTCTAATGATCAATTAGCCTTTTAAATTTATACTTGGATTAGCTAACACAACGTGCCATTGGAACACAGGAGTAATGGTTGCCGATTTAGGGCCTCTGTATGCCTATGTACATATTCCATAAAAATCTGCCGTTTCCAGCTACAATAGTCATTTATAACATTAACAATGTCTACACTGTATTGCTGATCAATTTGATGTTATTTTAATGATCTGTCAGTTTCCTAGCTAATTACATGCTTTTCACACTGACAAGGTATAAACAGCTCTACAGGTTAAACTGTCACGGTGCACAGTCAATACACAATGCTCACATGTCTTAGCAGGATCGGATGGTGACAGGTGTCACAGCAGGCTCAGACAGCCAGGGAAGACCAGTCTACGGAGCTCAGGTGAATTTTGCAGTATATTATAACAATCAGAAAATGACTACAAAGTTCCATTTTGAGTTGATGGGTAGCCTACAGTCTGAGATTTGGGAAAAATGTTAATTTAAATAAATGACCCATTGGTTCTAATAATGTATAAATGTATACCAAGGTAATTCTTTGTCATGCCTCATCTGAGCAGGATCAGATAGCGACAGCGGTCTCAGCAGGGTCAGGCAACCTGGGAAGAACAGACTGTGACGGCGCTGAGGTGAACTTTTGCAGATAAAACGCTTTATTCTTTCTATTTATCAAACACTATTTAACGACAGTCTAACAAGCCTCTAAAGTTGATTTCCAAACTGTATCCCGGGTTGATATAGACTTTTCTGAAGACACAAAACATGTTAAACAAACATTTCTGGAAGACCTGGGAGACACTGTTGATGATGATTAATGGATAAAAATATGTTTGAATGCCCAGTCATGTTCATATAATCTCAGACGTAAATTACTGCAGTCTAAGACCATTGTTAGGTTCTTATTTTTCAGAGTAAATAAATCACGGACACTAAAGAAGCTTTAACCAAGTTTAATCATTCCAAAAGGTTGTGTACAGCTGTAATTCAGACAGCAAAACATTTCTACCATCACAGATATATATCCCACTTAAGACACTCCTCTTTCTCTCCAATCCTTACATTTTATGGTGCCACAGGAAGAGCGTAGTAAACCTTTATTACTCCCTTCAGGGGATCTGACCTCACCTCCTGACCTCAACCCCTCCTTCACCTAGTCCACAGATGTCCATCTGTCTCCCCTATAGCAATCCTTTGATCTCCTCCCATCCATCCAGCACATTCCACAGCCACTGTCTTTCTACAGATCTAACTCCTTAAAATACTATGCGTCTGATCTATCATGTCTTTAATATCTCAATGTTCAAAATGTCGAATCCAACACCATCCAAAGAACATACTAAACTCAGCAAAAAAAAGTTACATCCCTTTTTCAGGACCCTGTCTTTCAAAGATAATTTGGAAAAATTCAAATGACTTCACAGATATTCATTGTAAAGGGTATTAGCACTGTTTCCCATGCTTGTTCAATGAACCATAAACAATTAATGAACATGCACATGGCCATTAATTAAGACACGAACAGCTTACACACGGTAGGCAGTTATGTCACAGTTAGGGTTTATTTATGAAAACTTAGGACACTAAAGAGGCCTTTCTACTGACTCTGAAAAACACCAAAAGAAAGATGCCCAGGGTTCCTGCTCATCTGCGTGAACGTGCCTTAGGCATGCTGCAAGGAGGCATGAGGACTGCAGATGTGGCCAGAGGAATAAATTGCAATGTCCGTACTGTGAGATGCCTAAGACAGCTACAGGGAGACAGGAAGGACAGCTGATCGTCCTCGCAGTGGCAGACCACGAGTAACAACACCTGCACAGGATCGGTACATACGAACATCACAACTGCGGGACAGGTACAGGATTGCAACAACTGCCCGAGTTACACCAGGAACGCACAATCCCTCCATCAGTGCTCAGACTATCTGCTATAGGCTGAGAGAGGCTGGACTGAGTGATTTGGTCTGGGGCGGTGTGTCACAGCATCATTGGGCTGAGCTTGTTGTCATTGCAGGCAATTGCAACGCTGTGCGTTACAGGGAAGACATTATCCACCCTCATGTGGTACCCTTCCCGCAGGCTCATCCTGACATGACCCTCCAGCATGACAATGCCACCATCCATACTGCTCATTCTGTGCATTATTTCCTGCAAGACAGGAATGTCAGTGTTCTCCCATGGCCAGCAAAAGCCGGGGTCTCAATCCAATTGAGCATGTCTGGGACCTGTTGGACCGGAGGGTGAGGGCCAGGGCCATTCCCCCCAGAAATGTCTAGGAACTTGCAGGTGACTTGGTGGAAGAGTGGGGTAAGATTTCACAGCAAGAACTTGCAAATCTGCCGTGGTCCACGAGGAGGAGGTGCACTGCAGTACTTAATGCAGCTGGTGGCCACACCAGAAACTGACTGTTACTTTTGATTTTGACCCCCCTTTGTTCAGGGACACATTATTCCATTTCTGTTAGTCACATGTCTGTGGAACTTGTTCAGTTTATGTCTCGGTTGTTGAGTCCTATGTTTATACAAATATTTACACATGTTAAGTTTGCTGAAAATAAACGCAGTTGACAGTGAGGGGCTGTTTCTTTTTCTGCTGAGTTTATATGCCAGTGAAACTGAAAATCATGCACTCAAATGTAATTCCTCTGCTGTAGGTGTAAAACACAAAAGGGGACATATTTGCATATTTTATGATCGTGTGAAGGCTGGCTAAATTCTGGTAAAATGTATATTCTTTTATCTCAGCATGTCCGCAGATTCTCTTCTCACTGTTTTTGTTTGCTTGGAAATGTTGACACTGTAGACTGTTATCAGAACAAACTGTGTAACATATCATTTATAGTGGCTAAAAAATGCATTACCATTAATTAGGTGGATTACCCTCCCACAATGGCAGAAATGTTGACTTATGTATCACTAGTTTGGATTTGTTACAAGATTAAGGGTATACTGTGCAACATTCATTAGGTCTGGGTGCCTTCTATGGAATTCTGTATGATAGTAGGCTATTTCTGATTGTCTAAACTCAACATCACTAATGAGCTGTGGAGCTTCTCACCCAAAAAGTATTCACCTCAAACAGCAAGTAAACAAAGTCTGTTATTAGAATGAATTGAGAATGACAATAGTTCCTGAAAGTATTTGAGTAATAGTTCCAGCATTCTCTCTTTCGATAACCACTTGGCATGAAAATGAAAACATGTAATGCTCTGATCCAGTGGAAACATGATAAAATACCTGTTTACTCCTTATCCCCTCCTTATTCCTTTCACAAATAGCCTACAGCTGTGTCTGTCCTGAGCTCATTAGCGCAGAAAACTCTGAGGGTACAGAATATTTGATACAATGTTTCAAGTTGATGGTTCCAGTCGGCGACCCAGTTGATAGTTGATACAATGTTTTGAGTTTGTTGCAGACAAGCCATGCGTAGCCAATGTGATTTATATGATAATTATTTTTATCAGGATATTTTCTACCTGCAGGCTGCAATGTTTATGTGTTGGCTTTATGTAGACTATTCTTACATAATTTTAATTTAGATTGTAGAATAACTACAGACAATGATTTTGAGATACCTATTATAAATTAAATTTATCCGGAACAGGTTTTTTTTCTTCTTGTTAGGCTCAATCTCTGACTCCTTCTTGAGTCATTTGAGTGTATTCATTATTTAATCATTATTTAATCAAACGGCATGCTTAATAAAGCATCAGACAAGTTCAGTACATATAGAGCATTTTATTAAAACACATACGGTATGTCCACAGTATATATGGAAAAATGCATTTAAAAATATTGAGACTACTCTTGGTCAACCAAGATTTTTTTTGTAGAAATGCAGGAAATTAGCTTTAGATGCACAAAACAATTCTGAGGGTTGACCCCCAGACCCCCTGTCAGGTTGTTGTGTCCCCCCACCCCCCACACACTTCTAAAACAAAAGTTGCACCACTGTGTGTGCACTGAGCTTATAATGTGAATAAATAATAGTTTATCAACATTTTTAGCTAAACGTTCTGATGTTTTCCATCACTCTCGTTGTGTTGTAACATTGGAAATGGCACAAAAATCTGTCAGGTAGGCTACAACAGTAGTAACAATTTGATCAATCGACTCAAATTGTGATTTCAGAAATATCAAGAAACGAGGCAGAAAAATCCCAGGAAAATGGACTGGTGCTCAAAGAGGTAGGACATCTAGGCTTATAAATATCAATCTTGAACAGGATGATCTATTTGAATGGAATTGATGGAAAGAGAATGAGACAGACAGTTACCGTGTTCACACTGAATATAAGCAAAAATATTCGAGTTTTAAAACTCTGCAGCTGTGATGACACTAATGGAAATATTAATAATGGCCCTTACAGTGTGAATTAGTTTTGCACACATACAATAATTCTATGCAACTGTTCTAGAATTTGCAGTTGCATTTTGCTGCTATTCTCTGCACCACTTGCTGCATCAAGACCGCATTGTCAGCTGCATACAGTTTGAGGCTTTATAAAACTGTAATGCCCGGGGTGTAGTGGGGAAGAAGTCAGGCGCAAGAACCAGAGAGTTCAGGGTAGCACTACTTTTTACTGCACCAACCCAAACAAATGCCCCAAACACGGGGGACTTAAACAGTCCAGCAAAAATCCAAACACACGGACATCCGTGATATACAGCCGTGTACACATGTGTATTGAAATAATCCCACACAACCAGCAGGCGGGCCGGCTGGTAAATAAAACCCAACCAATTAGCCTAAACTAAACACAGGTGCAACCAATAAACATAAAAAGGGGGAAAAAGGGATCAGTGGCAGAAAGTAGGCCGGCGACGACGACCGCCGAGCGCCACCCGAACAGGAAGGGGAGCCACCTTCGGTAGGAGTTGTGATAAAAACGGTAATTTTCGTGATTTTCGCAGAGGGATAGGTTTCGGGTCGAGAGCCAGACCCTGTCCCCTGGTACAAACACGGGGGCCTCACTGCGGTCACGGTCAGCACTCCTCTTCTGCCGTCCACTGGCTAGTTTGAGGGATTCCTAGACGGCTCTCCAGGTCTCCTTGGAGCGCTGCACCCACGCCTCCACCACAGGAGCCTCGGTCTGACTTGGATGCCAAGGTGCCAGGACCGGCTGGTAGCCCAACACACACTGAAACGGTGATAGGTTCGTCGAGGAGTGACGGAGTGTGTTTTGGGCCAACTCCGCCCATGGGACGTACCTAGACCACTCCCTGGGCCGGTCCTGGCAATACAACCGCAGAAACCTACCCACCTCCTGGTTTACTCTCTCCACCTGCCCATTACTCTCGGGGTGGTAACCGGAGGTCAGGCTGACCGAGACCCCCAGATGCTCCATGAACGCCCTCCATACCCGGGACGTGAACTCGGGACCCCGACCAGAGACTATGTCCTCCGGCCCCCGTCGTGCCGGAAGACGTGGGTAAATAACGCCTCCACAGTATGTAGGGCTGTAGGGAGACCGGGCAACCGGAGGAGACGGCAGGACTTAGAAAACCGATCCACAACCACCAAGACAGTAGTGTTCCCCTGAGACGGGGAAAGATTCGTCAGGAAATCCACTGATAAGTGAGACCATGGCTGTTGTGGAACGGGGAGGGGTTGTAACTTCCCTCTAGGAAGGTGCCTAGGAGCCTTAGTCTGGGCACACACCAAACAGGAAGAGACAAAAACCCTAACGTCCCTAGCCAAGGTGGGCCACCAATATTCCCCCGGAGGTCCCGCACTGGCCTCGCCACCCCAGGATGACCCGAGGAGGGTAGGGTGTGAGCCCACTGAATCTGTTGGTCCCAAACACCAAGCGGCACGTACTTACGCCCAGCCGGACACAGAGGAGGCGCAGGCTCCGCCCGTAACGCCCGCTCGATGTCTGAGTCCACCTCCCATACCACTGGTGCCACCAGCCTCGAGGCTGAAAGGATGGGAGTAGGCTCGGTGGACCGATCCTCCGTGTCATAGAGACGGGACAGTGCGTCGGCCTTCGCGTCCAGGGAGCCTGGCCTATAAGACAGTGAACCTGAATCGGGTGAAGAACATGGCCCACTTTGCTTGACGCGGATTCAGTCTCCTAGCTTCCCGAATATACTCTAGATTCTGATGGTCGGTCCAGATGAGAAAAGGGTGCTTAGCCCCCTCAAACCAGTGTCTCCACACCCTCAAGGCCTTGACCACTGCTAACAACTCCCGGACCCCCACATCATGGTTACGCTCCGCCGGACTGAGCTTCCTCGAAAAGAAAGCGCAGGGGTGGAGTTTTGGTGGCGTCCCCGAGTGCTGTGATAGCACGGCACCCACCCCAGCCTCGGATGCGTCCACCTCCACTATGAATGCTAGAGACAGGTCCGGGTGCACCAACACGGGTGCATCCGTGAACAGCGACTTCAACCTATTGAAGGCTCTGTCCGCCTCTGCCGACCACCGCAAACGCACTTCAGCAGTGAGGTAATGGGGGCCGCTACCTGGCCAAAACCCCAGATAAACCTCCGGTAGTAATTGGCAAACCCCAAAAACCGCTGCACCTTCTTCACCGTGGTAGGAGTCGGCCAATTACGCACAGCCTTAATGCGGTCACACTCCATCACCACCCCAGAGGTGGAAATGTGATAACCCAAGAAGGAGGCGGTTCGTTTTGAGAACACACACTTCTCAGCCTTGACGTATAGGTCATGCTCCAGCAGTCTACCAAGCACCTTGCGTACCAGAGACACATGCGCTGCGCGGGAGGATAATCGATCAGAATATCATCGATATAGACAACCACGCCCTGCCCGTGCAGGTCCCTGAGAATCTCGTCTACAAAGGATTTAAAGACGGCTGGAGCATTCTTTAACCCATACGGCATGACGAGGTACTCCTAGTGAGCGCAAGACAGAGAGCGCCGGAGCCGGAGGGAGGAGAAAGGGGATCCAGAGCTGGAGGAACCGAAGGTGGAGTGAGGAGACCACTCCTCTACCATCAGTCCATTCTCTCCATAATCTGGTCCCTCGCCAATCCTCTCCGATGGAGGACGGTGGTATGATGGAGGACACGTTCCTCCATCGATGGGAGGGGGTTGGCAGCTGCTCCTGCTGACTCCATTCTTTAATGGTGCAGGATTTTCTAACGCCCGGGGTGTAGTGGGGAAGAAGTCAGGCGCAGGAAGCAGAGAGTTCAGGGTAGCGTTTACTTTTAATGCACCACAACGGTGAACAGACGCCAACCCAAACAAATGCCACAAACACGGGGGACTTAAACAGTCCAGCAAAAATCCAAACACACGGACAACCGTGACATACAGCCGTGGACACATGTACACTGAAATAATCCCGCACAACCAGCAGGCGGGCCGGCTGGTAAATAAAGCCCAACCAATTAGCCTAAACTAAACACAGGTGCAACCAATAAACAGAAAAGGGGGAAAAAGGGATCAATGGCAGCTAGTAGGCCGGTGACGACGACCGCCGAGCGCCACCTGAACAGGAAGGGGATCCACCTTCGGTAGGAGTCGTGACGAAAGCGGTAAGTTTTAACAACTCAATCTCTTATCCTTTCTTCCTATAGTAGTAGCAGTGAGTATTTATAGTATTATTGACAATTATATAATTATTATTATCTGTATTGTATTTATTGTTATCTGAAAGAGGCTTTGTTTTTAGTCTGTCTGAGGGGCTGCAAGTCTTTGACAGGGTGGGAAACCTGAGGTGCTTAGTCCAGTGTATTTGATACAATAGTGGCAAACGAACAAAGTGAGAGCGGGGTATGAGCATATATTGAGCATATTACATACTATATGCCGACCATGGCTAAGGGAAACACCTTTGTTCATTTTTATAAATGTATTTAATTACTCCAAACTCCACTATGGCCAAGACCAAAGAGCTGTCAAAGGACACCAGAAACAAAATTGTAGACCTGCACCAGGCTGGGAAGACTGAATCTGCAATAGGTAAGCAGCTTGGTTTGAAGAAATCAACTGTGGGAGCCATTATTAGGAAATGGAAGACATACAAGACCACTGATAATCTCCCTCGATCTGGGGCTCCACGCAAGATCTCACCCCGTGGGGTCAAAATGATCACAAGAACGGTGAGCAAAAATCCCAGAACCACACGGGGGGACCTAGTGAATGACCTGCAGAGAGCTGGGACCAAAGTAACAAAGCCTACCATCAGTAACACACTATGACGCCAGGGACTCAAATCCTGCAGTGCCTCTCATCTTTTTATGTGGGAAAACTTGCACAATTGGTGGCTGACTAAAATACTTTTTTTGCCCCACTGTACTAGTCAGGGGCAATGGGAACCAGGTGTGAGTAATGAGACAAGACAGTCCGGGGTTGGTGGTAATGAATCCAGTTCAGTAACGCCTAGAAGGCCCGGTGACGCAGGCCTCTGGAGCTGGTGAACGGAATGAGCAGCAGTAGGGGGTCTGTGATAGATCACATATTTGTGATCATTTTTTAGTGGTCCCTGCAGCCTACCAACGCAAATATGTGATTGGAACAATCACATTGTTGCCCAAAAAGCATCTAAACAATGTTTTGCGTTCCTCAATTTCACCTGCATCTAGGCTACATAAGTGTGTGAACTCATCCATGCTTTTATGTTTGTATGATTGTTTTGAATGTGTTATGTACTCTGTGCTCATGTGAGGTTTTACTGTGTGCATGTAGAAGTGTTTGTAGTAGTTTCTAGGTCTTTTCTCCCACTAAGAGCAGATTGTCTTACTTTATCTTTAAAATCCACCTCTGTTCCTCTCCCCTATTCCCTGTGCTTCCCTGGCTCACAGAGCTACTCCAGATGAATAGAAACTGTGGATAACTTCCTGGATTGAAGATAAAATATTCTCACTCTGAGAAAAACACTGTCAGATTGGTGCAAGAGACATTCTTGGCAAAAACAGATTTTGTTTTTGTTTGTTCGGAGTTTTGTTGAAGAAATTATATTATCGGTGCAAGTCTCACTTGAGTATAAAACATTCTGTGCCAATAGGCCTAATTGTCTGAAACAATGACATGCACATATGAAAAACTAAATTCTACACACATTCTACAATATTGTATGTTTATCCTGTTCCATAACACATGGAACACATTCTCTATGCCCTACAATGTAGTTCTACACCTGAACTTTGGCTTTTTATTTCCAAATATGGATGTTCCCTTTGTTCAAAGGAGCTGTCTGGCACACCCTGCTCTGCTCTCATTTAACACAGTGGTGTCACCTCTCAGGTCGGATGGATCCACTTCCAGTTGCAGGAAATGATCACAGAGACGCTTAAGCATCATTCTACATTACCTATGCAGATGTGTGTGATCTGTCAGGAGCTTCTCTTTGGGTCTGCATGCTGGAAGACAAATGCTCAGTTTCATCTCGAGTTTAGGAGCAGTCTTTTGTTTTCCTCTTACAGGCTTTGATGTCAGCGTCTGTGGATCATTCTCCTCCTCTTTGTCTTCTTGGGTTTCTGTTCCTTTCAATTTCTGTGTAGTATTGTCAAAGAGTATTTGTTCACGATTTCAGTTGTCAGAACTCTATTTCAATGCAAATGTAACACCCAGTTTTAAATTATGATAATAACAGATAACATTTCTGTTACCTTTTTCTCATTATGCCGTAAGTACATACTAATACCCCATTTTGTAAATAGAAAAATATCAAATTATGGCTAACTAATAGATCAACAGCAATCATGCTGGAGGAGTAGTCTCTAGCGCAGGGGTCTCCAACAGGTGAGTGTGAGCTAACAATAGCGATGCTAATGATAACCGTCTTGTGGGTAGACAAAAACTTTCCCCAAAAACCTTCTCAATTAAATTTTAACTGCAGAGTAAGCTTACCTGATTGAACTATTTCGTGATTATTTGTATCAATTGGGTGGCGATTGTTTTGCAAACTCTGCTATGACATGTGCTGCAGCAGTTGGCCTAACAGCAGAAACATCGATAGACTTACACATACCTCTGTTGCTAGATGCGCAAAATAAAATCTTGAATTTGGTCTTCACTACTCTAGCCCATAGAAACGTATTGAATAACACATTCAGAAATGGGAAACCAGTAAAAAAAATATAAGGAGTAAGCTTTTGAAGTGTCTGTCCTATATCTAGATTATAGACGCCACGGTCGTCATATCTACTAGCAGGATTGTTTAAAGCTCAGTGTTAAATGAAATATCCTACCATCATATCGAAGTCAATGTGACACAAATCTCAATGAAAATTTGCAAATGAACTTGATTGGAGGAACACAACACACTCCCCGCCTCTTGTCATGAGCCGTCCGGCTGTTACCGAGAACTACGTAATGGATTTTTTAACAGTGTCATTAGCAATTGATTTAAGGTATTTCTTGCGCCTACCTAGCTCAAAGTCTCGATGTTGAATATAGCGTCTGTAAAGTGACCAGTGGATTAAAAAAAATGCCGGATTGACTAAGTTTGTCGGTGCAACAGTTTTTATTACATTTATAATTTCTCTCTCATGTGCGAATTTCTATCCGTTAAGATCCAGCGATGTGATACCTTTTTGTAGCATTTCTGACAATGCTATCATCAGCCAAATCTCAGAGTTCTAACACCGGGTCAGTTGCTCGGCAACAACACAGCTGCTTGCACCATCCTGGCAGTCAGAAGAAGTGTAGATAGCTAGTTATATGTGGGAATTCAAGCTGATATTAATCAATAAATGCAAACATATATTTTGCTTAGCTAGGTAGCTAGCTAGCTAACACCAGTCAGCTGAAAGCTAGCTATCTAGCTAACGATCAGGCAAAGAACATTAGCTATATTTATTTATCGATGGTGTGTTACACAAATCACTCTAGGCATTAGCTAGCTAGCTAGTTAGAGCCATACAACAACAGCTGAAGCTACCTAATGATAGCTAGTTCACGTCTAAATGCCAATCCTACATTTTTCCACAAAACATAGCTAGCTAACGTTTATCAGTTTAAAATCAGCACCAAACTTTGAACAAATTGTCACACTAATAACTTACTATGAAGGCAATGGGCTTTTACAATACTAGCCAGCAGTGACGTGGCAATGTTGAAGCCAAGAGCAGAGACTGAACCAGACCACGAAACGGCGACTTGAGAAAAAGTAAAGACATTACTTGAAAAAAATAGACAATGGAATAATACAGGAAACTCAAAAACCAAAACAATAAACATTAGAACTTGAAAACTACATGGGGGAGACATACAGGAAACCAAATTCATGAGCTAACACAATTGGAACAGAAAGCACACTTCTCTTAAAGGGGAAACAATAATGAAATATTAACAAACACCTAGGTAACAAACAAACCCTCTAAGGCAATCTCTGCCACCCTCTGGTGCCCGGAGGAACCATTCCAGTAGCTAGCTACTACATAGTCCAGGCTACAGTAAGAGCTAGCCACATTTCACTGTCAGACAGGACACAACTCAAAATGCTGAGAAAAAAAATGTTCACGGACTGCAGTGCTTTCTAGCATTAGAAAAACATCCATAATATATTCTAGTGAGGATTTTAACCATTATTTTACCAAGTATATTGACAATAAACATTTTGTACACAGGGACCCAAGGAATATTTGCAGGGTAGAGGAGAAGAGAAGAATGTGCCAATTTGAAAGCTTACTTTTTGTTGTTGTAGCTTGCGATAATGCAGGGTTGGAGACCCCTGCTCTAGCGTTCTGGTATTCAGTATTGACGGTCACCTCATCATACAGGAATAATCCACTCAAACTATCTTTTGGGATTTCTTTTTCCATTAGTTCACTATTGATACAGTCCCAAAATGTTTTGCATGTCAGCTGTCAAATGTTCAAGATATATCACTTTCAAAAGCACATTGTAACTTGCCACATCATCATGATGATGAGTTTTTTTTGTGGATTATTCCTTTAATGTGAAATACAGAGGAGACACTCTGAACAGAAACACAGTAGGTGTCGCCGGCCAGGGAGGGATATCTCCCATCATCCTCTTTGTCAGTGCTTCAACAGTGAAGTCTCTCTTGGGAGCCAGAGGGAGAGAGGCAGGGAGCTATAGCACTTTCATAAAAAGCAAGGGCCGGTTCTGCCAGTATTATCATCCATAATAGCATTCTGCCACAGTTCAATGGCCACAAAAACAGCTGCTATCAATTGGCCAGGCCCTTGTCGACAGTACCTCAGCTACCCCCGGTGGCCAGCTCTACCGCAGACACGGATCCACCAGCTGTCAGTCACTGTCACTCAGATGCATTTAATTAGGAGAGCAAAATGTCAACGGTGAACCAGGAGCCAGGTATGCTCTGCCTTCGTTTTGGGGGGGGTAGTTATTTACTCAAATAGTGGTCTGGGGGGGATAAAAAGGGCTTTAAAAAAATTGTAATAAAGATTGTATTTGGACAATCGCAAACAAACATTTTTTTAAATTTGTGTTGGGAAGTTGTGCATTTTAGAAGATGACCAAGCTGAAGTGACGAATCCACAACCCACACTGACTCTGAAGTAGAGTAGAATGTTGTTTGGGAGAATGTTTAGTGTGGATCCAACCCAGCTAACAACTAACATCACCACAACTCTCGAGAATGTTCCCATTGGAGTCTAAATAGGTCATTAACCTAACACTTTCATAGGAGTGTTCCTGTGATGTGCAAGGAATGTTTCCAATATACCATTACCTTAATGTCACAGAATATTCTCAGAACGGGGTTACCATGTTGTCAGAACTTATGATATTCATTTTCTAGACACGTTAAATGTATCGTTTTCTGTGGGTTGGGAGACTATTCCATCAACGTCCCACCAAATATACACAGAACATGGTTGCCATGTTCTCAGAACATATGTTCGAGACATGTTTTATGGGAATGTGAAACACCTATCAATGTCCCATGAAACGTGTCTAGAACATTAATATTGTAAATTCTGAGAACATGGCAACCATGTTTGGTGGAACATTGATGGAATATCCGCCTAACCCTCAGAAAACTGGACACGTGAATGTTCTTGCAACGTCCCATAAAACGCATCAAAAAAATGAATGTTGTATATTCTGAGAACATTGTAAACACGTACTAGATAATTATTCTTAACATTAAGGGAATGTTCTCCTAACTTTAACACCAAAACATGCTAAAAAGGTTCTCAAAAGGTTTTTGCTAATATACAGTTGAAGTGGGAAGTTTACATACACCTAGGTTGGAATGAGTAAAACTCGTTTTTCAACCACTCCACAAATTTCTTGTTAACAAACTATAGTTTTGGCAAGTCGGTTAGGACATCTACTTTGTGCATGACACAAGCAATTTTTCCAATAATTGTTTACAGACAGATTATTTCACTTATAATTCACTGTATCACAATTCCAGTGGGTCAGAAGTTTACATACACTAAGTTGACTGTGCCTTTTAAACAGCTTAGAAAATTCCAGAAAATTATGTATGGCTTTACAAGCGTCTGATAGGCCAATTGACATCATTTGAGTCAATTGGAGGTGTACCTGTGGATGTATTTCAAGGCCTACCTTAAAGCTCAGTGCCTCTTTGCTTGACATCATGGGGAAATCAAAAGAAATCAGCCAAGACCTCAGGAAAATGTTTTTAACCTCCACAAGTCTGGTTCATCCTGGGGAGCAATCTCCAAACGCCTGAAGGTACCACTTTCATCTGTACAAACAATAGTACGCAAGTATACACACCATGGGACCACGCAGCCAACATACTTCTCAGGAAGGAGACGTGTTCTGTCTCCTGGAGATGAATGTACTTTGGTGCGAAAAGTGCAAATCAATCCCAGAACAACAGCAATGGACTTTGTGAAGATGCTGGAGGAAACAGGTACGAAAGTATCTATATCCACAGTAAAACGAGTCCTATATCGACATAACCTGAAAGGCCGCTCTGCAAGGAAGAAGCCACTGCTCCAAAACCACCATTAAAAAAGCCAGACTATGGTTTGCAAGTGCACATGGGGACAAATATTGTAATTTTGGAGACATGTCCTCTGGTCTGATGAAACAAAAATAGAACTGTTTGGCCATAACAACCATAATGAAGAGCACCATTCCAAACGAGAAGCACGGGGTTGGCAGCATCATGTTGTGGGGGTGCTTTGCTGCAGGAGGGACTGGTGCACTTCACAAAATATATGGCATCATGGGAAAGGAAAATTACGTGGATATATTGAAGCAATATCTCAAGACATCAGTCAGGAAGTTAAAGCTTGGTCGCAAATGGGTCTTCCAAATGGACAATGACTCCAAGCAGACTTCCAAAGTTGTGGCAAAATGGTTTTAGGACAACAAAGTCAAGATATTGGAGTGGACATCACAAAGCCCTGTCCTCAATCCCATAGAAAATGTGTGGGCAGAACTGAAAAAGCGTGTGTGAGCAAGGTCTACAAACCTGACTAGTTACACCAGCTCTGTCAGGAGGAAAGGGCCAAAATTTACCCAACTTATTGTGGGGAGTTTGTGGAAGGCTACCCGAAACGTTTGACCCAAGTTAAACAATTTAAAGACCAATGCTACTAAATGCTAATTGAGTGTATGTAAACTTCTGACCCACTGGGAATGTGATGAAAGAAATGAAAGCTGAAATAAATCATTCTCTCTACTATTATTCTGACATTTCACATTCAAAGAATTAAGTGGTGATTCTACCTGACCTAATACAGGGAAGTTTTACTAGGATTAAATGTCAGGAATTGAGAAACTGAGTTTAAATGTGTTTGGCTAAGGTGTATGTAAACTTCAGACTTCAACTGTAGATAGAATGTTCCCCTAACTAACTAAAAACATTACGGGTAACATTACAAAAACGTTTTCTCTCCCTGTAACTGTTAGCTGGGTAGTCTGCTGGGTCTATGGCGGCTGTAGGTAGTGTGATAGCTATATCAGTCTCTGTAACAGATGGCCCAAACAGAGCTCCCTGCCATCTTCTAGTCAGTGGGCGGGGTGTGTATCGGCCATCGCCAGGAGCAGCAGCAAGTGCGTCTGTGTGTGTCAGAATCACGGCTCTCTTTTCGTCCGCTGTGAGGAGGTTTCAGTCAGCCAGCCAAGCTGTTAAGAGTGGCACCCTGTGGTGTGGGACTTGGGCACCAGTCCTGTGAATCTTGTTGTCTCAAGTGGTGCTCTGAGTGATGACATCAGGTCTCCTAACTTATCCCACCTCGCCTTCCAAACGGTCTGTCACTAACGACTGTTCTAGGCTACAATGACCCAGGCCAGGTATTAATAGGTAGTGGTGTACAATGATGATGAAGACTCCACCTGGTAGAGATATATTGTATTACCCAATGTTCTTAATCACTGCTTCAACTGCTGGGAGGCTCTCTTCATCCCATATCTTTCTCCCAATTGAGCTGGTCTGCTGTGTTCATTGGGAATTGGAATTCAATTTGGATGGTAACTCCCTATTGGCAACAGCAGCATGTAAGGTATGGTCCATATCCAAACCTATGTATTCCTTTGGAATGTCGCAGTATTTCCCTCTTTGTGATTAGAATCCAAATGTTGAGGATTCAGAGAAAGTGGGATGTTGAGAGGGTCCAGAATTGACATTTTGAGGAAACACATGGCAGAGACACTGAAGGAAATCACTGGGAAAGGATCATCTCTCATTCAGTCCTCAATTTAGGTCCACTCATCTGGTAAATACATTACCTCTGTCCCTATCCAACCCTGTAATTTTACAATACCCTAACATATAATTTGAAGCTCATCCACAACAGGGGAAATAGCATGCATTTTGATACAGTCTAATGCACATGAGTCCCTGGTGGATCGATCTCCTGTTGTTCACTTTCAACTTCCAGTCCTGGAAGAGATCTGAAATATGTTTATGACTGACTGGTTTATTTACGACTGTTTTCCTCCTAAACATGCCCTCCACCCATAGGTCAGGAACAGAAGGTCTTTCTATCGACATATCCCTGATTATGAAATATGGTCAAGATAATCTTGAAAAATGGCTTACCAAATATGTCTTAAACCATATTCGGTAGTTCATTTATACAGTGATACAGAACTATTTTCAGTGTAATGCTCTGCTACTTATTTACATTTAATGGGTCAGGAAACACAACATGATTGATATCGGTAACATATGTGTCCTTTTAGCCAGTCTCATTTGGCCTTTAAGATGTGAGATGGGTTTCAGTTGTCAAATAAACAGACTTTTATGCAGAATTCATTAGATGTCTGTATTTGATGGGAACATTGAATAATGTCCTCAGAACCTTATCTCCTAAATCTTATCTCCCAAACTTATTTCAGGTTTGCTCTTCTAGTTTAAAAAAAGTTGTCAATGTGCTGTTCTTCCTCTCTTTTCTTTCATCGTCACACTAAAAGTAATTATTTATTTCTTAAATCATTAACAGCGGGTGGATAAAGTGAATTTCGCCCTGTAATATTTCAAACAAAAAAGTTCAAAGCTCAGAGGTCTGGGTAAGAAGTCTTTATTTTTTTAAAGACATTTTTATTCTGCTTCAGTCTTTCATGTCAGTTCTTCGGGATCATAATTTTGTGTCTTGGAAGATTGACATGGACAAATTGAATCAGTCATGATTCAGAGGATAGAATACATCGTCACACTTGAATTTAAGTTAAATGTGGTATGGTGAAGTTAATCCTTTAAAAAAAAAAGTTGTTTCTTTTATACTTTGTTTTTATTGTAGGAACACAAAGAAAGTACAAATAAAGTCAAATAAAAGAACAACAAAAAAAGATCTGGCAGTTACAGTGCACTTCATACTTTCATCATCATATCATCATATTAGTTACATTAACATCTTTGAATTAGACCTTTTCCAAGTACAAAACCCATTTTTCCCAGTATTCTTGACCTCTCTCCTGTTGAGTTCTTAAAGCAAAGGTCATACGCTCCGTGTGGTGTATTTCTTCTACAATGTCTATCCATTGTGTCACTGTGGGAGGGTCTTTTTGTATCCATTTCCTAGTGATAGCCTTTTTACTGGCTGGCAGTAGGACATTCAAGAGGTACTTTTCTCTATTGTGTAAGTTATCAGGTATTTCATCCATGTACAAAGAAATGAATGTTTGTTCTATGTCAAATCCCATTATTTTTCCAATGTTAGATCTTATTTCTCCCCAGTTTCGATTGCGGGGCAAGTCTAAAAGATATGAGAGTGGTTCGCCCTCAATAGACCGCATTCTCTCCAACAAGGATGTAGTGAGCCAGTCTGTTTTGATTTCAGTTTAGGTGTTATGAAGAAACCTACAACATTCTTCCAACAGAATTCTCTCCATGACCTTGAGTTGGTGGAGCTTTGTTGAGTCTCTAATATGTTCAACCATGTTTCATCAGTTATTTCAATGTTAAGTTCCTCCTCCCATTTCTTTCTAATATAGTTTGTAGAATGTTTCTTTGAGGATTGAATACCCAAGTAGAGATTTGAAATTGTTGTTTTGTTACTCCCCAAGTTGTATGTGTTAGTGATTACTTGGATCCATTTTGGAGGTGCTTGAGGGTCAGTCACTTTTATCTCCCTTAAGAAATAGTGTCAAACTTGTAGGTATCTGTAAAAAATCTTGTTTATCCAAGCCATGTTTTTTACTGGTTTTTAAGTTATCTATGTTCCCATTTCTTATAATTGTAATAAATTATGTGATGATGTGATGTGATGCCTTTCTGCGTCCATTGTTTAAATCTGCTGTCCTGCGTTGCAGGGATGAAGCTGGGGTCGTATGCAGGACAACTCAGCAGTTTGATCTCTCTGTCTAAATTATTTTTCTTAACTACCCTAAATGACGTCTTCAGAGATAAATTAATCCACTGATTTTGTGTATTGTATATTTATTTTACCATGTCCTTATTTCCCAGTACTGACTGTATGGGTATCTCTGTCAAAGTAGTCTCGTGTCTTTCCATTTGGATTCGTATTCTGAATTGCACCAACACACCAGAGGTCTCAATTGGGCTGACACATAATAATCTTTTAGGTTTGGTAAGGCCATAACCCCACAGTTTTTTGGTAACTGTAATGTTGTATATCTAGTTCTTGGTCTCTTACTGTTCCAGATAAACCTTGATATCCGTTTATCCCATTCCCTAAACTGTTTAGGCGGGATTTCTATGGGCAGTGATTGGAACAAATACAGTAACTTTGGCAGGATGTTCATTTTGATTGTTTCAATTCTACTACTAAGATCTAAGGGAAGTGAATTCCACCTGTCTAGGTCATATATTTTCTTGTTAATATTATCGTAATTCATGCAATAAAGTTTGAGTATCTTTTGGTAAATTTACTCCAAGATATTTAATGGATGAAGAGGGCCAGGTGAAGTTATACCTACTCTTCAGCTCTTCCTGTGGGGTATAATTTATATACTAGGGCTTGGGTCTTGTGTACGTTAAGCACATATTCTGAATATGTTCCAAATGTTTGTAAAACATCCATCAATCTAGGTACACTTGAGCCTGGGTCTTTAAGGAATAACAGAACGTCATCAGCATACATGCATATCTTATGTTCACTGCCTCTTATTGTTATTCCCTCTAAGGTTGGGTCCTGTCTTATTTGCTGTGCTAATGGTTCGAGGTACAAGGAGAAGAGTGTGGGTGAGAGATTACAGCCTTGTCTTGCCCCTCGCTCTAATTTTGTCGTTCGTGTCAAATGTCCATTTATCTTTATTCTAGCGGTCAAACATTAATACAGTGTTTTGATGCACTGTATCACTTTGTTGAAACCAAATCTTTCCATAACTTGGAATAGGTAATCCCATCCCACTGAATCAAATGTTTTTTCTGCATCTAGGCTGATTAATATTGCACTTGTCTTATTCTGAGTAATGTGGTCCATGACATGTAGTGTTCTCCTTATATTGTCCCGTGTCTGCCTATTTTGTATGAAACCAGTTTGATCTTCGTCAATCAATTCTGGGATTATGTTCTCCATTTATTTTGGCTATTATTGATGCATATAGTTTATAATCTGTGTTAATTGTGATAAGAAAGAATGCAGTTCATATAGACCTATCTTTACCCTCTTTTGGGATTACTGATATGATGGCCTCTCTTTCCATGACGGTGGGAGACCCCCCTCCCCAGAGTCCAGTTAAAACAGGCCTTAAGTAGAGGTGCTAATTGTTCTCTGAAGGTCTTGAACCATTCTGAAGGGAAGCCATCAGTGCCTAGAGACGTATTGACTTTTTGTTGAGATATTGCTTTATTAATTTCAACAGTGGATATTTCTAAAGTTTGTCTATCATGTTGCTCTGTCCCAATTCAGGGGAGATCAAGTGAGTTCAAAAAGTGCTCTATTGTCTGTGCATCTGCCTTCTCTGGTTGCTTGTACAGGTTTGTGTGATATGATTCAAATGCATTTTGTATTTCATCTAATTTGCATGTGATCTTGTTTTGGGGGTCTTTTATTTTGAAAATGGCATTCTGTGCTCGTTGTTTCCTGAGTCTCCATGCTAGTAATTTGGTTGCCTTGTTTTACCTTTTGAATCTCCCCTAATATAAGAGGCTCTTTGTATTGACTATGAGATCGTTCTAAGTTTCTTAGGGTTTCCTGTAACTTCAGTAGTTTCTGTGCTTTTAATCTTTTTCTTGAGAGATGATGTGGCGAAGTTAATCCTTTTGAAATGCTTTCTGCTTTTACATAGTATCTGCATGACCAACTCTTTGTATACTTAAATAATATCATACACTGTGTATTCTATTCATAGTAATTATGCATGCCATTTTAGCTGCATTACTTAGTATGGTAGATTAATCTTATCAACAGTGTTGAAAAATGCTAGCAGAGCACCTTTATCAACATTTTACTCCTTCTCTTCATGTTTAACCATCTGTTGATAATGTGTTCTTACAGCAGAACAGTATTATTGCAGCATAAAGTATTCTCACAGTTTTATTACTGCATCCATTTGTTCAAGAGACAATTGATTTTCTGCTTAACCATTCTCATTATTCACATTTTATGACCATGAAGACTGTCCTCATTCCTCAATTCTGTCACAGATATCCTGATTACTGGTTGTGTGAATAGAACTAAAATCAACTATGTGTTAAATTAATAAATAGTAATTGCTTTGGTAAATCTGTTTCCAAACCATCTACCAGGAATCCTGTCACAGAGTAGTAAACAGACATTCATAACTACATCTCTGCCTTTCTCTGTCTCCCATCACGGAATTCACTACCCTATCAGATGACAGCATAGAGGCCAAGGCTAAGCAGCTGTACTAACAGCAGACATACCTGGGCTTGAAGGACATCCAGCAAGCCAGTTACAGCATCCTCCTGGCCCCTCCCACAGCAGCATTGTACACTGGGACAGCCACCAGTGTTTCCTACCCAGCGGGCTCAGCTTGACCCCAGGAACCACAACAACAACCCCACGGCAGACCAACACTTCTCATACGCTGCCTGCTATGCCAAGGGCAGTCTAGGGGTACAGTCATCTCCTAGTTCTTCACCCCCAACCATTGTTGAGTAATATCAGTGTAAGCATTTCTTGTAGCTCTCCTCCCCAGCCAACATATGTGTGTGGTGTTCCTGACTGGAGGGTAGTACAGTAGCAACCCTGCCCTCTGCCCTCAAACTAGTTGGCTCCAGTTAGCTTTGTTTTGAATCCCTTCTCTCTCACAGCGGGGATCACCCAAAAGGCCACAGCCAGAGGTCAAGAAGTAAATTTATGTTAAAGGAATAGTTCACCCAAATTACAAAATTACACATTTGTTTTCTTACCTTGTACATACTGTGACTGCTTAAAGGGTATGTCAGCAATCCATGCTTTGGTCTCGCTTCCCTGGCAGTGTCTGGCACTGTTTCCAAATGCTAACATTTAATCCGTTGTGGCACAAATCCCATTCCAGTCATGAGATCAATATTATCATTTTTCACGTATCATGTTGAAATCATCTATAAGTGACTTTGGTGAGCGTCACAATACATTTTAGAAACTTTCGGATGATTTTGACAAGATGCACAAAGAAATGCTAATATCGGTCCCATGACTTGAATGGGATTTGTGCCACAAATACTAAAATGTTAGCATTTGGAAACAGTACCAAGGAAACTAAACCAAAGCATGGATTGCTTTCATACCTTGTCCATAGACTACTTACAGGTTAAAGAAAACAACATGCCATTTTGTAATTTGGTTGCGCTATGCCTTTAAACTTGGTCCACAATTAAGGTCAATCAAAATCACAGTCCACTTTTCTGAGTCACAATAAACATCCCCTCCCTCTCTGCAGAATATGAGAGCGCTGCTTCCTACGTCAGAATAATGACCAAATCCTGGCGCAAATGCCTCCTTGAGATTGAATATTAATCCAAGTCTTTATGCAAGTCAGGCCACACACTCCCAGACATACGACATATAGCCAGGCTATTTTTAGAGGTTATGCTTTCTGTTTCCAGGGGAACACAAAGAGAGAGTTACTGAAGGAGATGGCTGTTAGCTGAGGGGACTAAATGCACACGAGAAAAGTTGGAGAATCAAAAGGCTCTACCAAGTTAGTCCTCTGGATCTGTCTCCCCAAAAGAGGGATCAAAGTCATCCATTACCGGCCTGGTTCCATTCACTCTTCAGTTTGCTACCTTTAATTAAATGGCATTTGCAATATCTAAACATCAGTTTAGAAAAACAAAGATGGCTGGTTTGATGGATGAAAGTCCTGGGGACACAATAGTAATGTGCTTGGCTCCACAGGATCTCTGAGCCTGTCACGTGACAGAGGGGTCAGTGACCAATTCGCATTAGTCCACTCCCTAGTCTCAGCATCGCAGAGAGAGAGCATGGATAAAACAAAATACAGGGACAACCTACAGACAGTTGTAACGTATTGGAACACACAGTATTTCTCTCTGTAGACCATCTAATGACTGCCTTTTGTTAAGGTGGTATTTTAGTGCATATAGATAAACTTCCCAATGTCCGCTCTTTAAACATACCTACACAGTGAACATATGATCTCCATTGTCACTTAACCATCTATTTCTCTCTACAAATCCTCTGATGGCTACCTTTCTGTTAAGGTGGTCTTTTAGTGCATATATATTTAATATAGAGGTTTAAGCGACAATGGTGTTTCTGTTCACTGTGTAGCTGTGTTTAAAGAGGGGACATTGGGAAGTTTCTCTAGGATCATCTTTTAGATAGACATATATTCTGTTTCATGGGTTTATGATGTTCATTTAGTAAAGCCCTATAAATGCTGGGCAGTGACTACCATGAGCTATTTTAGACTCATTCTCTCAAACAGAGAAAATATGTGATCCTCTCTTTATCTTAGTCATCCAACTGTACTTGACAGCCTTGTCACAACATATCTAACTTTACAATTTATATTACTCTGGAACTATACAGCGAAGGATGGTAGACTGGAAGAAAACAACATCAACAACAACAGTATAACGAGGCTCTTTTAGCTTGGTAGAGCTTTACATACTCATTGGCCAGACCAGGATCCTCCTCAGGGCTCTGTTTGAAGAATGAATTACCATTATTTGAGCCTGCAACACATCCACCACTACACTACCTGCCTTAGCCTCGCTCATTAAAGTAATGCATTATCAGGCACATGGAACTGCAAGGTACAATATGCTGCATATTATCTTTATCCATTAGCTGCACCGGTACACTCTAAGACAACTACAGTAGACCAAAATCATCTTAAATTGGCTATTTAATATTCTGACTGACTTTATAGCTCTGTCTTTCATCTCTGTCTCTTGTCAGTGGAGATCTCCATTCATTTGAGATTTGCTCCTTAGAATCAAATACACTAAGGTTTCCTGTTCAAAAACAAGTGCGCGGCTTTGCCTCATTACACTTTCCGTAAGCTGTCTTGTCTTCATATTTGATTGCAACTAACTATAATTTCATAAAGACACAGAGACATTTAATTCGGCAATTGTTTCCTTCAAGCTGACTCTGGCGAATTGCAGTTTTTTCGTCAGAGCGAGGAGCAGCCAGAGCAGAGCAGAGCAGGCTGGAGAAGAGAAGGCAGACTACCTCTTTGTCTCTGATTGTGTTAACTCTGCACAATAGCTATTTAAATACATGAGTCTGTCCCAGGATGTCTCCTGCTGGACCCAGAGTAAACAAAGCCATCCACTAAGGGTAATAGATATTCTTACTAATTCAGCAGTACTGCTCTGGTCAAGTGGTGTATGAGTCCCCCTTCCAGTCTCCCTGTCCACCCCCTCTAAGCCTCAACAGTGCCTGGTGAATTTTGATTACACCAAGCTCATAGACTGGAACATACTGATTAATGCAGTGCGTTTTTTTGGAGGTGGGTCATTGCTTGTAAACATTCCTTATGTTTATACTGTGCAGTGCTCTAGTGTTGCATGTGATGCATGGCTCTCATTCTGGTATGATTATGCTACAGTAGAAGTGTTCAATTGACATTTCATTGTGAGGGATTTGAATTTGCTCCTCATTCAAGCAGGACATGTTGCCACCCTCTCTGTCTGAGGCACCTGATTGAGGTGGCAATTCAACTCCTCAGCATGATAATAGTTAATTATTGTGAGGACTTTTGCTCCCTTCAATCACGGTGATGGAGAAACAATCATTGCCTCCCTCATCCACCATGTAGGCCAGATGAATAGTGAACAGGGAATAATGAATCTGGTTTACAGACGGAATATGCTCAGTGCGGCAAGCAACATTGTTCATTACATTACCTCTAGAAAGAAAAACAGACATTTTCAGACTAGAAATCCCTCTGTATTTCAATTTGGTGTCAGTTCCGTGGAGTTTAACGAAGCGCTTTTATGATGCCAATGCTGATAAGGGTGATAAATCTCCCACTCCCCTGGACTCTTGTCGCAAACGAGATCTACTCTGCTCATTGGCATCGCATCTTATTTGCCCCCAGGCCACATGAAAAATGAACAGGACCCAGGTAATGCAGCAGGAGTGTCCCACTCAGAAATAGCACCGCTGCTGTTACACCTTGAACTTTTAACTCTGGCTCCTCCAGCACACAGACAGACATTTGGTCATTAGACGTTTGGTCATTAGTCATTATTGTGCCTTCCAAACCCCGCCACAGGAGTGATTATTGCAACTATAATTCCAATTAGGTTGCAGATCATCTTTTGTGCCTTTTGTACAAATGATTTCAAATGGTCTCATACTTATTTTTTCCTTTCAAGGCGGTGGTGCTGTATGTGCAATATGGACATTTGGAGGACCTGAGAAAAGCCAGAACAACAATGAATGTCATCAACCAGGTTGCGCTATTAAAACTTGGACAAGCAGCCTTTTTTCAAGGTAACAATCAAAGGTTAGACATCCATCAAATTCCCTTTTCGATCAATATCTAATAATTAAAGATACAGGGGTGTAAGATTCAGAGGCAGGCTGGTTGGTATGTGGTGTGCGGACCCCCAGGGTGATGTCAGTGGTTTGAGCAAAATAATAGTAATACAGAATCACATATGATGTGTGCTCAAAAACAGCCCTCTACTGCACAGAAAACATTCAAACATGCGGAACAATTAAAGCAAATGAAATAAAACCCAAAGTCATATTCAATCATCTAAAATGCATCATAAAACCGCCAAGCGACAAACATTAAATGGGATAGAATGGGATGACTGGTACTAACTTGTTTGTGTGTGTCATTATGGCTTCAAATTGTCAAGTATACCAAATGTAGATTGATGGTCCTGAGCCCTTTGTGATGAAGCCTGTTTGATCTGTGAAGGTGACTGCATGGCTTCTTCATGGAAGAACTGTTGACTGTGGGGATGTTGCTCTGGGGTACAGAATATATATATATATATATATATACTTGTATGTGCGTGTGTTTGATACCATTTCTTTTATTCCTTTGCGTCTGGAATTCACCCGACGGCATTGAGGACTTTAGCACATCAGTCACTGCCTTCATTAATGAGTGTATTGATAACATCGTCCCCACAGTGAACGTATGTACATATCTTAACCAGAAGCCATAGATTACAGGCAACATCTGCGCTGAGCTAAAGGCTAGAGCTGCTGCTTTCAAGGAGCAGCTAGCTAAATGCCTTCTATGCTCGCTTCGAGGCAGGCAACACTGAACCATGCCAGGAGAGCACCAGCTGTTCCAGATGACTGTGTGATCACGCTCTCCGTGGCCGATGTGAGTAAGCCCTTTAAAGAGGTTAACATTCATGAGGCCACAGGGCCAGACAGACTACCAGGACACAAACTCAGAGCATGTGCTGACTAGCTAGCAATTCTTCACTGACATTTTCCACCTTGCCCTGACCAAGTCTGTAATATCTACATGTTTCAATCAGACCACCACAGTCCCCGTGCCCAAGAATGCCAAGGTAACCTGTCTAAATAATTATCGCACCATAGCACTCACACCTGTAGACATGGAATGCTTTGAAAGGCTGGTCATGGCTCACATCAACACCATCCTCCCAGACACCCTCGACCCACTCCAATTTGCGTACCACCCCAAAAAATCCCCAATATCTATTGCACTCCACACTGGTATTTCCCATCTGGGCAAGAGGATCAGCTATGTCAGAATGCTGTTCATTGACCACAGCTCAGCGTTCAACACCATAGTGCCCTCCCGAGTTCATCAATAAGCTAAGGACCCTGGAACTAAACACCTGGATCCTGGACTTCGTGACGGCCTGCCCCAAGGTGGTGATGGTAGGCAACAACATATCTGCAACACTGACCCTCAACACAGGTGCCCCTCGGGTGCGTGCTTGTACTCCCTGTTCACCCACGACTGCGTGGCCGTACACAACTCCAACACCATGATTGAGTTTGTCGTCGACACAACAGTGGTAGGCCTGATCACCGATGACGACGAGACACCCTCATCTAGGGAGGGAGGAGATAAGAGACCTGACAGTGTGGTGCCAGGACAACAACCCCCCTCATTGTCAGTAAGGTAAACGAGCTCATCATGGACTTCAGAAAATGGAGGGCTGAGCACGCCCACATTCATAACGAGGGTAATGTAGCGGAGTGGGCCGAGAGCTTCATGTTCCTCGGTATCCACATCATTGAGGATCTATCATGTTCAGCACACACCAACACAGTCATGAAGAGTGTACGACATCGCCTCTTCTTCCTTAGGAGGATGTAAAGATTTGGCATTGGCCCCTCAGACACTCAAAAAGTAGTAAAACTGCACAACAGAGTATCTTGACTGGCTGCATCACCGCTTGGTATGGCAAGTACTTGGCATCTGACCTCATGGCTCTGCTGAGGGTAGTGCGTACAGCCCAGTACATCACTGGGGCCGGGCTCCCTACCATCCAGGACCTCTATACCAGGCGGTGTGAGAGGAAGGCCAAAAACATTTTCAGACTCCAGCCTCCCAAGTCTCTGCTTTCACACGACAAGCAGTACTGATGCACCAAGTCGTGAATCAACAAGACCCTGAACAGCTTCTACCCCCAAGCCATGACTGCTACATATTTTGCTAAATAGTTAACCAAATAGCTACCCAGACTGCATTGATCATTTTGCACAAACTTGTTTTACTCTTAACATACGCTGCTGTTGTTGTTTGTTATCTGCCACTTCATTCCTAGTTATATGCAGATACAGTGCCTTCAGAAAGTATTCAAACTCCTTCACTTATTCCACATTTTGTGATACAGCTTGAATTCAAAATTGATTAAATATATGTTGTTCTGTTACCCTTCCATACACAATACCCCATAATGACAACTTTTAAACACATTTTAAGAATGTTTTGATAATTTTGGGGAAATTAAATACAGAAATACAGAAAGTATTGACACCCCTGAGTCAAAACATGTTGTATTTACATTTGGCAGCGATTCCAGCTGTGAGTCTTCCTGGCTAAGTCTCCAAGAGTTTTGCACAACTGGATTCTACAATATTTTCACATTATTGTTTTAAAAAAACTTCAAGATCTATCATGTTGGTAATGTTGATCATTGCTAGACACCTATTTTAAAGTCTTGCCATAGATTTTCAAGTCAATTTAAGTAAAAATTGTAGCTAGGCCACTCAGGAACATTCAATGTCGTCTTGGTAAGCAACTCCAGTGTATATTTGGCCTTGTGTTTTAGGTTATTGTCCTAATGAAATGGGAATATGTCTCCAAGTGTCTGTTGGAAAGTAGACGAAACCAGGTTTTCCTCAAGGATTTTGGCTGTGCTGAGCTCTATTCTGTTTATTTTTATCCTACAGAACTCCCTAGTCCTTGCTGATGAAAAGCATACCCATAACATGATGCAGCCACCACCATGCTTGAACATATGCTATTCAGTGATGTGTTTTGTTGAATTTTCCCCAAACATTACTTTGTATTCAGAACATAAAGTGAATATGTTTGCCACATTTTTTGCAGTTTTACTTTAGTGCGATATTGCAAACAGGACGCATGTTTTGGAATATTTTTATTCTGTACATGCTTCCCTCTTTTCACTCTTTTCTACCTAATCATTTAGGTTAGTATTGTGGGTTTCCTTCCTCTTCGGCAACTGAGTTGGGAAGGACGCCTGTATATTTCTAGTGACTGGGTGTATTGATACACCATCCAAATTGTAATGAATAACTTCACCATGCTCAAAGGGATATTATATTCAGTGTATGATTTTAATTTGTTTTCCCCCATTTATCAATATGTACCCTTCTGAAATACATTGGAAAACTTCCAATGAGAGATGAGGTATATTAAAACATCTCATTAAACATTATTATTGCACACAGTCAATGCAAGTTAGAGCAAATTTGTTAAGCAAATGTTTACTACTGAACGTATTTATGCTTCCCATAACAAACGGGTTGAATACTTATTGACTCAAGACATGTCACCTTTTAATTTGTAAAATAATTGTACAAATGTAAATTCAGGCTGTAATGCAACAAAATTAGGAAAAAGTCAAGGGGTGTCAATACTTTCTGAAGGCACTGTATCTATCTCAATTTCATTGTATCCCTGCAAATAGACTCTGTACTGGTGCCCTGTGTATATAGACTTTCCGGTTCGGTTGGAGCGAGCGGTCGCATTCGCACTTTCGCTCGGTCGCATTCGCACTTCGCTCTGCAGGTTGTATAACTTTTTCATTACATTTCATTATAGTACAACGGTTGATTTGTCTAATCTTAGCAATTCTTCTTAGCTAGCTACATAGCCGTCCTTGTATCAGAGATAATTGCATAATTATCGTATTTCGTCGCCCTAACGTAGCCTTCACTGCTATTCGCCCAGGAGCTAGCTAACGCACACAGATTAGCATCACTGTAGTGCTATTCACTCAACTGTACGACTTGATTAGTTCAGTGTTAGCTAGCTACATAGCTGTCTTTGTTTCCAAGATAATTGTGTAGTTTAGTGTGTGTAGCCTTGGAGTGATTATCTTAATTCACTGAGGTTCGCTAGCCAGCTATTTGTCGTCCTTAACGTAGGAGACTCTGCTAGCTAGCCAACAGCTAACTGCTAACAGCTAGCCAACGTCTACTGTTTTGAATTCAACAACCCGGTCAGGTAGTTTCACATTTTCATTTCATTTCATTACAGTACAACGGTTTGATTTGTTTGATCGTAGCTAGCTACATAGCCGTCTTTGTTTCAAAGATAATTGTGTAGTCTAGACCGATTCCCTAGGTTAGCTAGCCAGCTATTGTCGTTCTTTTAACTCAACGTAACGTAAACAACACTGCTAGCTAGCCAGCTAGCCAGCCCCCGAATAGCAGCACTGTAGAATTATTACACTCAACGGAACGACTTGATTAGTGTAGTGTCAACAACGCATAGCTACTGCCAGCTAGCCTACTTTAGCAGTACTGTATCATTTTAATCATTTTAGTCAATAAGATTCTTGCTACGTAAGCTTAACTTTCTGAACATTCGAGACGTGTAGTCCGCTTGTCATTCAATTTCCTTGCATTAGCGTAGCCTTTTCTGTAGCCTGTCAACTATGTGTCTGTCTATCCCTGTTCTCTCCTCTCTGCACAGACCATACAAACGCTCCACACCGCGTGGCCGCGACCACCCTAACCTGGTGGTCCCAGCGCGTACGACCCACGTGGAGTTCCAGGTCTCTGGTAGCCTCTGGAACTGCCAATCTGCGGCCAACAAGGCAGAGTTCATCTCAGCCTATGCCTCCCTCCAGTCCCTTGACTTCTTGGCACTGACGGAAACATGGATCACCACAGATAACACTGCTACTCCTACTGCTCTCTCCTCGTCCGCCCACGTGTTCTCGCACACCCCGAGAGCTTCTGGTCAGCGGGGTGGTGGCACCGGGATCCTCATCTCTCCCAAGTGGTCTTTCTCTCTTTCTCCCTTACCCATCTGTCTATTGCCTCCTTTGAATTCCATGCTGTCACAGTTACCAGCCCTTTCAAGCTTAACATCCTTATCATTTATCGCCCTCCAGGTTCCTCGGAGAGTTCATCAATGAGCTTGATGCCTTGATAAGCTCCTTTCCTGAGGACGGCTCACCTCTCACAGTTCTGGGCGACTTTAACCTCCCCACGTCTACCTTTGACTCATTCCTCTCTGCCTCCTTCTTTCCACTCCTCTCCTCTTTTGACCTCACCCTCTCACCCTCCCCCCTACTCACAAGGCAGGCAATACGCTTGACCTCATCTTTACTAGATGCTGTTCTTCCACTAACCTCATTGCAACTCCCCTCCAAGTCTCCGACCACTACCTTGTATCCTTTTCCCTCTCGCTCTCATCCAACACTTCCCACACTGCCCCTACTCGGATGGTATCGCGCCGTCCCAACCTTCGCTCTCTCTCCCCCGCTACTCTCTCCTCTTCCATCCTATCTTCTCTTCCCTCTGCTCAAACTTTCTCCAACCTATCTCCTGATTCTGCCTCCTCAACCCTCCTCTCCTCCCTTACTGCATCCTTTGACTCCCTATGTCCCCTATCCTCCAGGCCGGCTCGGTCCTCCCCTCCCGCTCCGTGGCTCGACGACTCATTGCGAGCTCACAGAACAGGGCTCCGGGCAGCCGAGCGGAAATGGAGGAAAACTCGCCTCCCTGCGGACCTGGCATCCTTTCACTCCCTCCTCTCTACATTTTCCTCCTCTGTCTCTGCTGCTAAAGCCACTTTCTACCATTCTAAATTCCAAGCATCTGCCTCTAACCCTAGGAAGCTCTTTGCCACCTTCTCCTCCCTCCTGAATCCTCCCCCCCCCCCTCCTCCCTCTCTGCAGATGACTTCGTCAACCACTTTGAAAAGAAGGTCGATGACATCCGATCCTCGTTTGCTAAGTCAAACGACACCGCTGGTTCTGCTCACACTGCCCTACCCTATGCTCTGACCTCTTTCTCCCCTCTCTCTCCAGATGAAATCTCGCGTCTTGTGACGGCCGGCCGCCCAACAACCTGCCCGCTTGACCCTATCCCCTCCTCTCTTCTCCAGACCATTTCCGGAGACCTTCTCCCTTACCTCACCTCGCTCATCAACTCATCCCTGACCGCTGGACGTCCCTCCCGTCTTCAAGAGAGCGAGAGTTGCACCCCTTCTGAAAAAACCTACACTCGATCCCTCCGATGTCAACAACTACAGACCAGTATCCCTTCTCTCTTTTCTCTCCAAAACTCTTGAGCGTGCCGTCCTTGGCCAGCTCTACCGCTATCTCTCTCAGAATGACCTTCTTGATCCAAATCAGTCAGGTTTCAAGACTAGTCATTCAACTGAGACTGCTCTTCTCTGTATCACGGAGGCGCTCCGCACTGCTAAAGCTAACTCTCTCTCCTCTGCTCTCATCCTTCTAGACCTATCGGCTGCCTTCGATACTGTGAACCATCAGATCCTCCTCTCCACCCTCTCCGAGTTGGGCATCTCCGGCGCGGCCCACGCTTGGATTGCGTCCTACCTGACAGGTCGCTCCTACCAGGTGGCGTGGCGAGAATCTGTCTCCTCACCACGCGCTCTCACCACTGGTGTCCCCCAGGGCTCTGTTCTAGGCCCTCTCTTATTCTCGCTATACACCAAGTCACTTGGCTCTGTCATAACCTCACATGGTCTCTCCTATCATTGCTATGCAGACGACACACAATTAATCTTCTCCTTTCCCCCTTCTGATGACCAGGTGGCGAATCGCATCTCTGCATGTCTGGCAGACATATCAGTGTGGATGACGGATCACCACCTCAAGCTGAACCTCAGCAAGACGGAGCTCCTCTTCCTCCCGGGGAAGGACTGCCCGTTCCATGATCTCGCCATCACGGTTGACAACTCCATTGTGTCCTCCTCCCAGAGCGCTAAGAACCTTGGCGTGATCCTGGACAACACCCTGACGTTCTCAACTAACATCAAGGCGGTGTCCCGTTCCTGTAGGTTCATGCTCTACAACATCCGCAGAGTACGACCCTGCCTCACACAGGAAGCGGCGCAGGTCCTAATCCAGGCACTTGTCATCTCCCGTCTTGATTACTGCAACTCGCTGTTGGCTGGGCTCCCTGCCTGTGCCATTAAACCCCTACAACTCATCCAGAACGCCGCAGCCCGTCTGGTGTTCAACCTTCCCAAGTTCTCTCACGTCACCCCGCTCCTCCGCTCTCTCCACTGGCTTCCAGTTGAAGCTCGCATCCGCTACAAGACCATGGTGCTCGCCACGGAGCTGTGAGGGAACGGCACCTCAGTACCTCCAGGCTCTGATCAGGCCCTACACCCAAACAAGGGCACTGCGTTCATCCACCTCTGGCCTGCTCGCCTCCCTACCACTGAGGAAGTACAGTTCCCGCTCAGCCCAGTCAAAACTGTTCGCTGCTCTGGCCCCCAATGGTGGAACAAACTCCCTCACGACGCCAGGACAGCGGAGTCAATCACCACCTTCCGGAGACACCTGAAACCCCACCTCTTCAAGGAATACCTAGGATAGGGTAAGTAAGGGTAAGTAATCCTTCTCACCCCCCTTCTCCCCCAACAAGATTTAGATGCAAGTGGCTGTTCCACTGGTTGTCATAAGGTGTATGCACCAATTTGTAAGTCGCTCTGGATAAGAGCGTCTGCTAAATGACTTAAATGTAATGTAAATGTAGACAAGTTATCGTTACTCATTATTTATTTATAAATACTATTAATATTACGTGTTTAACTTTTTCTATTATTTCTCAATTATTCTTTTTCTCTGCATTCTTGGGTATCGCCCCTAAGTAAGCATTTCACTGTTAGTTTACACCTGTTGTTTTACGAAGCATGTGACTAATACAATTGGATTTGATTATGATTTGACTAATTATAATGGATTTAGTGAAAAGGTCAGTGCTGGTGTGTTGAGACTTCAGATCAGCTTTGAGCACTATCAAATTCCCAGTTTTGCCCCAGTTTTGGTCAGTCTAACAGGTCTGCTGTCCACGCGTGTCTTGACAGGGTGTTTTGTGTTGTATTTGTGTCTCATTACAGCATTAACTTGTCTTTAATATAGGATTTGTATCTATCTATTTTTACCCAAGATGTATGTTCAGTATCTTGCTGCTCCATGGGCATGTAGGAACACTCTAAGCCATGCCAGTGTCAGGCCAATGACAGTCTAATCATTTACAGACAAAGACACATTATTCATCATGATTCATGGCATGGAAAGTTCTCTTTTGTACATTTTATTTTTGAATGTGATTTGTATTCAGAGAAAGTATTCTAGTGATCAATGTGAGCGTTGTGTACTATATTTATTGCATCACTGGATCATGGTCAGTTTGTTTTGTCACTGTTTAAAAATAAATGAATATATACAGTACCAAAACCCAAAATGTAAACCATATATCATGTACTATATATTTTTTAATAAATTGATATACAGTATATACCGTGTTTGCTCAATGTTTGTGCCAGTCCATCTGGAATCCAAGTGGGTGTAATTATCAATCCTACCACAACATTTGTTGGTACAATGGACTATTTTGAGAGAGAAAGTAGCAGGATAATTTAATTGGGTCCAAAGTGTGACCTTGAATTTGAGTGTTTAGTTTACTGATGCATTTGGAGGTTTTTCTCTGAACTTCATTGCTCTGTAATCACCCAAAATGAAGTGTTCCTGCTTTGTTTAATGTTGGGGTGTTACTAGGAGATTAAGAATAGGCATAATATCCAGCACTGAGAAAATGTTTACCCTTCGCACCTCTGAGCAGACCTATTTGCATGGAGTACCTTGATTTAATCTGTTCCTCTCCAAATGCTGCACAGTTTAGAATGCTGTATGTGTGTTTACTTAAAGGGATACTTTGGCAGATACCCATAGACTTAGTCATTTTGCTAATGCTAGTTAGCATTATCTCGCAAAATTACCTCAAACTTCTTTCTTGCTGGACACATACAAATGGTATCCATGTGTTCATCTGACTCTGGGGAAGTACATAAAGGGCCTTGTTGCCAAAATTCCCATTTTCACAGCGCTTTCTGTTCAAAACATCACACGTGTTTATGTCATTCTGGATTTTCACAGACCAGTTACAACCTCATCAATAAGACAAAGGACATTTTGCATCACAATACTAGGCTAAGTGTATGTAGTTTTCTGTCTTGACTGTCTAATACCTTGTATTTGGTCATTTAGGAAAGAAATCCCACTGATATTTTCAACATTAGTGAAGGTTGATTGACTTATCTGAGGTGTTTTCACCTTGAGATGTTGTGGCTGTGCTAAAAGCTTTCTGATTAGTACCTAGCCATTCGTTATGTTGTCCTCGAACTGTGAGCTAAAACTGTTGCCTTAGTGACATACAGTATAGTGGATAGTATAAGTAATTCCAAGAAGCTTGACCAACGTCATTTATTTGTAGTTGTTTTCATATACAGTATGTAGACAGTCATTCTAGATAACAATTCCCTTAAAATATTTTCTGTAATGTCTCTTCCCTTTTTGCAAAATCAGTTAAATGACCCCACCAGTATTCGACTGAATAGCAGGTAATATCAAACTTAGCATCATTTAACATCTTGTTTGGATTCTTATGACATACACAACACTGAGGCATCATTTAACATCTTGTTTGGATTCTTATGACATACACAACACTGAGGCATCATTTAACATCTTGTTTGGATTCTTATGACATACACAACACTGAGGCATCATTTAACATCTTGTTTGGATTCTTATGACATACACAACACTGAGGCATCATTTAACATCTTGTTTGGATTCTTATGACATACACAACACTGAGGCATCATTTAACATCTTGTTTGGATTCTTATGACATACACAACACTGAGGCATCATTTAACATCTTGTTTGGATTCTTATGACATACACAACACTGAGGCATCATTTAACATCTTGTTTGGATTCTTATGACATACACAACACTGAGGCATCATTTAACATCTTGTTTGGATTCTTATGACATACACAACACTGAGGCATCATTTAACATCTTGTTTGGATTCTTATGACATACACAACACTGAGGCATCATTTAACATCTTGTTTGATTCTTATGACATACACAACACTGAGGCATCATTTAACATCTTGTTTGGATTCTTATGACATACACAACACTGAGGCATCATTTAACATCTTGTTTGGATTCTTATGACATACACAACACTGAGGCATCATTTAACATCTTGTTTGGATTCTTATGACATACACAACACTGAGGCATCATTTAACATCTTGTTTGGATTCTTATGACATACACAACACTGAGGCATCATTTAACATCTTGTTTGGATTCTTATGACATACACAACACTGAGGCATCATTTAACATCTTGTTTGGATTCTTATGACATACACAACACCGAGGCATCATTTAACATCTTGTTTGGATTCTTATGACATACACAACACTGAGGCATCATTTAACATCTTGTTTGGATTCTTATGACATACACAACACTGAGGCATCATTTAACATCTTGTTTGGATTCTTATGACATACACAACACTGAGGCATCATTTAACATCTTGTTTGGATTCTTATGACATACACAACACTGAGGCATCATTTAACATCTTGTTTGGATTCTTATGACATACACAACACTGAGGCATCGTTTGTTTGGGAAGGATCAACATAAAATAAAACAGGAAATAATAGAAATGTACTCATGTTCAGTTGTTCACTAGTGTATTCACATATAGTATGTATGCACACATGCATGCACACATGCCACACAATGATTCACCCATACAGTATCTCATAACAATGGCTTTAAATTATTCCACTTCATCATTATGTACCTGAAGGAATTTTCAATGTTTTCTTCTCAAAATCACTTTCAATTTGGTGTTATTAGTGACTTTTATGGACAACTTACAGCCTTTTGTCAAGTGATCAAATATTGCGTTATAGGTAACAAACTGTTGTTTACACCACGGTAATTGTGCTTTTATTTACTGGAGAATAGAGAACGGCTTCTACTTGGTCATTTAGAAACAACTGTATTGATTCGTAAGAGGTTCAATCATCCTGCGATTCTGGGCTAAAAGCTTCCTGATCAGTATCCCATTCACATGTGTTATCCACTAAATCTGTGGGAGGACTGTTATACACTGAGTGTACAAAATATTAGGCACACCTGCTCTTTCAATGACAGACTGACCAGGTGGATTAGGTGAAAGCTATGATACCTCATTGATGTCACATGTTAAATCCACTTCAATCAGGATAACGGGAGGAGGCATGTTAAAGAAGGATTTTTAAGCCTTGAGACAATTGAGACATGGATTGTGTATGGATGGTGAATGGGCAAGACAGAAGACATATTTAAGTCCCTTAGAAGGGGGTATGTTTAGGTGCCAGGCGCACTAGTTTGAGTTTGTCAAAAACCGCAACACAGCTGTGTTTTTCACGCTCAACAGTTTCCCATGTGTATCAAGAGTGATCCACCACGAAAAGGACATCCAGCTAACTTGACACAACCTAATTGGCCTCCATATACCTCTTACAGGCTTTCCATGTGGATGGGGATATTAGAAATGTAATCAAAGCCTACTGGATGACAATTTGTTCTTAACTAGGATGTAATAGGATGTAAAATGACGAATAGGCTGTAAAATTGTGAAAAATGCACAACGTCTTGAATCTTCAACATAGAAATGCTGCTAAAAATAATTTATTTACTCTTTACAAATGACAATCATCCATGATTCACCAAATTATATTTGAAAAAAAGAATACATTTTTTTTTTACACATGTGACCCGTTTCAGGAAACTAGGCATATGTTGCAGGTCACTACTTCACTGGAGAGGCGTTTGAACGTAAAGTTTTTTTTAATCAATATGTATTTTTTTGGGGTAGAAATGCCTTCTCGAACATGTGAACTTTCATGTACCTTTTTACTAACAAACTTGAATGACATCTGTAAATATGAATACATTATTTTAAAGTTATGAGCCTAGTTGGTTTAACCACAGAAAAAGTCAGCAACCTTCCTGCTAGCCATGATTGGCTGAGATAATGAGTGGGCTGGACATGCTGAGATATGCGTTTGGATTGGTCTGCCAAATAGCACGCTTCTCTGTCTTGGAGCTGTTCAGTATGTATAGATAATCCTGTCTAATGCAGTTTTTTTTTCAAATGTATTGTGTAGTAAAACTGCATTGCTCTCCACTTTCTGGAGGTCCAAGTTTTGACATGAGTGGAATGATGATAGCTAAGGAGATGGAGAAAACACCTGTCTCCGGATTACACCTTCAAACCATGGCATACGACAGGAGACGCGTCTATCCATGAATGATGGAAAATATATGAAAAATATATGGCACATGGAATCCAAATGAGGGTGGTCTATGGTGATAGGTGGGATGGGCTGAGAGGTGGGATTAAAGATAGCTTTGTTGTATATAAAGTACCATGTATGTAAAGTGTGATATGTCAACTGTATGTATACGTACCAAAAAATATATTTTTTAAAAGATGTGTGTGGATGGCTCCATAAAAAAAATTGTGCGAGGCTTTGGAGTCAATGTGGGCCAGCATCCGCTTTCGACACCTTGTAGAATTGAGTCTGTTCTGGGGGCAAAAGGGTTTGCAACTCAATATAAGAAAGGGGCTCCTAATGTCTGTAAACTCAGTGTATACCATTTATATTTTTTACCTTTATTTTATCAGGTAAGTTGACTGAGAACACATCATCATTGACAGCAACGACTTGGGGAACAGTTACAGGGGGGAAAGGGGCATGAATGAGCCAATTGGAAGCTGGGGATGATTAGGGGGCCATGATGGTATGAGGGCCAAATCGGGAATTTAGCCAGGACACCAGGGTTAATACCCCTGGTGTTGATAGAGGATATAACATAGTACAGGGCCAAACTTTTCAAATAGGTAAAGCTACTGTATGCACTGATCATACTACAGTGCTTGTGAAAGGCACAGTAGCACTACCCATGATTTGTCAAGCCTCTCCTTTTTGGCAAAATCAGGTATATAGAGACGTTTGTGTCTTTGAATTCTAACGACACAATGAGGCATGAATTGTTAGGGAAGGATTATACATGTGACTGCACACCTATACTCCGTAAGGTTCCAATCTATACACACCCTATTATATAATCATAACGCAACTTAACCTCTTGAAACTAGGGGACACTATTTTAATTTTTGGAAAAATAACATTCCCAAAGTAAACGGGCTATTTCTCAGGACCAGATGCTAGAATATGCATATAATTAACAGCTTAGGATAGAAAACACTCTAAAGATTCCAAAACTGTAAAACTATTGTCTGTGAGTATAACAGAACTGATATTGCAGGCGAAAGCCTGAGAAACATCCAATCAGGAAGTGACTCTTATTTTGAAACCCCTGTGTTCCTATGCATCCCTATTGCCCATTGAAAGGGATATCAACCAGATTCCTTTTTATATGGCTTCCCTAAGGTGTCTACAGCCACTAGACATAGTTTCAGGCTTTTATTTTGAAAAAATGAGCATGAGCGACAACATTGCGTCAGTGGTCAGGTGGTGGCTCTCAGAGTTATTTGTTCCTCTCGCTCCTACTGAAAAGCAAATTGTCCCTGTTGATTTATTATCGAATAGATATTTGAAAAACACTTTGAGGATTGATTTATAAAAACATTTGCCATGTTTCTTTCGATATTATGGATCTAATTTTGAGTTTTTTTCGGCATTGTCATGACCGCAATTTCCGGTGGATTTCTCAACAAAACGTGGACAAGAAACAGAGTTATTTCGGCTATAAAAATAATCTTTATGGAACAAAAGGAACATTTGCTGTCTAACTGGGAGTCTCGTGAGTGAAAACATCCGAAGCTCATCAAAGGTAAACGATTTAATTTGATTGCTTTTCTGATTTTCGTGACCAAGCTTCCTACTGCTAGCTGGACATAATGCTATGCTAGGCTATCGATAAACTTATACAAACGCTTGTCTTGCTTTGGCTGTAAAGCATCATTTCAAAATCTGAGATGACAGGGTGATTAACAAAAGGCTAAGCCGTGTTTCATTATATTTCACTTGTGATTTCATGAATATTAATATTTTCTAGTAATATTTTTTGACCGTTGCGCTATGCTAATTAGTGTAGTTCATGACAATTCTCCCGGATCCGGGATGGGTAGTTCTATTAACAGCTAGAATATTTTGATATCTTGAATGAATAAACACGAGTCACTATAAAGAATCTTGAATGAATAAAGAGTCACTATCAAGCTTTCAATGTACTATTATAGATTACACAGATCGATGTCAATGGCAGATGCCCCAATGGTATCTCTAGCCCACCAGCCCTTTTCCCTGTCATGTAAGGGCAATATACAGCAATATGAAAAAGTTTGGGCACCCCTCTGAGGCTGCATAATAATTTACTCTGTCGTCACAGAAAATGATCACAGTGGCATGCCATTCATTTTCTAATTAAAGCTGAGTACTGGGGTATTGTCCAGACAAATATTTTTAGTGTAGCAATATTAAGTTGTATGAAATTAAATCAGATGTGAAAAATAGGCTATTGCAAAAATGTGGGCACCCTTGCCATTCTGTTGATTTGAATATCTGTAACTACTTAGCACTGATTAATTGGAACACACAATTGGTTTGGTGAGCTCATTAAGCCTTGAACTTCATAGACAAGTGCATCCAATCATGAGAAAAGGTATTTAAGGTGGACAATTGCAAGTTGTTGTTCTTGTTGACTCTCCTCTGAAGAGTGGCAACATAGGGGCCTCAAAACAACTCTCAAATGACCTGAAAACAAATATTGTTCAACGTTATGGTTTAGATCGCTGAGATAAAAGCTGTCAGTGTCCACTGTGAGGAACATAGTGAGGAAATGGAAGACCACAGGCACAGTTCTTGTTCCTATAGGGGCAGTATTTCATTTTTGGATAAAAAGACGTGCCCATTTTAAGCGCAATATTTTGTCACGAAAAGATGCTCGACTATGCTTGGAATTGATAGTTTTGGAAAGAAGACACTCTGACGTTTCCAGAACTGCAAAGATTTTCACTGTGAGTGCCATAGAACAAAATCTACAGGCAAAACCAAGATGCTTGAGTGACCAGGAAATCAACAGGATTTCTGGAGGCACGTTTTCCATGATCGCCTTATATGGCTGTGAATGCGACAGGAATGAACGGACACTTCCCCCAGGTGTCTGCAGCATTTTGACGTATTTGTAGGCATATCATTGGAAGATTGACCATAAGAGCCTACAATTACCAAGTGTCCCGCACGGTGTCTGCGTGGAAATTGGTGCGCAAAAGTCAGGTACCAGTATTTTTCCATCCGAATCAGAGAAGAATGCACGCTTCCAGGGAAGGCATTTCAATGAAGAGATATATGACAAAACACCTTGAGGATTGATTCAAACAACGTTTTCCATGTTTCAGTCGATATTATGGAGTTAATTCGGAAAAAAGTTTGACGTTTAGGTGACTGAATTTTCGGTTAGTTTCCGGTAGCCAAATGCATAGTAACAAAATGGAACGTTGTGTCCTACACAAGCATCTTTCAGGAAAAACTGGACATCTGCTATGTAACTGAGAGTCTCCTCATTGAAACATCTGAAGTTCTTCAAAGGTAAATTATTTTATTTGATCCCTTTGCTGGTTTTTGTGAATGTTGCGTGCTAAATGCTAACGCTAAATGCTAAGCTAGCTATCACCACTCTTACACAAATTATTGATTTTCTCTGGTTCTAAAGCATATTTTGAAAATCTGAGACGACAGGATTGTTAAGAAAAGGATAAGCTTGAGGGCAGGCATATTTATTTCATTTCATTTGCAATTTTCAGAAATCGCTAATGTTGCGTTATGGTAATGAGCTTGAGGCTGTAGTCACGATCCCGCATGCGGGATGGGGCGGCCTAAGAGGTTTTAAGGCCAGAAGTGGTAGGCCAAGTAAAATATCGGAGAGGCAAAGGCGAAGGATGGTGAGAACGGTCAAAAACAGCCCACAGACCAAATCAAATCAAATCAAATCAAATTTATTTATATAGCCCTTCACATCAGCTGATATCTCAAAGTGCTGTACAGAAACCCAGCCTAAAACCCCAAACAGCAAACAATGCAGGTGTAAAAGCACGGTGGCTAGGAAAAACTCCCTAGAAAGGCCAAAACCTAGGAAGAAATAGAGAGGAACCGGGCTATGTGGGGTGGCCAGTCCTCTTCTGGCTGTGCCGGGTAGAGATTATAACAGAACATGACCAAGATGTTCAAATGTTCATAAATGACCAGCATGGTCGAATAATAATAAGGCAGAACAGTTGAAACTGGAGCAGCAGCACAGTCAGGTGGACTGGGGACAGCAAGGAGCCTTCATGTCAGGTAGTCCTGGGGCACGGTCCTAGGGCTCAGGTCAGTTGAAACTGGAGCAGGAGCATGGCCAGGTGGACTGGGGACAGCAAGGAGTCCTCATGTCAGGTAGTCCTGGGACATGGTCCTAGGGCTCAGGTCCTCGAGAGAGAGAAAGAAAGAGAGAAGGAGAGAATTAGAGAACGCACACTTAGATTCACACAGGACACCGAATAGGACAGGAGAAGTACTCCAGATATAACAAACTGACCCTAGCCCCCCGACACATAAACTACTGCAGCATAAATACTGGAGGCTGAGACAGGAGGGGTCAGGAGACACTGTGGCCCCATCCGAGGACACCCCGGACAGGGCCAAACAGGAAGGATATAACCCCACCCACTTTGCCAAAGCACATCCCCCACACCACTAGAGGGATATCTTCAACCACCAACTTACCATCCTGAGACAAGGCCGAGTATAGCCCACAAAGATCTCCGCCACGGTACAACCCAAGGGGGGCAACCCAGACAGGCCGACCACAACAGTGAATCAACCCACCCAGGTGACGCACCCCCAGGGACGGCACGAGAGAGCCCCAGCAAGCCAGTGACTCAGCCCCCGTAACAGGGTTAGAGGCAGAGAATCCCAGTGGAAAGAGGGGAACCGGCCAGGCAGAGACAGCAAGGGCGGTTCGTTGCTCCAGAGCCTTTCCGTTCACCTTCCCACTCCTGGGCCAGACTACACTCAATCATATGACCCACTGAAGAGATGAGTCTTCAGTAAAGACTTAAAGGTTGAGACCGAGTTTGCGTCTCTGACATGGGTAGGCAGACCGTTCCATAAAAATGGAGCTCTATAGGAGAAAGCCCTGCCTCCAGCTGTTTGCTTAGAAATTCTAGGGACAATTAGGAGGCCTGCGTCTTGTGACCGTAGCGTACGTGTAGGTATGTACGGCAGGACCAAATCAGAGAGGTAGGTAGGAGCAAGCCCATGTAATGCTTTGTAGGTTAGCAGTAAAACCTTGAAATCAGCCCTTGCTTTGACAGGAAGCCAGTGTAGAGAGGCTAGCACTGGAGTAATATGATCAAATTTTTTGGTTCTAGTCAGGATTCTAGCAATGTATTTAGCACTAACTGAAGTTTATTTAGTGCTTTATCCGGGTAGCCGGAAAATAGAGCATTGCAGTAGTCTAACCTAGAAGTGACAAAAGCATGGATTAATTTTTCTGCATCATTTTTGGACAGAAAGTTTCTGATTTTTGCAATGTTTACGTAGATGGAAAAAAGCTGTCCTCGAAATGGTCTTGATATGTTCTTCAAAAGAGAGATCAGGGTCCAGAGTAACGCCGAGGTCCTTCACAGTTTTATTTGAGACGACTGTACAACCATTAAGATTAATTGTCAGATTCAACAGAAGATCTCTTTGTTTCTTGGGACCTAGAACAAGCATCTCTGTTTTGTCTGAGTTTAATAGTAGAAAGTTTGCAGCCATCCACTTCCTTATGTCTGAAACACATGCTTCTAGCGAGGGCAATTTTGGGGCTTCACCATGTTTCATTGAAATGTACAGCTGTGTGTCATCCGCATAGCAGTGAAAGTTTACATTATGTTTTCGAATAACATCCCCAAGAGGTAAAATATATAGTGAAAACAATAGTGGTCCTAAAACAGAACCTTGAGGAACACCGAAATGTACAGTTGATTTGTCAGAGGACAAACCATTCACAGAGACAAACTGATATCTTTCCGACAGATAAGACCTAAACCAGGCCAGAACATGTTGTAGACCAATTTGGGTTTCCAATCTCTCCAAAAGAATGTGGTGATCGATGGTATCAAAAGCAGCACTAAGGTCTAGGAGCACGAGGACAGATGCAGAGCCTCGGTCCGATGCCATTAAAATGTCATTTACCACCTTCACAAGTGCCGTCTCAGTGCTATGATGGGGTCTAAAACCAGACTGAAGCATTTCGTATACATTGTTTGTCTTCAGGAAGGCAGTTAGTTGCTGCAACAGCCTTCTCTAAAATCTTTGAGAGGAATGGAAGATTCGATATAGGCCGATAGTTTTTATATTTTCTGGGTCAAGGTTTGGCTTTTTCAAGAGAGGCTTTATTACTGCCACTTTTAGTGAGTTTGGTACACATCCAGTGGATAGAGAGCCGTTTATTATGTTCAACATAGGAGGGCCAAGCACAGGAAGCAGCTCTTTCAGTAGTTTAGTTGGAATAGGTCCAGTATACAGCTTGAAGGTTTAGAGGCCATGATTATTTTCATCATTGTGTCAAGAGATATAGTACTAAAACACTTGAGCGTCTCTCTTGATCCTAGGTCCTGGCAGAGTTGTGCAGACTCAGGACAACTGAGGTTTGGAGGAATACGCAGGTTTAAAGAGGAGTCCATAATTTGCTTTCTAATAATCATAATCTTTTCCTCAAAGAAGTTCATGAATTTATCACTGCTAAAGTGAAAGTCATCCTCTCTTGGGGAATGCTGCTTTTTAGTTAGCTTTGCCACAGTATCAAAAGGAATGTGATTGTTCTTATTTTCCTCAATTAAGTTAGAAAAATAGGACGATCGAGCAGCAGTAAGGGCTCTTCGGTACTGCACGGTACCGTCCTTCCAAGCTAGTCGGAAGACTTCCAGTTTGGTGTGGCGCCATTTCGTTCCAATTTTCTGGAAGCTTGCTTCAGAGCTGGGTATTTTCTGTGTACCAGGGAGCTAGTTTCTTATGAGACATTTTTTAGTTTTTAGGGGTGCAACTGCATCTAGGGTATTGCGCAAGGTTAAATTGAGATCCTCAGTTAGGTGGTTAACGGATTTTTGTCCTCTGGCGTCCTTGGGTAGGCAGAGGGAGTCTGGAAGGGCATCAAGGAATCTTTGTGTTGTCTGTGAATTTATAGCACGACTTTTGATGTTCCTTGGTTGGGGTCTGAGCAGATTATTTGTTGCAATTGCAAACGTAATAAAATGGTGGTCCGATAGTCCAGGATTATGAGGAAAAACATTAAGATCCACAACATTTATTCCATGGGACAAAACTAGGTCCAGCGTATGACTGTGACAGTGAGTGGGTCCAGAGACATGTTGGACAAAACCCACTGAGTCGATGATGGCTCCAAAAGCCTTTTGGAGTGGGTCTGTGGACTTTTCCATGTGAATATTAAAGTCACCAAAGATTAGAATATTATCTGCAATGACTACAAGGTCTGATAGGAATTCAGGGAACTCAGTGAGAAACGCTGTATATGGCCCAGGAGGCCTGTAAACAGTAGCTATAAAAAGTGATTGAGTAGGCTGCATAGATTTCATGACTAGAAGCTCAAAAGACGAAAACGTCATTTTTTTTTTTTTTGTAAATTGAAATTTGCTATCGTAAATGTTAGCAACACCTCCGCCTTTGCGGGATGCACGGGGGGATATGGCCACCTCCAAAGACCTACAACATCATCTTGCTGCAGATGGTGTCACTGTGCATCGTTCAACAATTCAGCGCACTTTGCACAAGGAGAAGCTGTATGGGAGAGTGATGCGGAAGAAGCCTTTTCTGCACACGCCACAAACAGAGTCGCTTGAGGTATGCAAACGCACATTTGGACAAACCAGCTTCATGTTGGAATAAGGTGCTGTGGACTGATGAAACAAAGATTGAGTTATTTGGTCATAACAAGGGACGTTATGCATGGCGGCAAAAGAACACAGCGTTCCAAGAAAAACACTTGCTACCCACAGTAAAATTTGGTGGGGGTTCCATCATGATGTGGGTTCCATCATGCTGTGGGGCTGTGGGGCTGTGTGGCCAGTGCCGGTACTGGGAATCTTGTTAAAGTTGAGGGTCGCATGGATTCCACTCAATATCAGCAGATTCTTGGGAATAATGTTGAAGAATCAGTCACAAAGTTGAAGTTACGCCGGATATTTCAAAGACAACGACCCAAAACACTGCTCAAAATCTACCCGGGCATTTATGCAGAGGAACAAGTACAATGTTCTGGAATGGCCATCCCAGTCCCCAGACCTGAATATCATTGAGAATCTGTGGGATGATTTAAGCGGGCTGTCCATGCTCGGCAACCATCAAACCTAACTGAACTGGAGATGTTTTGTAAGGAGGAATGGTCCAAAATGCCTTCATCCAGAATCCAGACACTCATTAGAGGCTATCGGAAGCGTCTAGAGGCTGTTATTTTAGCAAAAGGAGGCTCTATTAAATATTGATGTGATTTTTCTATTGGGGTGCCCAAATTTATGCACCTGTCTAATTTTGTTTTGAGGCATATTGCACATTTTATTTTAATCCAATAAACCTCATTTCACGACTGAAATATTACTGTGTCCATCAGTTATTTGATAGATCAAAATGAAATTGCTGATCCAAACACCCAATTATTTACAAATGAAAATCATGGAAGTTGTCAGGGGTGCCCAAACTCTTTCATACGACTGTATATCTAAGCCTTATGTCCCGGATGTGATTATGGTGCATCAAAGTGAAAGCCATAGGAACCCCACTGGTCAACATGACCCACACTGACCAGGCTGTTTTATCATTCAATGACTGCTACTCTCTCATTAGCCCCAGGCATTCAGCGCCAAATGATTGAACATGGATGAATCCTGACTACGAATGCCAAAACCTTTTTTTCTCCCACAGATGTGGTTAGATTGTGAAGCCTGCAGTATCTGGTGTTATAGCACACTATGGCAATGTTCTTATATGTCCAGTGCCCTCAGGGCATTATATCTAAAGGACATTTGTAACAAGACTGAGAGGATTGTGAGGATTCCGCGCTTGGCGTTATGGTCCTTTTCCTCCCAATGTCACTCTCAAACAAAAAAATTGGCATATATAATTTAAGTGGTCCTTTCTATTTTAAAGGTACATGGACTAATAGATGTTGATGTCTGTTCATTTGTGGTTCTGGTGAATGATGGAGAGGGAGTACTAATGTTCAGATTGAAAAGTGATGCAGAGTGCTGCACTAAAATTATCCTTATTTAAAATGTTAATGAGACAGGCAGACAGGTGAATGATAAATGTACTCTCAATTTGTTCTTTTGTGCCAATGAGAGCAATTACAGACAATGTGCAGAGCTTTGAAATATGTGGTTAAAGAATGCTTTACAAGTTTAAATAGTATCAAGGGATCCAATCATACATATGTATTTGTTCATATAGTAATAATGTAGGGACTAATCATGTACTGTGTATGCTTTCTTCCATTGCGTATTCTTATGGTAACTTGTCTTTGAATGTCAACCCTATGATGTTTTCATCAAAATATGTTGCTTTTGAGGAAATACACTTTTCAACAAAAAGTTATTAGCATGCACACTTTTCTTCAGATGAGTTCATTAGTATGTCAAATATCATGCTCCTTCTCATACAGGTGGTGGATACAAAATAATGCCTATGGATGGTCTCTAGAATCATTTACATTTTTAGCTAACTTCTTATGAAGACATTGCCTCATAGACTCACTTGTCTTAGAACCATCTGTAGTAATAAACACAAAGGCACTCCTTTTGCAATTAAAACGTTTTTATCAGCCACACATGCCCACATCAGGTTGTCATGTTCCCGAAGCAGCACTACCTGATTTCTCTCTCTTCTCAAAATGTTAGAGATAATTGCCATTTAGGCCTGTGATCTATTTCAACTGTTAAGAGCTCTGAGCAGGTATTACAATGCCAACAATGATTTCAAACATGATTCTCTCACTCATTTCTCAACCTCCACAAGTCAATGTATCCAGATCCATTCAGAAAGTGGCAGTAATATATGTCAGGAACTAGGTCGTTTTTCCTGCTAACATTTCCCTAGTAGCAGACGACTTGTAGTCTTTTTGTAAGCTACAAGTATCGCTGAGCACATGTCTGTAGACAGATAGGTCCTCCACAGAGCCAGGGTTTTCTAAATGGCCTGATAAAAAGGGACACAGTGGGTCAGTAGCAACTGTACTGGCTGTATAAACAACATGAGGTTGGTGGCAACTTAATTGGGGAGAACAGGCTCATGGTAATGACTGGAGCAGAATGGTATCAAATACATCAAACAAATGGTTTCAGGTGTTTGATGCCATTCCATATGCTCCGTTCCGGCTGTTATTATGTGTCGTTCTCCCCTCAGCAGCTTCCTGTGGTCTAAACGACCCTTCAGCTTTCCTATACCTCTTACCTACTATATATGGGATACATATGGGCCCACTCTGTGACTGTGTATGTGACCCATTCAAAACAGTACCATCTCTCCCATTTTTAAAAGCCAGTTAACCTCTGAGATGTAAAGTCCCCTACTTAGGGTTAAAGGGACAATGACATGACAAATCTTCAATTAGGATATAACAAGATAACAGATTTTAAACACTGTGCACATTTAAACAGTAAACGTGCCGTTTACATTGTGTGTTGCCTATGCTGTTATCAAACTGTGTGCTGTAGTTGAGACTGAGATTTGGCCTAAATATGCAGCCATCACCCCACGCTCTGCACGTCTGGCATAGTCTTGCATACGTGAGTGTATGTGTGTTGCATGATGTGTAGTGTGGTGTGTGTGTGTGTGTATCCTAGTGAATATTTTATTCTGGATGTTACACTGTTATTCCTTCTGTGCTTCAAATGTCACAGATGACCTTAAGTTTAATCCACATGTCTACATACCTGCTCCATGTCAATCCCTCTAAGTAACGCACCACTCTTCTCCAGCATCCTGGTTCTTTGACAATCTTATCAATCCATTTCAGGGCTATAGCTCCATCTCTAGGTCACTGCCCACATTGATGTGCATGGAAATGTCTGTCTGTATCTGTCAAAACTATAGTATCTTGGTGTCCATGCTATACAGTATTGAGATGCTAAGGAAATGGGGTAGCCTGTGTGGACGTATAATTGTCAGTTTTTTTCTGCATTTGACTTTAAATCTGTTTCTCTCAATTATTACCTCTGTGTATTGTACAATCAAACCGCTTTGTAAGACTGCTGTGTGTATTTCTTTCCACAGGTTTCCCTCCTGTCAGATATGGGTTTTGGGGGTGTTCTCCTCTACATGGACCCCTGTGATAGCCCCAGTGACCAGAATCTGTGGCACAAGGCATTTGGGGTCAACCTGAATCCCCGGGGAGACTCCTCTACCCCTGGATAGCCCAGTGTTGGTGAGTGTACTGCACCCCGTCTCTGAAGATGATCCAGGATCGGTCGTGACCACAGAACACCCTAGCCTCTACACAGTACATCCTTCTCATTTTAATAGGAGCTCTGCATTCCCCCCCTCTTCTGCTTCCTCTTTAGATGCTGAGGCATTTTGCACCGAATTTGAAAGTTAATGGACGCACAAAGTCCTCAGAGGCCCTCCGTGTTGATAATATATACTGTGTGTGTTTGTGTGTGTGTGTGTGTGTGTGTTTGTGTGTGTGTGTGTGTGTGTGTGCATGCTTGTGTGTGTCCCCGGGTGGACACAACCTGAGAGAGATTGAATAGGTAAGAGATTCAAAAGTTGCTTTGTTTGTTTGCAGATAATGACTTGACATCGAGGTCTAGGATTTACAGTAACAGTGGAATCTGAAACTGCAAAGCCAAGAGAATGTCCGAGTAAACAATAACAGAATCTAAGATATCTGTTACAAATCCCTCAGAAATTGATACAAACACAATGCTAATACTGCAGTTCTTGGATCTTTGCATTACACATAGAGGCTCAGTGTCTTGCAACCTAAACCTGTGTTACTGATACAGAAAGCAGAGGCTCTTTAAACTTCCTTACCTGTCTCATATCATATGAAAAAGAGATGGCTGCCGTGTTAGTGTTGGTGCGAGGTAAATTCACTACAGTCTCTATTATCACTCTCACTTCAGCCTGTCGCTGGGGGGCCTCCTGCTGTTTGTGTCATCATCTTTAGTAATCACTTCAGATGTCTAGCACTCCGACCAGCATGTGGCTTATCATTAAACACCAACCTGTCTTTAATGTCTCATATCATTATCGATTGTAACGACTCCAGTGTTTAACTCCTGCAGCTAGCAAAGGCCTCATATGACTTGGATTCGCTCATTAAATACCCCTCTCAGAAACCTGAGAAGATAATAATGAATTCAATAAGCATTACAATGCCATTAAGAGCATACACAGCTTCTTCTCTGCCTTGCCTTTGCCTCGTAGCTGCATAATCACAATATGAGTTTCAGTAGCCTGTGTCGCTTTCCATGGTCCTGTTCTACTGTAGTTAAAACCTGGTCCTCCCTGTCTCCCTCTCTGTCTCGCCTCAGCCTCCTGGTCTGCCTGCCCTGGCTGGCTGCTGGTTGGGGATGCGTCATTACTGCTAAAGTACCTTTGTCCTGCTAAGGGCCTGGGTGGCAAGGTGGCAGGACACAGATGAGGTCGCTAACAGATGTCTGGCCAGATGTTGGATGTCTGCACTCTCACCAGTACCACTGGTTGCTGCATCCCAGTGCACCCACTGGACTGGAAGATGAGCAGGAGATATGGGAGAGAGGACTATTAATTCTTACAGCCATACTGTCTTCCTAAAGTATATACAGTTCAATAAACATGTCGAGACAATTTAGTTTTAAGTTTATAAACGATTTAAAATATCAGAATCACTTTATTCACCAATACCCTGAATTTGACTTAGTGAATAGGTGCTGCCAGCAATAGACAATGTACAAACAGAATACAGACACCTAGATTACAGTCAACATACAGAATATGCAATATAAATACAGTAAACAGAAAACAGAACTCTGGAGCATCAAATGATTTACAGTGAGGATTTACAATTTATAGAGAGGATATATCTGTATATGAATAGGGAGGGATGCTACCATGAAAAATATATACAGTGCTTATACAAAAGAGTTTTCCATTACATAGACTGACCAGGTGAATGCTGTGAACCCTTATTTTTTATTTTAACGTGTTATTTAACTAGGCAAGTCAGTTAAGACCAAATTCTTATTTTCAATGACAGCCTAGGAACAGTGGGTTAACTACCTTGTTCGGGAGCAGAACGACAGATTTGTACCTTTTGATTACTAGTCCAATGCTCTAACCGCTAGGCTACCTGCCACCCCAAATTGATCTCACTTGTTAAATCCACTTCAATCAGTGTAGATGAAGGGGAGGAGACAGTAAAATAAGGATTTTTAAACATTGAGACATGGATTGTGTATGTGTGCCATTCAGAGTTTGAATGGACAAGACAACATATTTAAGTTCCTTTGAATGGGGTATGGTAGTAGGTGCCAGGTGCACCAGTTTGTGTCAAGAACTGCAACGCTGCTGAGTTTCACGCTCAACAGTTTCCTTTGTGTATCAAGAATGATTCACCACCCAAAGGACATCCAGCAAACTTGCATTGGAGTCAACATGGGCCAGCATCGCTGTGGAAAGCTTTCGACACCTTGTAGACTTCATGACGCCAACTAATTGAGGCTGTTCTGAGGGCAATATTGGATAGGTGTTCCTAATGTTTGGTATATAGTTGTACATAGTGCCATTGCAGTAGTTATTAGTATTACAGTCTATTCTCTCCAGTCTATTTTTGCTTTGATTCCTTTCTTCATTATTTGGCATATCAGCCATCTTGTTTTTTTTATTTGAGAAATCCTTAGTGTTGTTCTCTGTGCTGTATTGTCACATGCCTGCTGGGATAGGCAAAGTAAATCAAAGCACTGTCTTTTGAAACATGCTGTTTCTCAGTTCCCCTCTGAATGCGAAATCTGCGGTTATTCACACAGGGGGAGCATGTGTAGGGAGGGAAATTGAGACATATCTGCCAAGACCCACCAAGCAAATTGTGTTTGCTTAGATATCTACAGCAGGTGTTCCGGAGCTGCTTTACATTACAGTGGCATGGAATTCATTCCTGCACTGAGAGTTGTATTTGTGCTTTGATATCAATGGCTTGGGTGTGTTCTGAGGGCATGTTGTGTGCAGAGCATATCTCTCACACAGTGACAGACAGACAGTGTACCTGAACCAAATGCACAGAATATGTGCCCATTCAGACTCTTCCCGAGTTTTAAATGGACATGTTTTGACATTTATTCCAAGAGCACAATCTTTCCATGAACTGAACTGATGACTGGGTAGAAAACAAAACATAACAAAAGAACAAAGGCTGCTGCGGCCACCTGAATATTTATATGAGAGGTAATGTCTTTTGCCAAGCTGTAGGCCCTGGTAGCAAAGCAATTTCCTCACCCATTTGATTCAGTTGCCGTTTTATTTGTGTTGTTTGGTTTGGATGAATTTCCCAGCTCTGTTCACCAAATGATGACTGCTGCAGGCCATAAAAATGTCTGTGTGCATTAAAGCCCCACTCTCTTTATTAGCTGACTGTTGTGCTTTTGGAGAGGGGGGGGGGTACTGATTTCATAATTGCATTAACCTTTAAAGTGACGCTGACTTTCCCTCTCTTCTCTCTCTTCCTCCATTTCTAAGATAGCAGCACCGAACGGGGAACTTCAAACCATTTTTAAATGTTAATTTGAAGTCGTTGACAGGTGGGTCTATTCACATGGAAAGAATTGTGTCCCTTGGGTTATTTAGAAACCTTGTTGAAGTCAAAAGAAGCATTTGAATAGAAATTTAGTCATTTGCATATTTATTTAAATATGCGGCTGTTATGGGACAAATGTTGCAGGCTTTAATGAACAAATGGCTGCCATCACTATCCGGGAGGTATGCGTCCTCCGTGCAATGTCACTCATGGGCATCACAATGTGTCTCACCTCTTCCCCCGGTGTGGCTCTCTCCTCCGAGCTACTCTTTTCTCTACTAACCACAGCCAAGGATTGGGATGATAAGTCACTGAACATATTGTCATTTTGCAGTTTAAACATGTATTTACTGGTGAGTGATAACTGGACTTCATACCAGGTGAATGGTTTACTACTTGCATGAAGGTGATTGCAAGACCATATACATTCAGTCGGACACCTTCACACCTGTGGGTTATAAGCTTTGTTATGCCCAATTGTCTTTTTAATTAAACAATGCTTACTATGGAGTGTCAAAGCCCTGCATTTGCATGTGTTGGAGTTGCATAATGCATGGGGGTTAAAGCTTTAAAAGCTTTCTCTTTGATTTATTAATGCCTTCTGCAGATATAAGTGGATTAGTTTTCAAATGGGATAGTGCATGTACACAGATTCACACTATTCTATCCAAGGGTTATATCTACATTAAATATATAATAGAGATTTAACATTGTTGGATGTTTAGTGACGGAATATAATTTTCCGCACCCCAAATGGCCAAACAGCTTTCACACTGTTGGAGTTGCGGATCGAATTGATAGTAGATGCACACAATCTTCAGTTTTTTATAATTCATCATATATGTCATTTTCATCACTTTGCCTTGAAGCCCAGTGAGTGGAGATAATGTCTTGATTTAGGTGTAAAAATAAGTCATTAGGAAATCCACTAACATTCCCCATCCTCCTCAAACGTATAGAACTGCATACATACAATGCTATATCTGCTGCTGTGACAAGTCATGGTCATTAGAAACCTGTCAATGGATATTTGTGTGTGTGTGTGTGTGTGTGTGTGTGTGTGTGTGTGTGTGTGTGTGTGTGTGTGTGTGTGTGTGTGTGTGTGTGTGTGTGTGTGTGTGTGTGTGTGTGTGTGTGTGTGTGTGTGTGTGTGTGTGTGTGTGTGTGTGTGTGTGTGTGTGTGTGTGTATGTTTGTGTGTATGACCCATGAATGCACAAGAAGGGAACCTGATATAGCACTGTGTGTGCATGCGAGCGTGCCTGCCTATGACTGATAAATGCACTAGAGTGGATTTGGGATTGCACTGTACTTGACTGGACTTAATATTCATAAGGGCATTCCCTGGTTCACAGTGTCTAGCTTTCCCTTTTTAGCTCCATTCCAATGTTAAACCTATGAACATTGAATGTGAAATCAAGCTTCAAATTGGCTTGTCTTCCGCAGCCTTCATACGATGGGTATAGGAATTAACAGACATGCAAATGCCACACAGTGTATATTTTACTCGGTATAACAGTGTGGAGCTTATGTCAATACATTTGCCAACGCTTGTGTCAATACATTAAATTACTTTGGAAAAGATGAGTGTCACAGGATTGATTCTCATGTCAAAACATTGCAGTCAATGAGAAAAGGTGAGAGTCAACCAGTGCCAATACCTATGTCAATATTTTAAATTGGAAAAGATGAGTGTCACAAGGTTGATGCTTATGTCAAACATCGCAGTCAATGAGAAAAGATGAGTGTCACGCACTGTCAACGCTTATATCAATACATTAAATTAAATAGGAAAAGATGAGTGTCACAGGGTTGATGCTTTTGTCAATACATTTCCAGTCAATGGAACTAGATGACTGTCAATCAATTCACACTTATGGATATACATTCCGGTCAATGGGAAATGCTGAAAAGACAGGCAGGCAGACAGACAAAAATAGTTTCAAGTCAATCCCACGTTTTATCCCCAATATGCTCTTCAGAATTCATTCAAATGAGGCTCTTATTTCTAAAACTGCAAGACCTTTGTTTCCAATGGAGGTCAAAAATGTTTTTGGGTCAATTGACTTAAAATGTCATATACCAGGTTATGAGTTTCAAAAATTGACCTTTCTACAGAGGATGGAAGAAAGTGTTTTTGTATAACTGCAGGGAGAGAATGAAGCCCCATGTTGAGGATGAAATAAGGCCTTTCCTGTTGCCACAGTAAGCTAAACCTCAACATAGGACATCTGTATAAGGTCACGATGGGTTTTGTGGGAGGACGGTTAAGTAGCTAAATCGCAGTCCATGGGTGCGTACTGGTTATGTGAGGGCTGTAGGTAATGCTTTTCTATGGAAAAAAAGGCCTTGTTCTCTGTGAGACCAAGTTTTCTCTATGAAGAGTTAATTTCACACGGTCAGCTTATGTTCATCGGGAGCATCTTTTGAACGATCCCTTACCTGAATTTAGTTTCGAGCCTCAACCGTTCTGCCTATGTCACTCAAACACACATTAACTCTAGGTCACACTTCACGTGAGGCCTACCTTTCTGCAATGTGGTTTGAGGTGGGGCGAATTCATGAATTGTTAATTAGGGTTATTTCAAGTGTTGAGGCCCTAACCCTAACTCTAGTTTCATGTTCACATCCTAGCTCAAACCTAAACCTAGCCTCAACCTCACCCTCTGCGGGATGTGAAGAAACCGGAATTATCTGGTTTTCAGGGTTACGGTTTCTTCAACCTAGCTTTCTTTTCCTCTGAAAACCCCCCAAAGCATTTCTGAACTCCATTGGACACAATGGTCTTGCAGTTCTAGGAACTAACATAATTGTTAGAATGAATTCTGAAGAGGATATTTGTAAAAAAAAAATTTGATCAATTTGAAACAATCTATCTTTCTGTCTGCGTCTGTCTGTCATCCTGTTTATCTGTCTGCCTGTTTGCTTGTCCGTCCAGCAGCCCATTGAATGCAATGTATTGGCATAAGCATCATTGGTTAATCTTTTCCCATTGAATGAAAATGTATTGGCATAAACTTAAAATTGGTCGACACATCTTGTAACATTGACTGCAATGTATTGACATAAGCATCAACTTTGTGACACTCATATTTTACTATTGAATGCAATGAATTGACCTATGCGTAAATTGGTTGACATGCATCATTTCCCATTGAATTCAATGTATGTTAACATCTGCGTCAATTGGTTGACATGCATCTTTTCCGATTGACTGCAATGCGTTGACATAAACATTGGCCATGTGAGCAAGTTGGTTGACATCCATATTTTCCCATTGACTGCAATGCGTTAACATAAACGTCAATTGGTTGATGCTCATTTTTCCCAACTGGCACTGCATAGCCTGCTGGAAGCATGGCCAGTTGACATAAGCGTAAATCAATTGATGCCTAATGTTTTGCAAAAAGGTGACAGGATGAGGCTGATAATGGGCTGGACAGTCAATGCATGAATATAAAGATAAATCAAGTCAAATTTTGTACAGAATACAACAGCTGTAATCCTTACTTACAAGCCCTTAACCAACAACGCAGATTTTTTTTTAAAGAAAATATTAGCATTTCAAAATGTAAATAATATAATGTAAGAAAAAAAGTAACACAATAAAATAACACAAATGAGGCTATATACAGGGGGTACCGGTACCGTGTCAATGTGCTGTGGTACAGATTAGTTGGGGTAATGGAGGTAATATATACATGTAAGTAGAGGTAAAGTGACTATACAGAGATAATAAAAATCAACTAGCAGTAGCGTAAAAAAGGGGGTCAATGCAAATAGTCTGGATAGCTGTTTAATTAATTATTTAGCAGTCTAATGGCTTGGGGGTAGAAACTGTTAATTTGGACCTAAACTTGGCGCTCCGGTACTGCTTGCGATGTGGTAGCAGGGAGAACATTCTGTGACTAGGGTGGCTGGAGTCTTCGACAATTTTTAGCGCATTCCTCTGACACCGCCTGGTATAGAGGCCCTGGATGGCAGGAAGCTTGCCACCCATACTGGGCCGTACGCAGTACCCTCTTTAGCGTCTTGTAATCGAATACTGAGCAGTTGCCATACCAATTTTTGATGCAACTAGTTAGGATGCTCTCGATGGCGCAGCTGTAATTTATGAGATATCACCTCACTTTTAGCACAAAAATCCCCTTAGCAAGTTGGTTTCAAAGGTAAATAATGTAATACATTGAAACAGATCAGTGAGTTTTCAATTAATCTCAATAAATATGTTTACTGTAACTGTCACGCCCTGGTCTTAGTGTTTTGTGTTTTCTTTATTATTTTGGTCAGGCCAGGGTGTGACATGGGTTAATTATGTGGTGTGTTTTGTCTTGTTTTTTTTTGTACAGTAGGTATTGGGATTGTGGTATAGTGGGGTTATCTAGAAAAGTCTATGGTTGCCTGAAGTGGTTCTCAATCAGAGGCAGGTGTTTGTCATTGTCTCTGATTGGGAACCATATTTAGGAAGCCATATTCTTTGAGTGTTTGGTGGGTGATTGTTCCTGTCTCTGTGTTTGTTTGCACCAGATAGGCTGTTTAGGTTTTCACGGTTCTTGTTTTGTATTGTTTGTGTTTATTTGTTTATTGAACATGTATCAAAATTACCACGCTGCAATTTGGTCCGCCTCTCCTTCGACGGAAGAAAACAGTAACGATAGGCACATATGCAGTGTACATATGTAGAATCTGAAATTTGAGCAAAATATGAATGTTTAGTCCATATTGTTTCTTGATCAGTGGCCAAAAGTAGCCTACATGAAAAGTGCAATACTGTTATTGCTGGTATAACCGTGTCTTAGTGTGGTTTTTCAGTTCATTTATGTGGGTTATGCTTCTTGTGGCATGCATTGAAACGCTTTGCTTTCTTTTGCAAAATAACTATGAATTTACAAACTTGTTTAAAAAAAAACGTCATCATATAAAACCATACTACGGTGTGGGATGTTCACTGTATTACAAGGAACAACTAGAAGCTCTATTTCGCTCCAGCAGCTGGCATGCCCGTCCACAATTCACCTGTGGGAACATGGCGGCTCTCAACATCCGACAACAGAAAGAGTTGGCCGCTACTATCTGAGAGATTGTTCGTGAGGAAATGACCTCTGCCCTCGACTTGCAATTATAACCGGTAAATTAATCTCTTGCACTGCTCACTTCCACTCAACTAAAGTGGAGACAGCGGCCTGTGTGACAGAGATGCGACTCCATGACCTGGAAACAGTGCAAACTATGCTGGAAGGGGAAATCAATCTCCTAAAAAATGTAACATTTTTGAAAATGATTCCCATAAATTCAATGTGCGGATCACAGGACTTGACACTGGTGTGGAAGTGGGAAACCCAACTTCCTTTATGAGCAATCTTTTCTGTGGACTGTTTGGGTTGGAGAAGATGGATCCCAATCCATTGATAAACACTACACACCGCATGGGTCCTCTACGCAAAGGATCTCGTTGAATGATCTTGCGAAGCCACAGTTTTGAAGTCAAACAACTAATTATTCGCCTCACAGCGGGATTTGGGGCTCAGATGTATGCAGAAAAGAGGATCAGCATCTACCCAGAACTGCTGAAACAGAGGGCGACCTACAATGAGGTGAGATCTCAGCTACGCTAGCTTAACCTGAGATGTGGCTTTATCCAACCAGCAAAACTCTTATTGACCTTACAAAATACAACACATGTTTTCACTACCAAGGAGGCAGTAACGGCGTTCTTCGTTTGTCGAAAGAGAGTCGGACCGAAATGCAGCGTGGTTGTTACTCATGATCTTTAATGAAGGAAAACGGAACGATACATGAAATAACTCAATACAAAAACAACAAACGGAACGTGAAACCTATTACAGCCTATCTGGTGAAACTACACAGAGACAGGAACAATCACCCACGAAATACACAGTGAAACCAGGCTACCTAAATATGGTTCCCAATCAGAGACAACGAGAATCACCTGACTCTGATTGAGAACCGCCTCAGGCAGCCAAGCCTATACAACACCCCTAATCAGCCGCGATCCCAAATACTACAAACCCCAATACGAACATACAATATAACATAAACCCATGTCACACCCTGGCCTGATCAAATAATTAAAGAAAACACAAAATACTAAGACCAAGGCGTGACAGAACCCCCCCCCCCCCCCTAAGGTGCGGACTCCCGGACGCACCTCAAAACCATAGGGAGGGTCCGGGTGGGCGTCTGTCCATGGTGGCGGTTCCGGCTCGGGACGTGGACCCCACTCCATTAATGTCCTAGTTCCTCCCCTTCGCGTCCTGGGATAATCCACCCTCGCCGCCGACCATGGCCTAATAGTCCTCACCCAGAACTCCACAGAACTGAGGAGCAGCTCGTGACTGAGGAGCATCTCGGGACTGAGGGACAGCTTGGGACTGAGGGGCAGCTTGGGACTGAGGGGCAGCTCGGGACTGAGGGGCAGCTCGGGACTGAGGGGCAGCTCGGGGCTGAGGGGCAGCTCGGGGCTGAGGGGCAGCTCGGGACTGAGGGGCAGCTCGGGACTGAGGGGCAGCTCGGGACTGAGGGGCAGCTCGGGACTGAGGGGCAGCCAGGAACTGAGGGGCAGCCAGGAACTGAGGGGAAGCCCAGTACTGAGAGGAAGCCCAGTACTGAGATGAAGCTCAGGCAGGTAGTAGGCTCCGGTAGCTCCTGGCTGGCTGGCGGATCTGGAAGATTCTGGTTGACTAGCAGATCTGGAAGAGACTGGTTGACTGGCAGATCTGGAAGAGACTGGTTGACTGGCAGATCTGGAAGAGACTGGTTGACTGGCAGATCTGGAAGAAACTGGTTGACTGGCAGATCTGGAAGAATCTGGTTGACTGGCAGATCTAGAAGATCATGGCTGACTGGCGGATCTAGCTGCTCTATGCAGACTGACAGCTCCTTGCAGACTGACAGCTCTGGCAGCTCCATGCAGGCTGACAGCTCCTTGCAGACTGGCAGCTCTTTGCAGACTGACAGCTCTGGCTGCTTCATGCAGACTGACAGCTCTGGCTGCTTCGAACAGACTGACAGCTTTGACTGCTCCATGCAGGCTGACAGCTCTGGCTGCTTTATGCAGACTGACAGCTCTGACTGCTCCATGCAGGCTGACAGCACCCTGCAGACTGGTAGCTCCTTGCAGACTGACAGCTCCTTTCAGACTGGCAGCTCCTTGCAGACTGGCAGCTCTTTGCAGACTGACAGCTCTGGCTGAGTCATGCAGACTGACAGCTCTGACTGCTCCATGCAGGCTGACAGCACCCTGCAGACTGGCAGCACTTTGCAGACTGACAGCTCTTTGCAGACTGACAGCTCCCAGCAGACTGGCAGCTCAGGCTGCTTCATGCAGACTGACAGCACCTTGCAGACTGACAGCTCCCTGCAAACTGGCAGCTCAGGCTGCTCCGAACAGGCAGGAGGCTCCGGCAGCGCTGTAGAGGAGGAAGGCTCTGATAGCGCTGAACAGGCGGGAGACTCCGACAGCGCAGGAGGGAAGGAAGGCTCTGGCTGTACTGAACAGGCGAGAGACTCCGACAGCGCAGGAGGGAAGGAAGGCTCTGGCTGTGCAGAACAGGCGAGGTGCACAGAAGGCCTGGTGCGTGGTGCTGGAACTGGTGCTACAGGATCGAGGACACGCACAGGAAGCCTGGTGCGGGAGCTGCTACCGGAGGACTGGTGTGTGGAGGTGGCTCTGGATAGACCGGACCGTGCAGGCGCACTGGAGCTCTTGAGCACCGAGCCTGCCCAAGCTTACCTGGCTTGATGCCCACTCTAGCCCGGCCAATAGGAAGGGCTGGTATGAACCGCACCGGGCTATGCACCCGCACTGGAAACACCTTGCGCTCCATAGCATAACACAGTGCCTGCCCGGTCTCTCTAGCCCACCGGTGAGCACAGGGAGTTTGCGCAGGTCTCCTACCTGGCATAGCCAAACTCCCTTTAAGCCCTCCCCCAATAAATATTTGGGGGTTACTTTCGGTTTTCGCTCTGCGCCGCCGTGTCTTTCTTTTCGACTCCATTCGCCTATAGCCCTCTTCGCACTGCTCTAGCGAATCCCAGGCGGGCTCCTGCACTCTCTCTGGGTCGGCCGCCCACCTGTCTATTTCTTCCCACGTCGTATACTCCATGCCATTGCTGTCCATAACGTCCTCCTTTTTCTGCTCCTGCTGTCGCTGCCTGTAACCACGCCACTCGGTCCGTGTGTGGTGGGTGATTCTGTAACGGCGTTCTTCGTTTGTCGAAAGAGAGTCGGACCGAAATTCAGCGTGGTTGTTACTCATGATCTTTAATGAAGGAAAACGGAACGATACATGAAATAACTCAATACAAAAACAACAAACGGAACGTGAAACCTATTACAGCCTATCTGGTGAAACTACACAGAGACAGGAACAATCACCCACGAAATACACAGTGAAACCAGGCTACCTAAATACGGTTCCCAATCAGAGACAACGAGAATCACCTGACTCTGATTGAGAACCGCCTCAGGCAGCCAAGCCTATACAACACCCCTAATCAGCCGCGATCCCAAATACTACAAACCCCAATACGAACATACAATATAACATAAACCCATGTCACACCCTGGCCTGATCAAATAATTAAAGAAAACACAAAATACTAAGACCAAGGCGTGACAGAGGCTCAATACTAGTTCGAGAAGCACACCAAGCACAACTTACAAGGGGACAAGCCGACAGATCTAGGCTAACCCCAATTTGTCTGGCTCAATATTCAGTTATGCTATGATGCTCTTTATGAGGACACCCCCGCAGTTGGGTTAAAGGAACACTTATTATTGCTAAACATTGGACTTTGTTATTATATTGCCTATTGTCCAGGACATTTAGATGATTATGACACCATGACAAAAAATGAACAATGGAAAATACATAGTGTCATACAGGCTGGGGCTGCTTCCTTGTAGGGCTACAGCACATTGCATCCCGATATGGGCTAAATATGTCAATATAAATTGGAAGCTATGACCATTCTTTTTTTATTGTACTACTGTTTAAGATAGATGGCAAATCCCATATGGGCTACCACACAATTATTTTTTGTTTGTTTTGTCTACCTGTTGAATGCGATTCCCCCTCCATCTAAGCTACTGAATTCATCTTCCATGGAGGACTTGATTCATTATTGTGAAGATCTAGATCATAGACTGCATTTCTTGCACATATCCTTTCAGAACTGTTTTGTACTGAATTCTTATTTAATAACCTATTAATAAGGTCTTCACCTTAAGGTACCTAAAGTGCAGCATATCAAAATAGTGATATTTGTAAATTTGTTTTTTTAGGGGGGGTGGAATCACAGATTGAACCTTTATGCTCTAAAATGTCCATCTGTTCAGCCATAAGGTTATATCTGACACTTCTGAATTTGTCTGTTTTTAAGAAAATGTTTTCTACTTGAATACATAAATGATTATTTTGCCAAGAAAAAGTCAGAGCACATCATCAAATTCATTAAAAAATGCACCATGATCATCAGACAAAGTACTGTCATTACTGAACAATGACGTGACAACATCATTTGCTTTAAGATTTCTGACAGTGTTGTTTTACCTTGTGTGCCATTATTGCTGGCTGGACTAGCCTAGACCATACTTAGGTGGAGAAAGTTTGGGGTCACTTATAAATGTCCTTGTTTTTGAAAGAAAGAATGTGCTTTTGTCCATTAAATTAACATGAAATTGATCAAAACTACAGTGTAGACATTGTTAATGTTGTAAATTACGGCTGATTTTTTAAACTGGAATATCTACGTACACAGGCGTACAGAGGCCCATTATCAGCAACCATCACTCCTGTGTTCCAATGGCAAGTTGTGTTAGCTATTTCAAGTTTATAATTTTAAAAGGCTAATTTATCATTAGAAAACCATTTTGCAATTATCTTAGCATAGTTCAAAACTGTTGTTCTGATTAAAGAAGCAATAAAACTGGCAGTCTTTAGAGTAATTGAATATCTGGAGCATCAGCATTTGTTGGTTCGATTACAGGCTCTAAATGGCCAGAAACAAATAAATGTCTTCTGAAACTTGTCAGTCTCTCCTTGTTCTGAGAAATGAAGGCTATTCCATGTCAGAAATTGTCAAGAAACTGAAGATCTCATACAACGCTGTGTACTACTCCCTTCACAGAACAATGCAAACTTTTTCTAAACAGAATAGAAAGAGGAGTGGGAGGCCCTGGTGCACAACTGAGCAAGAGGGAAAGTACATTACGGTGTCTAGTCTGAGAAACAGACGCCTCACAAGTCCTCAACTGGCAGCTTCATTAAATAGTACCCGCAAAACACCAGTCTCAACGTCAATAGTGAAGAGCCGAGTTGCTGGCCTTCATACATCATTAATTATTATGATTTTTTAATTCAACAATGGCAATGCTAGCCATTCTCTCTTGGAATTTGAAAGACATTAATAGTCCTATTAAGCATTCCAGTGGTCTTGATATTCTAGCAAAAAAAGATATTGATATAGCAATTCTCAAAGAAACACACCTGCTCCAATAGGATATACAGAGCCTTCAGAAAGTATTCATATCTCTTGATATATTCCACATTTTGTTGTGTTACAGCTTGAATTAGAATTGGAAATTGAAATATATTTTTCTCTCACCCATCTACACACAATACGCCATAAAGACAAAGTGAAAACTTTTAGAAATGTTTGCAAATGTCTTGAAAATTAAAAACAGAATTTACATACGTATTCACACCCCATGTCATGACTCTCTCCTGTGAGGATCCAAGAATCAGGTTACAGTGGATCAGGGTTCAATACGGTCCCCTCAGTCCGCACATGTGGGGGGGATTGATGTGGGGGTTTTATGACGCCTAACGTCTATTTTGTGATGTCATTCAAAGTTGTATGAAGACGTTATAATGAAAACATTGCAACTTGAAGAGTTTTCACGCTGTGTATATCAAGTTTATATCCTTTACGTTGTGTAGAAAATATCAAGGATAAAGAGAATGTTTTTGTGACATAAGATTGTGATTGTAGTTCTCTAATAAGATCATAGTAAATTATGATTCCTTGCCTCGTAACTAGCTGTCACGACTTCCGCCCCTCTCCCCTCTCCGATCCCCTTTTCATGTTCCATTTGTTCTGTCATTGTCTTATCACACCTGGCTTCACTTAATAATCAATTACTTTATTATTATTTAACCCCCTGTTCTACATGTTGTATTTGTGAGTGATTGTTTGTTGTATTGTGGCCCGTATTTGTGTGGACGTGTATATTACGTGTTATGTTTGAATTTTTGAGTAAAGTATTTTATTACTCATATCTGCTGTCCTGCACCTGACTCATCTCACCAGCTACACATAGACACCTTTACAGAATCACTCACCCTTACATTAGAGTCAGCAGGAGCAGATGCCCTCCCAGTTGCAGTGGAGGAGCGCATTCAGCAGCACGTGACCATGTTGCAACGTCTGGGGACAGCCATGGATCGCGTGCTGCAAACTATGGATTGTTGGGAGAGAGGAGGAGGTTATCCAGCGCCTCCACCGGCTCCACTACAACAGGTCCCACTGTCCACCCCTCTTCCATCTGGTCCCAGCGGGATTCAGCTCGCGCTCCTGAGGGAGTATGATGGGACGGCTGCTGGATGCCAGGGGTTTCTACTACAGCTGGAGCTCTACCTGGCGACCATCCACCCGGCTCGTTCGGGGTGTGAGAGTGTGTCCGCCCTAGTCTCCTGCGTGCAGGATTTCGCCTTGGACTTCCAGACCCTGGCATCCAGTGCAGGATGAAACGACAGGGCCCTGATTGATAATTACAGGTACAGTCTGCGCGAGGACATCTGTCGGGAGTTGGCCTGTCGAGACACCACCCTCACATTGGACCAGCTGGTGGACATGTCCATCCGGCTGGACAACTTGCAGATGTCCAGATCAGGACTTGTCAGTCCATCCCCCAGCACCTCCGCTCCGACGCCCATGGAGCTGGGAGGTGCTGCACTTCGGGTGACCGGAGGAGGGGCCATTCCCTGCACCATCTGTGGCCACAGAGGGCACCCTGCTGGTCGGGAGTCGAGGCAGCAGGCAGGGCACTATCACCCCAGGTGAGTCGGCACCAGGCTCACCCAGAGCCCCCTGTTGCTCATACATATGTGTTTATTTCACTTCCTGAGTTTTCCCCGCATTCCCAGCATAAGGCGCAAGTAGATTCAGGCATAGCTGGGAATTTTATTGACCGTTCATTTGCTCTTAGCTTCTTTGAGAACGGAGGGCAGTATTGAGTAGCTGGGATGAATAAGGTGCCCAGAGTAAACTGCCTGCTACTCAGGCCCAGATGCTAGAATATGCAAATAATTAGTAGATTTGGAAAGAAAACACTAACGCACAAACAAAAAGTAGGTATTTGGACATAAAGATGAACTTTACTGAACAAAACACACATTTATTGTCTAACAGGGAGTCCTGGGAGTGCCATCCGGTGAAGATCATCAGAGGTTAGTGATTCATTTTTACGCTTGAGGGCTCTCAAGGGGTGGTCATGAGAGTGCCTCAAGTTTATTTTTTGTAAAGAAAAAGGATGGGGGTCTGCGCCCGTGTATTGACTATCGAGGGATCAATCAGATCACTGTGAGGTATAGCTACCCGCTGCCTCTCATAGTCAGTGTCATCCAGTCAATGCACGGTTCACGCTTCTTAACAAAATTGGATCTCAGGAGCGCTTACAACCTGGTGCGTATCCGGGAAGAGGACGAGTGGAAGACGGCGTTTAGTACCACCTCAGGGCACTGAGTACTTTGTCATGCCGTGCGGGTTGATGATTACTCCATCAGGTTCCCAGGCCTTTGTTGACGAGATTTTCAGGGACCTGCATGGGCAGGGTGTAGTGGTGTATATCAACGACATTCGGATATACTCCGCTACACATGACTGGCATGTGTCCCTGGCGCTCAGGGTGCTTGGTCGACTGTTGGAGCATGACCTGTACGTCAAGGCTCAGAACTGCCTGTTCTTCCAACAGTCCGTGTCCTTCCTAGGGTACCGCATTTCCACATCAGGGGTGGAGATGGAGAGTGACCGCATTTCAGCCGTGCGTAATTGGCCGACTCCCATTAAGGCAATGCAGCGCTTTCTAGGGTTCGCCAACTACTACATGAGGTTTATCCGGAGTTTTGGTCAGGTAGCAGCTCCCATTACCTCACTGCTGAAGGGGGGACCAGTGCGGCTGCAGTGGTCGGCTGAGACGGACAAGGCTTTTGGTCACCAGAAGCCTCTGTTCACAGTCGCGGCGGAGAGTTAAATAATAATAAATTCAAATTGATCAGCAACATTAACTCAGGACCACAATATATGAAACACTTTGACCTATTGAACAAAAAATAATAAAACTATTTGTACTGATTTTTTAAAATCAAATGAGGAAGTCAAGATTAATGGCTACAATGAGCACGTTTTGCAGAGCACAGCTATTCGAAGCGGGGTTTGAAGCATGATACTGCAACTCTCAGCTCCTGCTCAATGTTTAGCTGGGACCTGTACTTGGTCTTCAATGCAGCAACAGCAGAGAAGCCAGTCTCAGAAAGATAAGATGTTGCAAAAGGAAGAAGAATGCCCATGGCCCTCTGCCCTAAGAGTGGCTACTGCCTCTCTACACTCAGCCAGAATTCACTCAGTGTCTGTGATGTGAACCTCAGTCTCAATGTGGTGTCAGACGTCATATCAATGAACTGGTCCTCCTCTGAGGAGCTGAAACCAGTTGGAGCTGGTGCATTGAAAGGATCTCTCACCCAGTCATATCAATGAACTGGTCCTCCTCTGCAGAGCTGAAACCAGTTGGAGCTGGTGCATTGAAAGGATCTCTCACCCAGTCATATTGGGAACTGTTTTCAGGGAAGTACTTTTTAAAGAATCCCATCAGTGATGAAATATGCACCTTAATATATGGAATCACTGAGGTGGCATCATAGTGAGTAGTGTCAACAAGTTCATGCAGGTTCTCGAATGAATCAGTGAGCCAGTGCTTCTCTGTGTATAACACAGTGTGTCCACTCAGCATTAGGTGAGGCTTTCTTGATGAGTGCCCGAAGTCCTTATCTCATCCCTGCCATGGTCTGTGCACCATCACTGCAAACATCAATGCAGTTCTCCCACTTTAGCCCAGTGCAAGGCTCCCAGGCACCTGCCCGTTCCACAACCGCCGTGGTCGCACCTGTCGGGGGACTTCCTGACGGATCTTCCTCCCTCACAGGGCAACACCACGATCCTGGTCGTTGTGGATCGGTTTCTAAGTCCTGCCATCTCCTCCTTTTGCCCGGTCTCCCTACGGCCCTACAGACTGTGGAGGCCCTGTTCACGCACGTCTTCCAGTACTACGGGGTGCCTGAGGGTATAGTCTCTGATCGGGGTCCCCAGTTCACATCCAGGGTCTAGAGAGCCTGGGGGTCTCGGTCAGCCTCACCTCAGGTTTACACCCCGAGAGTAACGGGCAGGTGGAGAGAGTAAATCAGGATGTGGGTAGGTTTCTGCAGTCATATTGCCAGGACTGCCCGGCGGAGTGGGCGATGTTCATCCCCTGGGCAGAGATGACCCAAAACTCACTCCGCCACTCCTCCACTAACCTCTCTCCTTTCCAGTGTGTACTGGGGTGTGTACTTGGGTATCATCCGGTTCTGGCACCGTGGCATCAGACCTAGGACGCCACCCACGTGCACCTACAACGGGCCGTGAGGCGGAAAAACGCAAGTGCCGACCGCCACCGCAGCGAGGCCCCGGTGTTCGCACAGGGGGACCGGGTCTGTCTCTCGACCCGGAACCTGCCCCTCTGCCTGCCCTGCTGGAAGCTGGGTCCGCGGTTTGTGGGGCCATTTAAAGTCCTGAGTAGACTGAACGAGGTATGCTACAGGTTACAGCTTCCCTCAGATTATCGCATTAATCCCTCATTCCATGTGTCTCTCCTCAGGCCAGTGGTGGTTGGTCCACTCCAAGAAGCTGAGGTGAGGGAGGTTCCTCCGCCGCCTCTGGACATCGAGGTGTCGGTGGAGGACGTCCTGGACCCTTCAATGCTACGGGATTTCCACTGTCTCCATCCGGATCGCCCTGCGCCTCGTCGTCCCCGAGGTCAGTGTCGGAGCGCTGCTGGAGCCGCGCATCAAGGGGGGTACTGTCATGACTTCCGCCGAAGTCGGTCCCTCTCCTTGTTCGGGCGACGTACGGCGGTCGACATCACCGACTTTCTAGCCACAGCCGATACACTTTTCATTTTCCATTTGTTCTGTCTTTGTCTTATCACACCTGGCTTCACATAATCAACTACTTGTTTATTATTTAACCCCCTGTTCTACATGTTGTATTTGTGAGTGATTGTTTGTTGTATTGTGGTCCGTGTTTGTGTGGCCGTGTATATTACGTGTTATGTTTGAATTTTTGAGTAAAGTATTTTATTACTCATATCTGCTGTCCTGCGCCTGACTCATCTCACCAGCTACGCACAGATGCCTTTACACTATCCAAGCCCAGAGAGCGTGTCAGCATGACGTAAACACCCCCTTTATACCCGGGAGTATAAAAAGATGTAGTTAAGAATTAACATATCAGACTAAAACGGATGACAGTCATGACCCCGGAACGCAACACGAGGTTGAAGACAAAAGAACCTCTAACAATCCAATGTTACGGTTGAGTAGCTGTATCTAAGAAGGTGAATTTAAGTAGCACCATCTGGTTATTCTCTTCAAATCATCGTTGCCTACGCTGTGTTCATCACCACTCTGGGATCATCAACACGGCTTATTAACCATCCTCAGGAGACCACTCTTCCAGAACGAGTGCATTTAAACAGACAACTAAGAAGAAGGACTCCCCCAGGGCTCTGTTCTAGGCCCTCTCCTATTCTCGCTATACACCAAGTCACTTGGCTCTGTCATAACCTCACATTGTCTCTCCTATCATTGCTATGCAGACGACACACAATTAATCTTCTCCTTTCCCCCTTCTGATGACCAGGTGGCGAATCGCATCTCTGCATGTCTGGCAGACATATCAGTGTGGATGACGGATCACCACCTCAAGCTGAACCTCGGCAAGACGGAGCTGCTCTTCCTCCCGGGGAAGGACTGCCCGTTCCATGATCTCGCCATCACGGTTGACAACTCCATTGTGTCCTCTTCCCAGAGCGCTAAGAACCTTGGCGTGATCCTGGACAACACCCTGTCGTTCTCAACTAACATCAAGGCGGTGGCCCGTTCCTGTAGGTTCATGCTCTACAACATCCGCAGAGTACGACCCTGCCTCACACAGGAAGCGGCGCAGGTCCTAATCCAGGCACTTGTCATCTCCCGTCTGGATTACTGCAACTCGCTGTTGGCTGGGCTCCCTGCCTGTGCCATTAAACCCCTACAACTCATCCAGAACGCCGCAGCCCGTCTGGTGTTCAACCTTCCCAAGTTCTCTCACGTCACCCCGCTCCTCCGCTCTCTCCACTGGCTTCCAGTTGAAGCTTGCATCCGCTACAAGACCATGGTGCTTGCCTACGGAGCTGTGAGGGGAACGGCACCTCAGTACCTCCAGGCTCTGATCAGGCCCTACACCCAAACAAGGGCACTGCGTTCATCCACCTCTGGCCTGCTCGCCTCCCTACCACTGAGGAAGTACAGTTCCCGCTCAGCCCAGTCAAAACTGTTCGCTGCTCTGGCCCCCCAATGGTGGAACAAACTCCTCACGACGCCAGGACAGCGGAGTCAATCACCACCTTCCGGAGACACCTGAAACCCCACCTCTTTAAGGAATACCTAGGATAGGATAAAGTAATCCTTCTCACCCCCCCCCCCCTTAAAAGATTTAGATGCACTATTGTAAAGTGGCTGTTCCACTGGATGTCATAAGGTGAATGCACCAATTTGTAAGTCGCTCTGGATAAGAGCGTCTGCTAAATGACTTAAATGTAAATGTAATGCCCTTCTTTGCGAGGCAGTGGAAAACTTCCCTTGTATTTTTGGTTGAATCTGTCTGTGAAATTCACTGCTCGACTGAGGGACCTTACAGATAATTGTATGTGTGGGGTACAGAGGTGAGGTATTCATTAAAAAATCATGTTAGAACATTATTATTGCACACATTTAGTCCCTGCAACTTCTTATGTGACTTAAGCAAATATTTAATTCTGAACTTACAGTATTTAGGCTTGCCATAACAAAGGGCCTGAACACGTATTGACATTTCAGCTTCAAATTTGTAAACATTTTGAAATGCATATTACATAAATGGGGTAGTGTGTGTAGGCCACTGACCCAAAACATCTCAATTGAATCTATTTTAAATTCAGGCCGTAACACAACAAAATGTGGAAAAGGTCAAGTGATCTGAATACATTCTGAAGGCACTGTACTTACAATAGAGAAACATTCGTACAAACTGGCTGCTTTTTCATCAGCCCCAAACAAAACCAAAGGTGCAATCATAATGACACATAAATATGATCGGACCCTTTTTTACATTTTTGCCTAAAATGACATTGCATTGAATAGTACAGTAAAGTCTGCAAAAACACTACAGTAAATACTACAGTAAAGTCCAAAAACACTACAGTGAATACTATAGTATATAAATATAGTAATAGTGCAGTATTTAGACCATAGTGTACTATATTATTTTTTCATGTGGGCAGGTTTACCTGTTCTCCCCACTCAAAACGAACCAATGTTGCGCACACACAAGGTTGAGGCTCTGTCTGACTCTTCGTTTAACAAAAACAAAAACTTGTATGTGTGAATAAAAATATTGCTTGCGGGTATGTTTTACACAGAAAGGGGTTGTTGTAATGGAGCTCTTTATTTAAATGTGACATTGTTTGAGAGACAGAAGAGGTTTGAAAAACCCACTGCAAAGTTTGCAAGATATTGTGTAGGAAAACTAGGAAGACATATTTGATCCCTCTAGGGTAAAGACGAGTGTATGTAGGTGGGGGGGAATCTGAAAGTCTACAAAGGTTGTGAAAGACAACTAAAAAGTAAAAGTGCTGTACAACAATAACACAAATGGAATAAAACAAGCATATGATGAAAAGCTAACCAGCAGGAGAAACTTCTTCCTCCAGAGATTTGTAGCTAATAATATATATATGCTTTAGTGGCCAATTATGACAGACTAATATCAGCATGTAAATCTGCTCTGTAATTTTCAGGGGGCATTTAGACAGGTAGATATCCTGGCTCGACACGTTCTAGTGAAGGGAAAAGATTAAAGGCTTGCTCTGCATCAGGGACTTTGATTAAATCATCCTAAAGGAACCAATGCAGGACCGTCATTAAAAGGCCATTTCCAGCAGCTAGGTGATGTGCGTCTGGGCCAGCCAGGATGGCGATGGCAGACATTCTTTTAAGGAGGTAGTTTGTCAGGACAGACAAAAAAGCTGCTTCAGCACCTGGACATTCATTTTTCCTCCATACACACTTTCTGAGTTGGTTCTCTAGGCAGGAAACAAAGAGGGAACTAATCGCATAAGCAGTTGTCTTGGAGATGATATTTTGTAGTGTGCCAGTGTTCATGCTATCTCTGTGAGTCTCACAAGAGGGCTTCCTCTTGTTATTAAAGATGGCTGAGATAAAGCAACTACTTCCGTATCGACATGATTGCATAATGTTCAGTCATTATGGATTTAGTATGGTCATTGCACTCTCTCACAAAAGTTGTTAACATTTGAAAAAGATGTATTTACCTGGATTCGTCTTTACTTTCAAGTATCCACTGTCTTGCATACTGAGTGGGTTCCAATAGTTAGTTGTATCTTCCTCATCTCTGTAAAACAATGACAGACACAATGACAGATCAGTGGTGCCCAGGACCTCGATCGGTCGATCGCAAACTTCTTTCTAGTAGACCGCATAAACGTTTTCAAAATGTATGCAATAAAAATATATATTTTGTCAATTCACAGCGTTATCATCGAGCTTAAAAATAGTGAGGTCCACAGTTCTAAAGCATCGTATGCTTTGCTTACAGGTTAACTTATTTCTTGAATATTACTGCACGGACAAAATATTTAAAAAACTGCTTGACTGACATAAAATTGGACCAACCCGCTGCAATATAGTTGCTACATGTGTTTTCCAAACTGTCGCTACCATAGCAACCATCTGCATTTAGTACGATTACATTTCCACGCTTGCGAGACCTGTAACAGAACTGTAACAGAATGTTCTTTGTTGATCCAGTGGTAGTTGTTTTTTTTCTATGAAGTTCAGGTTACGTTTTTAATATGAGTGCTGGACCAAGCAGCAAGAAACCGAAAATCTACCACTTTCGCAATGAGTGGGAGGAAGATTTATTGTTTCACCACAGCAAATTCAAAATGTGTGTGTCTGATCTGCCATTCAAATGTAGCTCTTGCTAAGAAGGCAAATGTCGAGAGGCATTTCAACACTGTTCACAAGAAATATGAAAGTGACTTTCCAGCTAAAAGTTCACTATGTAAGAGAAAAGTAAAAGAATTGAAGTCTCAACTAGCTGCACAACAAACAATCTTTACAAGGCCCAGCTCAAAATCAAAAGGCAGCCACGATTGTATCATTCCCAGGTGAGTCGCACAATAGCAAAGCACAAAAAACTGTTCCAGGATGGAGAAATGGTATAATAGGCATTTTTAGAGGCAACAGAATCATTGTATGATATTTCAAAAATTAATCAGAAATCATTATGAATGTTCAGCAATCCAGAAATACTGTTACACAACACTGTGAAATGATAGATGAGAATTTGAGGGAGCAACTTAAAAATACTAAAATGAGTGTGTTTTATTTTCACTTCTATTTGACGAGTTGACAGACATGATCAACACATCTCAGTTGTGTATTTTCATCAGAATGGTGTTTGAAGATATGATTGCCAAAGAGGAAATGCTCACAATCATATTGTTGCAAGGAAAAACTCAAAGGGAGGACATTTTTGTGTCATTCCACCAAATTTGGAAACGGGTGGAAAAAGTAGATCCTTCGTAACTAAAGTCTGGGCACACCTGCCTTAGATCACTTATCCCCATCCCTCTGAGAATAACAACAAACAACATAATGGCTTCCAAAAATATATTAAACAGAAAATAATTCACCATATCAATCCAAAGGCTGTGAAAACATGTTAAGCAATATTGTATTCAAATTGACAAGAATAACAATACATTGAATTAACGGGCAAAATACAGGGGGCAGGCAAAGCCCTTGTTTCATCTTCAATAATCCCACTGCCCCTCTCACTGAGAGGTAGGGAAATTAATGTATCTTACTGGCCAGTGTACACACACACACACACACACACACACACACACACACACACACACACACACACACACACACACACACACACACACACACACACACACACACACTGCACTGGAAGCAGGTAAGTGGATCATACAAAATGTATGAGATTTTGTTGACTGTTGTAATCAATGGCAGCAGGGAGAGTGTTTAGTGACACTGTAAGACCCCAAACATGAGTGCAACACCACCAGGAGGGCTTAGCGAAAGGAATATGCTTGCTCTTCTAACAAGTGTGAAAAAGTACATATTAACAAAGGAAATGGAAGGACTAACAGTATGGATAGATAACAATAAAAACTGTACCACAGAGGCTAAGAGTGTGAGAGGGAAAACTAAATAAATTGAGAAATTTAGTAAAGAAAGATCCAGAGTAATATATTATTAAAAAAATAGAGTGAACTGGATGGAAAATGGGGAAAAATGCACCAAATTATATTTTTTTCATCAACATAGAAATGCTACCAAAAATAATTTACTGTAACTTGATACAATTGGAATCACCCATGAATCACCAAACTATATTTTGAAAGATGAAGTAAAGTACTTTAAACTTCTTCAGGCTAGGGGGCAGTATTCGGAAGTTTGGGTGACTGAGGTGCACAAATTAAACTGCCTGTTACTCAGGCCCAGAAGATAGGTTAAGCATATTATTGGTAGCATTGGATAGAAACACTCTAAAGTTTCCAAAACTGTTCAAATAATATCTGTGAGTATAACATAACTGATATTGCGGGCAAAAACCCAAGGAGAATCCATCCGGAATTTTTTTTGAGCTCGCCACTTATTGAAATGGCTGTCTATGGGATTATCAATGGAATACCTCTCAGATTGCAGTTCCTAGGGCTCCCAGTAGATGTCAGTCTTTAGAAAGAGTTTCAGGCGTGTTTTTTGAAAAATTACCTAGAATTTGTAGTTTTTCTAGGTGGCTCCCATTTTGGCTGTTGTATTGTGGCGCGTGTGGATGAGAATGCGAACCTTGTTATTTATCTCCGATAATGAACATACTATTCTCTGTCTTAAATTGTATCATGTATTTATATATTAGGATACCTGAGGATTGATTAGAAATGTTGTTTGACTTGTTCAGATGAAGTTTATTGGTAACTTTTGAGATTCATTTGTATGCATTTGAATGAGGGAAACCGGTGGATTACTGAATCAAGCACGCCAACTAAACTTACTTTTTTGGGATATAAAGAAGGACTTTATCGAACAAAAGGACCATTTGTTATGTAGCTGGGACCCTTGGGATTGCAAACAGAGGAAGATCTTCAAAGGTAAGTGATTTATTTTTTTGCTATTTATGAATTTCGTGAAAATGTTTGGAATGCTTTTGTACGCGGGGCGCTGTGCTCAGATAATCGCATGGTATGCTTTCGCCGTAAAGCCTTTTAGAAATCTGAGAAAGCGGCTGGATTAAAAAGAAGTTAAGCTTTTAAATGATGTAAGACACTTGTATTTTCATGAATCCAGGGCTGGATGGTATACCAGTGGATGTATACCAAACATTTTTTGGATAAACTCAGAGAACCGTTATTAGCATGTTTTAACCACTCCTATATAAAATGGTAGATTATCGGACACTCAACAAGAAGGTCTGATTTAATTATTACTGAAACAAGATTCAAGTGGTAAATTTAAAGATCTTGTCCATTTAACAAATTGGAGGCCTCTTACACTTCAGTGTTGTAATGCAAAAAATGATAGCTAAATGCTTAGCACATAGAATTAAAAAGGTATTGTTTTTCATCCTAATCAGACTATTTTTTTTTACATGGACGGTATATTGGAGATAATATAAGACAAGTACAGGAAACAATAGAAAACTATGAAATATCTGTGAAACCAGGCCTGGCATTCATAGTAAAACAAGATTGCCCACTATCGGCAAATCTATGTATTTTTGCCATCGAAATGTTAGCTGCTAAAACCACATCCAAAAATAATATTAAGGGATTAGAAATCCAGGCCTTAAAAACAAATGTGCCATTGTACACTTTCCTTTTAAATACACAATTAGAATCCCTCCACAGCCTCATATGGGATCTAGATACTTTTTCTAACCTCTTTGGATTAAAACGTAATTTTGATAAGTATTGGATCATAATTTTTTTTTACTTTTACATTACCATGTAGTTTACCAATACAATTGTCTGACGGGGATGTGGACATACTCGGCATACAAATCCCGAAAGAAAGAAATGATCTCACTCTAATAAATTGTAATAGAAAGTTAGCAAAAATAGACAAGATCTTACCATGGAAAGGATTATATCCGTCTATTTGTGTAAAAATCACCCGGATTAAGTCTTTAGTCAAATCACAGTTTACCTATTTGCTCATGCGACTTGTTTTTTAAATTATATGAGCAAAAACGATTCAATTTTATTTGGAATGGCAAGCCAGGATGTTTTTTAAAGGGCCTATTTATTTAATGAATATGAATTCGGGGTGCAGAAATGATGAAATATTAAAGCATTAGACCTCTCACTAAAGACGTCAGTCATACAAAGGTTATACTTAAATCTGAAGTGGTTCTCTAGTAAAGTAGTAAGAATGTCTCACCCCATGTTCAAGAATGGGATTTTCCCATTTGTTGAGATTCCAACCACTCACTTTCGGTTATTTGAAAACAAAATAATCTCCAAAATATCTTTATAATTAACAAGCCATAGAAAATTGGTTGCAAGTTCAATTTAATCCACCAGAAAAGATAGAACAAATAATACAAATATTGTAGTTAAACTCAAACATACAATTTTTTTTAAATAAAATGTTTAGAAAAGGTATCATCTTTTCATAAATCATAATAGGACTGGTGGAGTTAATGAAAAGATTAAGATGGGCAGAAGAACACGGGAACTGGACAGAGGAACTCCGCCGAGAAGGCCAGCGTCCCCGAGTGGCCTCTTCACTGTTGACGTTGAGACTGGTGTTTTGCAGTGCTAACATAATTGCGAAAGGGTTTTCTAATGATCAATGAGCCTTTAAAAATGATAAACTAGGATTATCTAACACAACGTGCCATTGGAACACATGAGTGATGGTTGCTGATAATGGGCCTCTGTACTCCTATGTAGATATTCCCCAATTGTTTTTTTTTTATTGTTTAAAAAAAATCTGCCTGTAATAAACACGGCAAAAAGTGCAGGCAGGGAAAAGGCGAGTAACGTTGTGCAGGAGATCAGGCAATAGGTTGATAACAGGAAATCCAATAGGCTAAGGTACAGGAAGGGAATAGACAAAAGGTTTCGTTAGTTAGGTAAGCAAAAAACTATCATACACGGGAGTGGAACGGCCTGTAGAATGGTCGTTAAGACAATAACATCTTACAGACGGTAGGCAATTAAGGTCACAGTTATGAAAACTTTAGGACACTAAAGAGGCATTTCTACTGACTGAAAAACACCAAAAGAAAGATGCCCAGGGTCACTACTCATCTGCGTTGAACGTGCCTTAGGCATGCTGCAAGGAGGCATGAGGACTGCAGATGTGGCCAGCACAATAAATTGCAATGTCCGCACCTGTGAGACGCCTAATACAGAGCTACAGGGAGACAGGACAGACAGCTGATCATCCTCGCAGTGACAGACCACGTGTAACAACACCTGCAAGGATCGGTACATCCGAACATCATACCTGCGGGACAGGTACAGGATGGTAACAACAACTGCTGAATTACACCAGGAATGCACAATCCCTCCATCAGTGCTCAGACTGTCCACAATAGGCTGAGAGAGGCTGGACTGAGGGCTTGTAGGCTCTTCACTGACTAGTCACAGTTTTGTCTCACCAGGGGTGATTGTCGGATTCCCGTTTATCGTCGAAGGAATGGGCGTTACTCTGAGGCCTGTACTCTGGAGCGGGATTGATTTGGAGGTAGAGGGTCCGTCATGGTCTGGGGCGGTGTGTCACAGCAGCATCGCACTGAGCTTGTTGTCTTTGCAGGAAATCTCAACGCTGTGCGTTACAGGGAAGACACCCTCCTCCCTCATGTGGTACCCTTCCTGCAGGCTCATCCTGACATGACCCTCCAGCATGACAATGCCACCAGCCATACTGTTTGTTCTGTGTGTGATTTCATGCAAGACAGGTATGTCAGTGTTCTGCTATGGCCAGCAAAGAAGCCGGGTCTCCATCCCATTGAGCATGTCTGGGACCTGTTGGATCAGAGGGTGAGGGCTTGGGCCATTCCCCCCCAGAAATGTCTGGGAACTTGCAGGTGCCTTAGAGGAAGAGTGGGGTAACATCTCATAACAAGAACAGGCAAATCTGGTGCAGTCCATGAGGAGGAGATGCACTGCAGTACTTAATGCAGCTGGTGGCCACACCAGACACTGACTGTTACTTTTGATTTTGATTTTGTCCCCCCCTTTGTTCAGGGACACATTATTTGATTTCTGTTAGTCACATGTTTGTGGAACTTGTTCAGTTTATATCACAGTTGTTGAATGTTGTTATGTTCACACAAATATTTACATATGTCAAGTTTGCTGAATTTCTTATTTATTTAACCTTTATTTAACCAGGTAGGTCAGTTGAAAACAAGTTCTCATTTACAACTGCGACCTGGCCAAGATTAATCAAACCAGTGCGCCAAAAACAACAACACAGAGTTACACATGGGATAATAAAACATACAATCAATAACACAATAGAAAAATCTATATACAGTTTGTACAAATGTAGTAAGATTAGGGAGGTAAGGCCATAAATAGGCCATAGTGGCGAAATAATTACAATTTAGCATTAACAAATTTACCTGCTGGAGCGCGTGCTACTTGTGGGTGCTGCTATGGTGACCAGTGAGCTTAGATAAAATAAATGTAGTTGACAGCGAGAAGACATTTCTCTTTTTGCGCACGTCTAAATATATTCACATCATTAAATGTTATGTGTAATAAGCGTTGTAAAGCATTATGGCCAACTAGATCTTCATTGAGGGACCTGTTTTGAGTCCAACCTTTTCTGTTTGAACTCAGCCATAGTCTCGGAGGGACAGACATCAAATTATCATATTTAACGATGGATAATAAATCTTATTCTATAGTACCCATAAGTCACTCTTCCTGAGCAAATTAGGAGATGTCCGTTTTAAGGGACCAAATAGACTCAAATCACCATATGTTAATATTCACATGTTAATGTGAATATAAACAAATGTAACCTTGAACTGTCTTGATGTGCACAATTTCCATTGAGAAAACAACTCATTATCTAGCATTGTGAGAGTTAACTCTTCAGAGATAATGCACAGGGAGCCCTTTAAATTTAATTCAGATAACTGTTCAATAATTATCTTTTGTTAGAAAGAAAAAAAGTTGATCTGGAAAACACAATTAGCAGGAACATTGTGTAGTTGAAAAGGCCAGTTTGCTGCATTGTTATTAGAGTATGACTGTGGCTATCACCTCAGCTGAACACTGTCCTTGGAAAATTGAATACTGCAAAATAAATGTGTTCGTAAAGCAGGATTAGGCTCACAGTTACCCTGTTTTAATGAGGCTGAGTCAACGGGGCATTTCGTCCATCTAAATCCCCATTGGTTTGCAGAAAACATGACTTACAACTTAAAATCCAGGGAGTCGGCAAGCCTCAATCAGTGGCGAGGGCTTTGATACAAGTAGAGAGAGAAAGAGAAGTAGTTAAAAATAAATTGGTGGATGCTTATATTTGTCCTATTTGACACATGTAGAAGTGTGTATTTAAAATGTGTTTTTTGCACATCACCCCCAGAGAGTGGGGTCACAGCCCGGGTCTGCCGTTATCAACAGCTACCCTGTAGCAATTAGGGTTGAGTGCCTTGCTCAAGGGCACAGAATTTTTTTTTTCTTACCTTGGGGAATTGAACTAGCAATTTGGGTTACTGGACCAAAGGTTACAGTACCTAGGCTACCTGCAGCCCTAGTCAAAATTGTCTGTGGTAGGCTTGCTCATACATCAACAGAACACACTACCGTGCACATTGAAACCTGGAGTGAATAACTGTAATTAATAACCAACAAACTGATCTTTTTAGTGTAGGGGGAATTATGTGTGTGAAGTTCATACAGTCCTAACCCAGTTTTCCTGCTTTTCTAAAGCTGCACTATGCAGAAATCGCGCTGCCATTTCCTGGTAGCAAAATTCTAGTAGTTTGTCTAATTTCAGTTTATGTGTCAAAACAAGCATGAATAGTGTAGAGAATCATTGCACCAAAACTGAAAGTAAAAGAAGCAAAAACTAAACTTAAGGACGGGAAGCATAAAAATAGAGCACATAAAAGAGAACAACTGCTTCTTAGACTTGCTTTCAATAAGAATGACAGATCTATAACTCACATTTCTATGTGAATTTGGTCGGGTCGCCCAAAAAGTTACATATTGCAGCTTTAATTGCAGTGGGGAGCTACAGGGAGCAGCGGCCCAACCTTACATCTCTGCTGGTCCAGGCCATCTCTGCCTCTCTGGCCAAAAGGCTGCTCAACATCCAGTCTGTGGAACTAGGGAGCCTCTGTACACCTCTGGCCATGCCTACTGCCTCAGGTACAACTCTCTCCAATTTCAGCCCACTCTAAAAAGCATGTACTGCATTTGCCTCCTCAGGGCCGGCTCCAGGCATAAGCAACATAAGCGGTCTCTTAGGTCTCCCGAGTGCTATGGGGCCCCAACCCCCAAAAATTAACTCACCATTGAGAGTTAGAATAGTAAAATACATAATGTGTAAGTTCGAAATTTGGTTGTGCATCAGCAGTTCTTCTCTTGTTTTGTCAGTCACTGACAGTGGCCCAACATGTCAGCTAACAGTGTCTAGATTGTTAAATTAGTCTAACCAGTTATCTAAACTTGTAGTAATCAAGGTCAAATACTGACTGGGAATGCAGGGCACGTGCCCAGGGGCCCAGACCTCAAGGTAACCCCATTGATTTTGTTAGTCAATCTCACTCGGATATTATTAACATGGTATAAGTCATGGCAAAATGTGTAGAATTGCAGGAAATTAACTTCAAAATGTGAATTTTTCTCTCTGCCATCAAGAGAGGGACACTCCTACTCGAACCAATTTACCCCTGGCCAAATAGTGCTGTGCGGGTACAGTATGCCCTACATGTTGAAGTATATCCTCAGAGAACCAGTCAGGAGGATAAATGTGTCAAATGCAGCAGGTGTCTCCTCCCAGGCCTTTACATTAATCATCTAAATAAGATATAATGAGCCATTGAGCTCAGGATGGAAATGCAGCCAAGCTACTAGAAAACACTGGCTGGCATATTTGAGAATAAGGCTAAATCCTACAAGCATATTCATTGCGCTAGGTGCATGTGCAATACCCTCGACAACTGCTACTCTAACTTCCGCGATGCATACAAAGCCCTCCCCACCTTCACTTCGGCAAATCCGACCACGATGCCATCTTGCACTTGCCGTCTTATAGGCAGAAACTCAAAAAGGATTTAAAAGTGACGAGAACCATTCAAAGCTGGTCTGACCAATCGGAAGACACGCTTCAAGATTGTTTTGAGCATGCGGACTGGAATATGTTCCGGTCAGCCTGAGAGAACAACATATACAACATATACGCTAACTCGGTGAGTGCATTTATAAAGAAGTGCATTGGAGACGTTGTAAACACTCTAACTATTCAAATCTACCCTAACCAGAAACCGTGGATGGATGGTGGCATTCGCGCAAAACTGAAAGCGCGATCCACTGCATTTAACCATGGAAAGAGGTCTGGTAATATCACTGAATATAATAATACAAGCGAAATTCCAGTACAGGGACAAGGTGAAATCGCAATTCAACAGCTCAGACACAGGATTTATGTGTCAGGGTTTACATGAAATCATGGACTACAAAAAGAAAAACAGCCATAGCACAGACACCAACATCACGCTTCCAGACAAACTAAACTCCTTCTTTGCCTGCGTTGAGGATAATACTGTGCCACCGTCTCAGCCCGCTAACAAGGACTGCACCCCCCCCCTCTCCTTCTCCGTGGCTGACGTGAGTAAAACATTTAAACAATTTAACCCTTGCGAGGTTACTGGCCCAGACGGCTTCCCCAGCCCCATCCTCAGAGCATGCGCTGGCCAACTGGCTGGTGTGTTTACGGACAGATTCAATTGCTCCATATCCCAGTCTGTTGTCCCCACATGCTTCAAGATGACCACCATTGTTCCTCTACCCAAGAAGGCAAAGATAATTGAACTAAATGACTACCGCCCCGTAGCACTCACATCTGTCATCATTATGTGCTTTGAGAGACTAGTCAAAGATCATATCACCTCCACCTTATCGGCCCCCCTAGACCCACTTCAAATTGCATACCGCCCCAACATGTCCAAAGGCGACGCAATTGCCATCACACTGCACACTGCCCTATCCCATCTGGACAACATGAATACCTACGTAAGAGAGCTGTTCATTGACTACAGCTCAGCATTCAACACCCTAGTACCCTCCAAGCTCATCATCAAGCTGGAGGCCCTGGGTCTCAACCCCCCCATGTGAAATTGGGTCCTCGACTTTCTGAGGGGCCGCCCCCAGGTGGTGAAGGTAGGAAACACCATCTCCACTGTCACGTTCTGACCTTTATTTTCTGTGTTTTGTGTTTAGTTAGTATGGTCAGGGCGTGAGTTGGGTGGGCAGTCTATGTTTGTTTGTCTAGGTTTTGGGAATTTCTATGTTTCGGCCTAGTATGGTTCTCAATCAGAGGCAGGTGTCATTAGTTGTCTCTGATTGAGAATCATACTTAGGTGGCCTGGGTTTCACTGTGTGTTGGTGGGTGATTGTTTCCTGTCTCTGTGTGTGCACCAGATAGGACTGTAATTTGAGTTTTCACATTTTTTGTTTTGTTAGTTTGTTCATGTGTACCTGATAGCATTAAAAAGTACCATGGAAAATTACCACGCCGCGTATTGGTCCTCTGATCCGTTTCGCCTCTCCTCTTCGGAAGAAGAGGAGGAAACTCGTTACAGAATCACCCACCACAATCGGACCAAGCGGCGTGGTAAAGGACAGCGACGACAGCAGCAGCAGCAGCAACAACAGCGGCCAGCATCACAGGAGGAATGGACATGGGAGGATGTATTGGACGGCAAGGGTTGCTACACCTGGGAGGAGATCCTGGCGGGAAAGGATCGCCTTCCATGGGAACAGGTGGAGGCAGCTAGGAAAGCCACGGAGGCAGCGAAAGCTGAGCGGCGGCAATATGAGGAGCCAGCACGGCAGTGCGACAGGTACGAGAGGCAGCCCCAAATTTTTTTTTGGGGGGCACACGAGGTGTGATACTAAGCCAGGTAGCAGACCTGAGCTCACTCCTCGTGCTTATTATGAGCAGCGCATTACTGGTCAGGCACCGTGTTATGCGGTTGAGCGCACGGTGTCGCCAGTGCGTGTCCATAGCCCGGTGCGCTATAGGGCAGCCCCGAGAGTGCCATGCGAGTGTGGGCATTGAGCCAGGGCGTATGGTGCCTGCTCAGCGGGTCTGGTCGCCGGTACGCAGTCTTGGTCCAGGTTATCCTGCGCCGGCTCTGCGTGCTGTGTCTCCGGGCGCTGGGAGGGTGCAGTGCGTCCTCTGCCTGCGCTCCGCTCGTACCGGGCAACTGTGGGAGTGGAGCCTAGGGGAGAGGTGCGTGTAGTAAGCACTAGATCTCCCGTGCTTACCCACAGCCCGGTTCAACCTGTGCCTGCACTTTTGAGGGTCCGGGCTCGAGTAGTTGTCCAGCCTGGGGAAGTGGTGCCAAGGTTGCGCACCAGAGCTCCAGTGCTCCCCACAGCCCGGTCTTTCAGGCTCCTCCTAACACCAAGCCTCCTGAAAGTCTCCCCAGCCTGGTAGTTCCTGTGGCAGCCCCACGCACCAGGCTGTCTCTCAGTCTCCTCCCTGCATGTGCTCCCGCCTGTCCGGCGCCGCTGCCGGAGCGTTCCGCCTGTCCGGCGCCGCTGCCGGAGCCTCCCGCCTGTCCGGCGCCGCTGCCGGAGCCTCCCGCCTGTCCGGCGCCGCTGCCGGAGCCTCCCGCCTGTCCGGAGCCTCCCGCCTGTCCGGCGCCGCTGCCGGAGCCTCCCGCCTGTCCGGCGCCACTGCCGGAGCCTCCCGCCTGTCCGGCGCCGCTGCCGGAGCCTCCCGCCTGTCCGGCGCCGCTGCTGGAGCGTCCCGCCTGTCCGGCGCCGCTGCCTCCTGTAGCAGCTCCACGCACCAGGCTGTCTCTCTGTTTCCTCTCTGCAGGTGCTCCCGCCTGTCCGGCGCCGCTGCCGGAGCCTCCCGCCTGTCCGGCGCCGCTGCCGGAGCCTCCCGCCTGTCCGGCGCCGCTGCCGGAGCCTCCCGCCTGTCCGGCGCTGCTGCCGGAGCCTCCCGCCTGTCCGGCGCTGCTGCCGGAGCGTCCCGCCTGTCCGGCGCCGCTGCTGGAGCGTCCCGCCTGTCTGGCGCCGCTGCCGGAGCGTCCCGCCTGTCTGGCGCCGCTGCCGGAGCCTCCCGCCTGTCCGGCGCCGCTGCCGGAGCGTCCCGCCTGTCCGGCGCCGCTGCCGGAGCCCCTCAGCCCAGAGGCGCCAGAGCCCCTCAGCCCAGAGGCGCCAGAGCCCCTCAGCCCAGAGGCGCCAGAGTCCCTCAGCCCAGAGGCGCCAGAGCCCCTGTCCCTCTGTCCAGAGCCCCTGTCCCTCTGTCCAGAGCCCCTGTCCCTCTGTCCAGAGCCCCTGCCCCTCTGTCCCGAGCTGCCCCTCTGTCCAGTGGGGTCATTGAGAGGGGTTGCCATGGTGAGAAAGCCACGGAGGCGGAAAATAAGGCGGACAAAGACAAGGGTGAAGTGGGGTCCGCGTCCCGCGCCAGAACCGCCACCGCGGACAGACGCCCACCCAGACCCTCCCCTATAGGTCAAGGTTTTGCGGCCGGAGTCCGCACCTTTGGGGGGGGGTACTGTCACGTTCTGACCTTTATTTTCTGTGTTTTGTGTTTAGTTAGTATGGTCAGGGCGTGAGTTGGGTGGGCAGTCTATGTTTGTTTGTCTAGGTTTTGGGAATTTCTATGTTTCGGCCTAGTATGGTTCTCAATCAGAGGCAGGTGTCATTAGTTGTCTCTGATTGAGAATCATACTTAGGTGGCCTGGGTTTCACTGTGTGTTGGTGGGTGATTGTTTCCTGTCTCTGTGTGTGCACCAGATAGGACTGTAATTTGAGTTTTCACATTTTTTGTTTTGTTAGTTTGTTCATGTGTACCTTAAAGCATTAAAAAAGTACCATGGAAAATTACCACGCCGCGTATTGGTCCTCTGATCCGTTTCGCCTCTCCTCTTCGGAAGAAGAGGAGGAAACTCGTTACATCCACTTTGCAAGGGTGCATGCTCAGCAACACTTTTTGGGTTACTACATGATTCGATATGTGTTATTTCATAGTTTTGTCTTCACTATTATTCTACAATGTAGAAAATAGTAAAATAAAGAAAAACCCTTGAATGAAAAGGTGTTCTAAAACTTTTGACAGGTAGAATATATATACACACAGTGGCAAGAAAAAGTATGTGAACTCTTTGGGATTATCTGGATTTCTGCATAAATTGGTTATAAAATTAGATCTGATCTTCATCTAAATCACAACAACAGACCAACCCAGTCTGTTTAAACGAATAACACATAAATTCATGTATTTTTCTTGTCTATATTGAATACATAATTTAAATATTCACACTGTAGGTTGGACAAAGTATTTGAACCCCTAGGCTAATGACTTCTCCAAAAGTGAATTGGAGTCAGGAGTCAGATAACCTGGAGCACAATTATTGAGACGAGATTGGAGATGTTAGTTAGAGCTACCCTGCCCTATAAAAACCACTCACAAAATTTCAGTTTGCTATTCACAAGAAGCATTGCCTGTGAACCATGCCTCTAACAAAAGACATCTCAGAAGATCCAAGATTAAGAATAATTGACTTGCATAAAGCTGGAAAGGGTTACAAAAGTATCTCTGAAAGCCTTGAAGTTCATCAATCCACAAAGATGACTGAAAGAGTACAGCACAGAATGCTCAATGAGGTTAAGAAAAGTCTTAGAGTGTCAGCTAAAGACATAAAGAAATCTCTGGAACATGCTAACCTCTCTGTTGATGAGTCTACTATACGTAAAACACTAAACAAGAATGGTGCTCATGGGTGGACACCACTCAAGAAGCCACTGCTGTCCAAAAAAAACAACATTGCTGCATGCCTGAAGTTCGCAAAAGAGCATCTGGATGTTCCACAGCACTACTGGCAGCATATTCTGTGGAAAGATTAAATTAAAGTTGAGTTGTTTGGAAGGAACACACAACACTATGTGTGGAGAAAAAAAAGGAACAGCACACCAAAATCAAAACCTCATCCAACTGTAAAGTATGGTAAAGGGAGCATCGTGCTTTGGAGCTGCTTTGCTGCCTCAGGATCTATACTGCTTGCTATCATTGGCGGAAAAATTATTCCCAAGTTAATCAAGACATTTTTCAGGATAATATAAGGCTATCTGTCCGCCAATTGAGGATCAACATAAGTTGGGTGATGCAACAGAACAACAACCCAAAACACAGAAGTAAACCAACAACAGAATGGCTTCAACAGTATAAAATACGCCTTCTGGAGTGGCCCAGTCAGAGTCCTGACCTCAACCCGATTGGGATGCTGTGACATGACCTTGAGAGCAATTCACACCAGGCATCCCAAGAATATTGCCGAACTGAAACAGATTTAAAAGAGGAATGGTTCAAAATTCCTCCTGACCGTTGTGCAGGTCTGATCCGCAACTACTGAAAATGTTTGGTTGAGGATATTGCTGCCAAAGTAGGGTCAACCAGTTATTAAAATCAAGGGTTCACATACTTTTCCCACCCTGCACTGTGAATGTTTACACGGTGTGTTCAATAAAGACATGAAACTGTATAATTGTTTGTGTGTAATTGGTTTAAGCAGACTGTGCTTGTCTATTGTTTTGACTTAGATGAAGATCAGATAAAATTTTATGACCAATTTATGTTAGTCCAGGTAATTATAAAGGGTTCGCATACTTTTTCTTGCCACTGTATACATACATACATACATACATACATACATACATACACACACACACACACACACACACACACACACACACACACACACACACACACACACACACACACACACATACATACATACATACATACATACACACACACACACACACACACACACACACACACACACACACACACACACACACACACACACACACACACACACACACACACACACACACACACACACACACACATACATACATACATACATACATACATACATACATTTTGAATAGAATTATACACTTTGGATGCAATTTTTATGGAATTGATGGAGAGACAGAAAGACTATGACAGAGTGCTCACATGCACACTGATTTACAGTAATGCAACAATAATCTTCATTAAAAAAATCGGATTGTTTAAAATAAAAAAGAAGGTTAACCCCGAAAGCGAGATGGAGATGTGTAAATTAGAAGCACATTTAGTCTGCGACCGGCTAAGATCGTGAAGTTATGAAACGGGTAGGGAGAGTGAGATCGTCAGTGGTGGTCGGGGGAACCCTCAACCCAGCGTGGCGTCTACTGTGCCACAAAAGCATGCTGAAGTTGATATCCACGCTTATAAAGAAAGAGTCGCTACTATTATTATTTGTGGGGGAGAGTGTTAAATGTATTCTATAGTACAAGGGACAGGTCAGCTGGAAATATTTTTTACGTTGGGAGAAAAGGTGTCACGTCCTGACCTTAGTTCCTTTTTTATGTCTCTATTTTAGTTTGGTCAGGGCGTGAGTTGGGGTGGGCATTTTGTTTTTGTTCTATGTTTTGTATTTCTGCTCTTGGCCTGGTATGGTTCCCAATCAGAGGCAGCTGTCAATCGTTGTCTCTGATTGAGAACCATACTTAGGTAGCCTGTGTTCCCATTATGATTTGTGGGTAGTTGTTTTCTGTTTTGTGTATTCACCTGACAGAACTGTTTCGTTTCTTCCTTTCACTTTATTTTGTGTGTTCCGTCTAATAAATTAACATGGACACTTACCACGCTGCATATTGGTCCGATCCTTCCTACTCCTCCTCCTCAGACGACGAAGAGATTCGTTACAGAACTACCCACAACAAAAGGACCAAGCAGCGTGAGAAGGAGGAGAAGAGCTATCTGGAGGAATGGACACGGGAGGAGATTTTGGACGGTAAGGGTCCCTGGGCACAGGCTGGGGAATATCGCCGCCCCAGGGAAGTGTGGCTAAGTCAGGTAGGAGACCTGAGCCAACTCCCCATGCTTACCGTGGCGAGAGGTTGACCGGGCATGCACCGTGTTATGCAGTGAGGCGCACGGTGTCCCCAGTGCGCAAGCATAGCCCCGTGCACTACATCGCCGCTCCTCGAATCGGCCGGTCTAGAGTGGGCATCGAGCCAACAGGAATGAAGCCAGCTCAGCGCATCTGGTCTCCAGTGCGTCTCCTCGGCCCGGGTTATATGGCACCAGCCCTACGCACGGTGTCCCCGGTTCGCCAGCACAGCCCAGTGCGGTCTGTTCCACCCCGCCGCACTTGCCGGGGTACAGGGGGTATCCAGCCAGGACAGGTTGTGCAGGCTCGGTACTCAAGACCGCCAGTGCCCCTCCACGGCCCTGTGTATCTGGTGCCTCCTCCACGCACCAGGCCTCCTGTGGCAGCACAACGCACCAGGCTGTAACTCCCTCTCCTCCCTCCAGGTGATCCTGCCTGTCCAGCGCTGCCAGAGCCGCCCGTCAGTCAGGAGCTGCCAGAGCCGGCCTTTACTCCGGCGCTGCCAGAGCCACCCTTCACTCCGGCGCTGCCTGAGTCGCCCTTCACAGTCGCCCTTCACGCCACTTAAGTGGGCCAAGACTATGGTGGAGTGGGGTCCACTTCCCGCGCCAGAGCCGCCTGTTGTGTGTCCGCACCAGCCAGAACTGTTTCGGTCGTTCTCTTTGTTATTGCTGTGTTCATTAAATAAATATGGACACATACCACGCTGCACCTTGGTCCTCTCCTTCCAACAGCTGTTACAAAAGGTGCATTTCTTCAGTAGGTGTGTTCAACTTTTGACTGGTACTATATATAAAATGTTTATAGTGTCTAATTTCCAGTCGCTCTTATCCCCTATAACGTACAGTACCTTTAATTTTATAATCTATGTTTCTTTAACTGTCACTCATCAACACTAGCTCTTAATTGGACTTCTCTATCACTTCAGATGTTTATAGGCAATTAGACCTGTAACTGTTTATCTGGAATATCTCACCAGTACAGCAGGCTATAAACGCCTTGCCATGTTTACACCCATTAATATGATGAGTTGAATAGAGAATCAACAATTCTTGCAGTGTCATCATGCTCTTCACCAGTCATTTGAGGTAAATATTTAAAAGGACATTTAGAGAAGTACAGTGGAGTGGTGTTTTATAAACCCACCTCAGCAACACCAGACCCTCTCCAGGAGGATGTAGCAGTCGCATTAACTATTTTTTTATGGGGGTTATTAGGCTCTAATTCCTGCTATTGACTGAAAATCCCCTCATCTTTGCATCGTCACCCAGGAGACCTAGCTAGCGAGTGCTGCAGTGAAGGTGTCTCTGGTTGATCGACAGTAGAGGATTTTGGCTCCGGCAATAAATGAAGGAAAACAGGATTTGAGTCAAATCCCTTGCCAAACTTCTAATATAGTAGTTAAACACTCATGCTATTTGGGGCTGTTATGGGGCACTTCTGCTGTTGTCTGTGTTATGCTTTATTGAATCACCTCCAAAGGCAGACAGGCATCTGCCAAAGATTTCAGCAGGCAGTCAGTAGTGAACGTGTGTTTCGTTGTTGTGTCTGTGTCAGAGTATGAGGTAATTTCCGATTGAGCTGACGTATGCAGCAAAAATGGTGAATGCGGTCTCCGAGAACACAGAAACATTGACTTTAAAAGGTGCATAGCCAAAAATGGAGATTGGATTGAATCTAGCCCTTAACAAAGAGTTGGACTAATTAAGTTGGTCCTAAACATTTGGTACAAATCATTCGCTAAAGTTCTAGACCTCAACTGAATCTGGTATTCAATGTTGTGGCTGCTGAACAAGTTGAGGAGACTAAATTACTTGGCGCTACCTTAGATTGTAAACTGTCATGGTCAAAACATACGGATTCAATTGTTGTAAAGATGGGGAGAGGTCTCTCCATAAAAAAGAGATATTCTCACACACCACAAAGCAAGTCCTGCAGGCTCTAGTTTTATCTTATCTTGATTATTGTCCAGTCATATGATCAATTGCTGCAGAGAAAGACCCTGTTAAGCTTCAGCTGGCCCAGAACAGAGCCGCGCATCTCACTCTTCATTGTAATCAGAGGGCGAATACTAATACTATGCATGCCGCTCTCTCTTGGCTGACAGTTGAGGAAAGACTGACTGTCACTTCTTGTTTTCGTAAGAAACAATGTTTTGGAAATTCTAAATTGTTTGCGTATTCAACTTACACACAACACTAACACACACACACTTACCCCACCAGGCATGCCACCAGGGGTCTTTTCACAGTCCACAGGTCCAGAACAAGCACAGTGTAATAAATAAAAAAGTTTAAAAGGAAGATTACTCAAGTCATATTTCAAACAGTAAGTTAACAACTGAGCACAGTACACCTTACACAGTACTACTAACTTTGCATTGATGTATTTGTCTGCTGGGAAATAAATACCCTGTCTGTGACATACAACCCTCTTGGATCTTCTTTGAAGATGTAGGGGAGGAGCAAAATGGCTGCAGAGATCTTCAGACCTTAAATTGGAGGGTGTACAATATATATATATGCCATTTAGCAGACGCTTTTATCCAAAGCGACTTACAGTCATGTGTGCATACATTCTACGTATGGGTGGTCCCGGGAATCGAACCCACTACCCTGGCGTTACAAGCGCCATGCTCTACCAACTGAGCTACAAGCTAATAAGGCTGGATTAGAATGGCTTCACTCTGTTAAGGGTTTTCTTATCCATGTTACTGTATATAAAAAATGACCTTTGTGAGCCTCTGTGTGTGTGAAAAGTGCCAACTTGTAGAGATTCAGCAACTCCACGGCCATACCCCTCTCTGTTTCTGCAATGATTTTGTTGGCCATTGTGCCAAATCCGGACAGATTTTCTCTATCCATATTCATACCCAACTTTCTTCTTATCTCGGAGAAAATCTAAAAGTCAATTTGTCTATAATGCATCATCAATACATCTTCGATTCAGATGACAGAACTTGGCTATGTTACATTCATTGTTACAATGGCTGACAAATGGAGTGCTGGGTATTGTTTTAAGATGTCCTTGGTGCCTTGTTTCATAAATTATATTTCAGTCCTTTTGTCTTGTAGGTAACTTATGTTGGGTCTCTTTTTTTTGGCACTCCACCTGCATCTTTTCAACATGTAACTTCTGACTGAATGAATCCTCACCATTCTCAATCTGAAAATCAAATATGAATATTAGCAAATATTGATACATACAGCATCAAACCTGATCAAAGTCTATATAAAAAGGCAAAATGTCCCATATTCATAAAGCATCTGATCTAGGATCAGTCTTATTTATCTTAAAAACTGATCTGGGATCAGCGGTTCGACTTTGACACGCTGAACATTATTTGTATGCAGTTACCTTGGCTATTTTGGTCAGGTCTTCATTTTTGGTGTCATCTGGGCTTATTTTTTCCCCTTGTGTCATGCCCTGATCTGTTTCTCCTGTCCTTATGCTTGTCTCCACCCCTCTCCAGGTGTCACCAATCTTCCCCACTTATCCCCTGGGTATTTATACCTGTGTTTTCTGTCTGTCTTGGCCAGTTTGTCCAAGTTAACCAGAGTTTTGTGTCTCAGCTCCTGCTTTTTCCCCATTCTCTTTTGTCACCCTCCTGGTGTTGACCCTTGCCGGTCCTGACTCCCAGCCCACCTGCCTGACCACTCTGCCTGCCGACCTGTTCCTTTGCCCCCCTCTGGATTACCGACCTATGCCTTATCCTGCAGCCCGGTACTGTTGCCCCACCTCTGGTTCTGATCCCGGACTGCCTTGACCTGTCGTTTGCCTGCCCCTATTACAATAAACATTGTTACTTCACACAGTCTGCACTTGGGTCTTACCTTGATTCTTGATACCTTGCCTCCCAAACCTCTTCCTCATTTCCTGTACTTGGGCAATGTCAGCAAGCGGTTGCCATTCTTTTTTTTGTATTTATGCCGTGCCATGACTCAATGTTTGTGGACAGGAGAAATGTAATGACGAATTATTGGTACTGAGGTTTGACTATCAATGATTTGGGGGAGTAAATGAAAAAGTGTAAATGTTTTTAGTGTAGTTTAAGATAGTGGCGCAGGTTTAGAAAACACATTTATTTCGTTTGCCATAAAACAAATTCTCAATCTCATAGTTAATTTTTAAAAGTGTATTTTATTTAACTGGGCGAGTCAGTTAAGAACAAATTCTTATTTTCAATGACAGCCTAGGAACAGTGGGTTAACTACCTATTCAGGGCAGAACGACTGATTTGTACCCTGTCAGCTTGGGGGTTTGAAATTGCAACCTTCCGGTTACTAGTCCAACTCTCTAACCACTAGGCTACCCTGCCACCGCAGGCAAGAGTGATCTGGGCAAGAGTAATTTCACTCTCTTGTACCAGTTGTTGTAGCACTAGTCTGAACACTGTGGGTATGAGGCTCTCATCAAGGTCATGCATGACGTCTGGTGGAAACAGAAGCAGAAGCCAAGCAGAAGGAATTAATGTGACCAGAGGAAACATTTTTGCTCAACCCTGCAACTGCATGTGCAGAGTGATTATCTGCTGAGTTTGTTGTGATTGTGTCTCTGTGTTTCCAATTCCTGGAGTTCACAAATCTTGAATACTTCTTTGTAAGTGGTGACTTGTTTCTGAATGAGGCAGCGATGAACTAGTGTGTAGAGGTATGTATTTTGGAGTTGGGAAGTATCATTGTGGTCAAGATTTCCTCATCTAAAGTACACTGTGGTCAATTTGTGCTTGCCTTTTTTAGAACCTAGTGGATTGACAACTTCAAATGCATCTAGATTAGGTTGATTTGATTTGAACAATTCACTATCAGTAAAGTCTTCCAGAATGTCATCATTGTGTGGCTTGTGGTCTTGATTCAAGGTGGCCCAGACCTCTTCATTACTTGCTATTTTGTGTAGTATTCTGACCAATGTGATGTATTGAAATGACCTTGTTTTATAACCATCTTTGTTGCTCAGGGGTACTTCATTTGGCCTGACCATGCCCAATTCTTTCACACAGTAATGCTCCAGCATCCAATCAGAGCTGCAGTTGTTATGCAAGTCCCTGAGATCATCATCTTTATCCAAATGTATTTGCTTATTTGTAAAGTGAAACCGGAGGACATGGCTATAGTGTGTCATAAATACATCAACAACGGTGCCGAGGTCCTCAACAATGCTATTCTGTACTGTAGCTGGGATGAAGTGTTCTTCCCTGATTTTCAAAATAAGAAGACAAATATGGTTTTTTTAGACCTTCTATTAGCTGTTCAGTGTGCATATCTGTGCCTTGAACATGTTCATGAGCTTTAAATGACTCTCTACATCGCTCACGTCATCTTCATGGATTCAGTCCCAGTCTCAAATTCATCATGAGGGGAATTCTCATGTAAGTTGGCGCTTAAAAGCGCTCTGTGACCGATAGGCACTGAAACATCTATTTGTTTTCCCACACCCATTAAGTCAACAGCTAATTAGAAAACATGGTTCTTGCTGGTGATAGAGTCCAATAAGTGTGAGTAGTCTGGACACAGGACACAGAGAAAGTATGTTTGTTGCAAAGTAGACAATAGAATAGAGTTGGCATTCTTCAAACAGATTGTGAACCATGGAATCATGGAGATTATTGGTACTCAAGGGACCAGTCTTCCACAGCCACACTCAAATTCAAGTTGACACTAAAAGCAAAAGTGAAATAATTAATGTTGAGGCTAAAACGAAATCTATACAACTCTTTCCAGACAACAACCTGTCCTCCTAATTTGTATTTATGGTTGTCCCATAACGAAGCAGAGCTTGTCAGGATAGGTGAAGATGTCTCTCTCTTTATCTGACACCATATTTCTTAGTTTGGACATTATGGGATTCTGCAGTCCCACATTTAAGTGTTGACTTAGATAATATGATGCTCCAAATGGGACATTAAGTTCTTCTTCCATGTTAACCCAAATAAAGAGAGACTATTTGGGCAATTATAAAGTCTTCTTGATTAATTATTCCTAACTTCTAAATAGTTGCCTGTAATCTAGCTAGGATAACCTTTCTAGCGCAGGGAACCCCTCGACAACATTCCTGCTGAAAAGGCAGCGCACGAAATTCAAAAATATATATTTTTAAATATGTAACTTTCACACATTAACAAGTCCAATACAGCAAATGAAAGATAAACATCTTGTTAATCTAGCCATCGTGTCCGATTTAAAAAATGCTTTACAGCTAAAGCGCAACATATGATTATGTTAGATCACGGCCAAGTCGGAAAAAAAACACAGCCATTTTTCCAGCCAAAGATAGGAGTCACAAAAAGCAGAAATATAGATCAAATTAATCACTAACCTTTGATGATCTTCATCAGATGACACTCATAGGACATCATGTTACACAATACATGTATGTTTTGTTCGATAATGTGCATATTTGATTCCAAAACATCCAGTGATATTGCTGAAATACTCATAATAAACATTGATAAAATATACTCGTGTTATTCACAGAATTGAAGATAGACTTCTCCTTAATGCAACCGCGGTGTCAGATTTGAAAAACAATTAACGGAAAAAGCATAATCTGAGAAACGAAAACAGCCAGAGGAATATCCTCCATTTTGGAATCAACAAAGTTGGAAACAACACCATATATATTAACTTACCTTTTATGATCAAATGACTGGTTTGTTCCATAAAGTTCCATCATTTATGTCCAAATAGCCACTTGTTGTTAGCGTGTTCAGCCCAGTAATCCATCTTCATGAGGCGCAGGCACTTCATCCAGACAAAAACTCAAAAAGTTATGTTACAGTCCTTTAGAAACATGTCAAACGATGTATGGAATCAATCGTTAGGATGTTTTTAACATAAAACATCAATAATGTTCCAACCGGAGATTTCCTTTGTCTTCACAGAAGCACTGGAACGAGAGGTAACTCTGTCGGGAGCGCGCGTCATGAGACTAAGGCTCTCTGCCAGACCACTGACTCAAAGAGGATTCATGAGGCCCTCCTTTATAGTAGAATTCTCATTCAAGTTTCAAAAGACGGTTGACATCTAGTGGAAGCCCTAGGAAGTGCAACCTCATCCATATCTCAATGTGTATTCGGTAGGCCAAGCTTTGAAAAACTACAAACCTCAAATGTCCCACTTCCTGGTTGGATTTTTTCAGGTTTTCACCTGCCATATGAGTTCTGTTCTATTCACAGATATCATTCAAACAGTTTTAGAAACTTCAGAGTGTTTTCTATCCAATACTAATAATAATATGCATATATTAGCTTCTGGGACAGAGTAGGAGGCAGTTCACTCTGGGCACGCTATTCATCCAAAAGTGAAAATGCTGCCCCCTATCCCAAAAAGGTTAATGATGGCCCTTTTAATAGTACCAATACACTGAGTAATACTTTTGGCTATGGTGTTAAAGGTTTAGGCGGGTTTGAACAGTGGAAACATGCTGATGACGTAATTCAGTTTAGGAACTTTTATAACATGTGGCCTACCCCACAATGAGATGCATAATTTATCCCAGTTCTTAAACTGGAGTTGAATTTTGTTCAAAAATACAGAATGGGAGAAAAAAAATTCCCCCTTCCCCAAAGAAACAACTTCTCTTCTCATATACAAAATGACACGAGACATTTATAATTCAGTTAGCATTGGACAAAGGAATTACACAGAACACACAATAATCACACTGCAAATACATCCAAAGACTTTGTAAAGGCTAACCTGTTTGTAGATCCATAGTGAGCTTTAAATGTCTTGCTTTGTTTTGAAATACAGAGGATAGAACAGGCCGCCCCAATACACCAATCTGAAAGACAAATTAGACACAAACACAACATAAACACAGAGTATTCATAATCAAATGCAACTAATCTGATCAGTATTATGCATTATTCTTCTTTTTAAAGTTTAACATAACCTCCATTGGGTTATCTGTGTGTGTGTGTGTGTGTGTTGTGTGTGTGTGTGTGTGTCTGTGTGTCTGTGTGTGTGTGTCTGTGTGTGTCTGTGTTTGTGTGTCTGTTTTACCTGGTCATGGAGGTTGATACAGAGCTCAGAGCTCACAGCTCCAAAACTTTCCACCACTTAACTGGACAGGGGCAGGATGGAAGGAGAGGGTATCATAGGTTTAAATGAGGATGAAAATGTCTCAATATTGAATATAGCTAGCTAAAGTTAGCTAACGTTAGAGTAACTTTACCTAGCTAGCTAGCTAACGTCAGATAAAACGTACAAACACTTATACAACAATTACCACCTAACATTACAGGCAATGTAGCTTGGCTAGCTGAAGAGCTGGAGGACATCTCCATGGGATTGGGAGTGGCAATGGGGATCCATGTTATTTTTAATATTGAGTATTCAGCATCAGTGAAAAGGACTATGTTGTTAATTAGGAAATATGTTCTGGGAATTGATGAGGAGGGTAAATTACCAACAAATGTTGTATGAATGGAACATTTTATGTTGTAGAGATTGACCAGAGATTTATGAGGGAGACCAGAGATTTATGTGATGTCTGGAAGTGAGATTTATGTGACTTTTAAAGGCAATAAAATGAAATTGGGACTTTACAAGTTTGCCACTCAATGTTATTTGTATTATTCTTATTGTTAATATTACAATAAATGGGACATAAAATGTTCCTACAGGAACCTTAACACCCTAATAGTTTATTTAACATGTTTGGGATAGGTGGCAGTATTTTGACATCCAGATGAAAAGCATGCCCAAAGTAAACTGCCTGTTACTCAGGCCCAGAAGCTAGGATATGCATAATTGGTAGATTTTGATAGAAAACACTCTAAAGTTTCTAAAATTATTAAAATAATGTATGAGAGTATAACAGAACTGGTATGGCAGGCAAAACCCAGAGGACAAACCACCACTCCCCCCAAAAGATGTTCAGCCTACTGTTTTCAATGGCTGTCAGTTTTATTATTAAGGCAAAATCCTCCCATATTGCAGTTCCTAGGGCTTCCACTAGATGTCAACAGTCTTTAGAAAGAGTTTCAGGCTGGTTTTTGGAAAAATGAGCCAGAAATTATAGTTTTTCTAGGTGGCTCCCATTTTGGCTGTAGTGTTTCCATGCGCATGGACGAGAGCGCGTTCTTTGGTATTTTTCTCCGGTAAAGACAATAACGATTCTCTGTCTTAAATTGTATCATTTATTTACGTTTTAGGGTACCTAAGGTTTGATTATAAATGTTGTTTGACTTTTTTGGAAAAGTTTATTAGTAACGTTTGCGATTAATTTTGTATGCATTTTGATGGAGGGAAACTGGGTGGATTATTGACTGAAGTGCGTCGGCTAAACTGAGTTAGGGATATAAAGAAGGACATTATCGAACAAAAGGACCATTTGTGATGTAACAGAAGAAGATCATCAACGGTAAGGTATTTATTATATCGCTATTTCCGACTTTCGTGTCGCACCTGCCCGGTTGAAATATGTTTTTCATGGTTTTGAATGTGGGGCGCTGTCCTCAGATAATTGCATGGTGTGCTTTCGCCGTAAAGCCTTTTTGAAATCAGATACCGTGGCTGGATTAACAAGGAGTTAAGCTTTATTTTGATATAATACTCTTGTGATCTTATGAAAGTTAAATATTTATAATTCTGTAGTTTGAATTTAACGCTCTACAATTTCACCGAATGTTGTCGAGGTGTCCCTTCTAGCGGCACATCTTTCCCAATTATGGAACCTATTTTCCGTCCTCTTTTGGTACATTGACGCTTGCAGCGTGAACTGACTTGCTGTCCAACCAATCAAAGGATCAGAGAATGAATCGAGTACTGAAAGAATAAGCTACAGCTAGCTAGCACTGCAGTGCATAAAACTTGGTGAGTAGACTCAAAAGAGGAAGAAAAAGACAATAGCTGAAAAGTTAACAAATTAATTTACCAAAAAATTAAGGATAAGCAGCAGAGAGCGAGAGCTATTTTGTTGTATTTCTTTCACATAGATTTAATGCTAATGCAACTAGCAAATGTAGCCTACTCAAACACCCGGCTCAAACAGAGAGGAATGCTATTTATGTTAGCTAGCTGGCTAAGGGTATCCAACACTGGAACTCTTCCATGTCAAGCTAAGCTTTCTGTTTTGTAAATATATTGCCACCAGGGCCATAGCAACCTCATGATGAGTATAGGGAAATTTCCAGTATTATGGAGCAGCCTGAACCTATCAATGTTACATTGAGCTGGGTGAATGGACTATGAATGACAGTCATCCAATATGCTCTCATAGAAAAAAGTCCATGCTCATAAAACATTTTTATTGTCCTCCCTAATTTTTTAACAAGTCCAATACAGCAAATGAAAGATAAACATCTTGTTAATCTACCCATCATGTCTGATTTTTTAAAATGTTTTACAGTGAAAACACAACATATATTTACGTTAGATCACCACCAAATTAAAAAAAGAACACAGCCATTTTTCCCAGCCAAAGATAGAAGCACAAAAGCAGAATTAGAGATAAAATGTATCACTAACCTTTGATAACCTTCATCAGATGACACTCATATGACATCATGTTACACAATACATTTATGTTTTGTTCGATAATATGCATATTTATATCCACAAACCTCGGTTTACATTGGCGCCATGTTCAGAATTGCCTCCAAAATATCCGGAGTAATTACAGAGAGCTACGTCAGATAACAGAAATACTCCTCATAAACTTTGACGAAAGATACATGTTTTACATATAATTAAAGATACACTGGTTCTTAATGCAACCGCTGTGTCAGATTCTTTTTAACGTTACGAAAAAAGCATAACATGCAATAATCTGAGACGGCGCTCAGACGTAAATATATTTCTCCGCCATGTTGGAGTCAACAGAAATACGAAATTACATCATAAATATTCCCTTAGCTTTGATGATCTTTCATCAGAATGCAGTGCAAGGAATCCTAGTTCTGCAATAAATCGTTGTTTTGTTACATAATGTCCATTACTCGTGTCCAATTAGCAACTTTGCTAGCACGTTTAGTTCACATGTCCAAAAGCTGCCGAAAGCTGGCGAACTCGAACGAAAACCTCAAAAAGTTATATTCCAGGTCAAATAAACTAGTCAAACTAAGTAGAGAATCAATCATATATATCCAATAACGTTCCAACTGGAGCATTCGTTTTTGTCTACAGAGTAATGGATTGCAAGGCGATATAATGACTATTGCTCGTAACCAGGAACTGGCATTCTGCCAGACCAGTGACTCAAATAGCTGCCATCCCGTCCCACATCACACTAGAGGCTTCATTCCATGTTCTACTGACTGTTGACATCTAGTGTAAGGCGTAGGAAGTGCGAAAAGATCCATATCTTATTTGGATGTGAATAGGCGATGAGTTGAAAATCAACCAGCCCCAGAATTTCCACTTCTTGTTTGGAAGTTTGCCTGCCCTATGGGTTCTGTTATACTCGCAGACATAATTCAAACAGTTGTATATATTAGCATCTGGGACAGAGTAGGAGGCAGTTCACTCTGGGCACGCTATTCATCCAAAAGTGAAAATGCTGCCCCATATCCCAAAAAGGTTAAAAGCTTACATTCTTGTTAATTTATCCTTTTAGGGATAGGGGGCAGCATTTTCTCTTTGGATGAATTGCGTGCCCATAGTGAACTGCCTCCTACTCTGTCCCAGATGCTAATATATTATTATTAGTATTGGATAGAAAACACTCTGACGTTTCTAAAACTGTTTGAATGATGTCTGTGAGTATACAGAACTCATATGGCAAGTGAAAACCTGAAAAAGTGGGACATCTGAGGTTTGTAGTTTTTCAAAGCTTGGCCTATCTCAATACACATTGAGATATGGATAAAGTTGCACTTCCTACGGCTTCCACTAGATGGCAACCCTGTTTAGAAACTTGAATGAGGATTATACTATAAAGGAGGGGCTCATGAGACCTCTTTGAGTCAGTGGTCTGGCAGAGTGCATTGGTCTCATGACGCGCGCTCCCGACAGATTTACCTCTCGTTCCAGTGCTTTTCTTCAGACAAAGGAATTCTCCGGTTGGAACATTATTTATGTTTTATGTTAAAAACATCCTAAAGATTGATTCCATACATCGTTTGACATGTTTCTAAAGGACTGTAATGGAACTTTTTGAGTTTTTGTCTGGATGAAGTGCCTGCGCCTCATGAAGATGGATTACTGGACTAAACACGCTAACAACAAGTGGCTATTTGAACATAAATGATGGACTTTATGGAACTTTATTGAACAAATCAATAATTATTATCGAACTGGGATTCCCGGGAGTGCCTTCTGATGAAGATCATCAAAGGTAATTTAATATTTATGGTGTAATTTCTAACTTTGTTGACTCCAAAATGGCGGATATTCCTCTGGCTGTTTTGGGTTCTGAGCGCCGTTCTCAGATTATGCTTTTTCCGTAAAGTTTTTTAAAAATCTGACTACTAATCTGACTATCTTTAATTCTGTGAATAACAGTTGTATATTTTATCAATGTTTATTATGAGTATTTCTGCAAAATCCCCAAATGTTTTGGAATCAAATCATTACTGCATGTAACGCGCCAATGTAACCTGAGATAATTGGATATAAATATGCACATTATCGAACAAAACATACATGTATTGTGTAACATGATGTCCTATGAGGGTCATCTAATGTAAATCATCAAAGGTTATTGATCAATTTTATCTGTGTTTCTGATTTTTGTGACTGCTCTCTTTGGCTGGAAAATGGCTGTGTTTTTGTGACTTGACTCTGACCTAACATAATCATATGTTGTGCTTTCGCTGTAAAGCATTTTTGAAATCAGACATGAGGGGTAGATTAACAAGATGTTTATCCGCTAGCGGAACCCCTGTCCTAGAAAGGTTTTAAACAATATATGTTCATAAATGTTTAATATTACGATTATTTATTTGAATTGTGCGCCCTTCAATTTCACCGGATGTTGTCGACCAGGTGTCCCTTTAGCTGGATGCCTAGCCTTAACTAAAGATCCCTTTTGCCCTTTACAATCTCAACATTTACCACCACCAAAGCACCCCCAGACCATCACATTGCCTCCACCATGCTTGACAGATGATGTCAAGCACTCCTCCAGCATATTTTCATTTTTTCTGCATCTCATGAATGTTCTTCTTTGTCATCCGAACACCTTAACACTTCTTTGGGAGAGGGGGAAACATTTTCTCTTTTGGATGAATAGCGTGCCCAGAGTGAACTGCCTCCTACTCAGTCCCAGATGCTAATATACAGTGGGAAGAACAAGTATTTGATGCACTGCCGATCTTGCAGGTTTTCCTACTTACAAAGCATGTAGAGGTTTGTAATTTCTATCATAGGAACACTTCAACCGTGAGAGACGGAATCTAAAACAAAAATCCAGAAAATCACATTGTATGATTTTTAATGAATTAATTTGCATTTTATTGCATGACATAAATATTTGATACATCAGAAAAGCCAAACTTAATATTTGGTACAGAAACCTTTGTTTGCAATTACAGAGATCATGCGTTTCACCAGTGCCGGCACCACGCACCAGGTATCCAGTGCGCCTCCGCAGTCCAGAGCTTCCGGCGACAGTACCCAGTCCAAAGCTTCCGGTGACAGTACCCAGTCCAGAGCCTCCGGCGACAGTACCCAGTCCAGAGCTTTCGGCAACAGTACCCCGTCCAGAGCTTCCGGTGGCAGTTCCCAGTCAGGAGCTTCCAGCAACGTTTCACAGTCCGGAACCTCCAACGACGGGCCATAGTCCGGAACCTCCAACGACGGGCCACAGTCCGGAACCTCCAATGACAGGCCACAGTCCCGAACCCCCAACGATGGGCCACAGTCCGGAACCTCCAGTGACGGGCCACAGTCCGGAGCCTCCAGCAACGATCCCCAGTCCGGGGTCTCCGTCGATGATCCGCAGTCCAGAGCCTCCGGCGATGATCCACGGTCCGGTTTTATGAAGGCTGAGGGATCAGAGTAAGGAGGGGTGGCTGTGTCCAGAACCGGAGCCTCCACCAAGGGTAGATGCCGATGTCTAGGGGATTTATAGGTCACACACACAGTGGGGCAAAAAAGTATTTAGTCAGCCACCAATTGTGCAAGTTCTCCCACTTAAAAAGATGAAAGAGGCCTGTAATTCTCATCATAGGTACACTTCAACTACGACAGACAAAATTAGAAAAAAAATCCAGAAAATCACATTGTAGGATTTTTTATGAATTTATTTGCAAATTATGGTGGAAAATAAGTATTTGGTCAAAAACAAAAGTTTATCTCAATACTTTGTTATATACCCTTTGTTGGCAATGACAGAGGTCAAATGTTTTCACACACTGTTGCTGGTATTTTGACCCATTCCTCCATGCAGATCCCATCTAGAGCAGTGATGTTTTGGGGCTGTTGCTGGGCAACATGGACTTTCAACTCCCTCCAAAGATTTTCTATGGGGTTGAGATCTGGAGACTGGCTAGGCTACTCCAGGACCTTGAAATGCTTCTTACGAAGCCACTCCTTCGTTGCCCGGGCGGTGTGTTTGGGATCATTGTCATGCTGAAAGACCCAGCCACGTTTCATCTTCAATGCCATTGCTGATGGAAGGAGGTTTTCACTCAAAATCTCACGATACATGGCCCCATTCATTCTTTCCTTTACACGGATCAGTCATCCTGGTCCCTTTGCAGAAAAACAGCCCCAAAGCATGATGTTTCCACTCCCATGCTTCACAGTAGGTATGGTGTTCTTTGGATGCAAATCAGCATTCTTTGTCCTCCAGGACGAGTTGAGTTTTTACCAAAAAGTTATATTTTGGTTTCATCTGACCATATGACATTCTCCCAATCTTCTTCTGGATCATCCAAATGTTCTCTAGCAAACTTCAGACGGGCCTGGACATGTACTGGCTTAAGCAGGGGGACACGTCTGGCAATGCAGGATTTGAGTCCCTGGCGGCGTAGTGTGTTACTGATTGTAGGCTTTGTTACTTTGGTCCCAGCTCTCTGCAGGTCATTCACTAGGTCCCCCTGTGTGGTTCTGGGATTTTTGCTCACTGTTCTTGTGATCATTTTGACCCCACAGGGTGAGATCTTGCGTGGAGCCCTAAATCGAGGGAGATTATCAGTGGTCTTGTATGTCTTCCATTTCCTAATAATTGCTCCCACAGTTGCTTTCTTCAAACCAAGCTGCTTATCTATTGCAGATTCAGTCTTCCCAGCCTGGTGCAGGTCTACAATTTTGTTTCTGGTGTCCTTTGACAGCTCTTTGGTCTTGGCCATAGTGGAATTTTGAGTGTGACTGTTTGAGGTTGTGGACAGGTGTCTTTTATACTGATAACAGGTTCAAACAGGTGCCATTAATACAGGTAACGAGTGGAGGACAGAGGAGCCTCTTAAAGAAGAAGTTACAGGTCTGTGAGAGCCAGAAATCTTGCTTGTTTGTAGGTGACCAAATACTTATTTTCCACCATAATATGCAAATAAATTCATTAAAAATCCTACAATGTGATTTTCTGGATTTTTTTTCTCATTTTGTCTGTCATAGTTGAAGTGTACATATGATGAAAATTACAGGCCTCTCTCATCTTTTTAAGTGGGGGAACTTGCACAATTGGTGGCTTACTAAATACTTTTTTGCCCCACTCTATGTACGTCTATGGTGTCCTGATATGGTTCCCAATCAGAGGCAGCTGTTTATCGTTGTCTCTGATTGGGGATTATATTTAGGTAGCCATTTCTCTTTTGTGTTTGTGGGTTCTTATTCTATGTTTAGTTGCCTGTCTGCACTATTCATTTTAGCTTCACGGTTCGTTTTGTTAGTTTGTTCAGTGTTCATTCTTTTAATAAATTATAATGTACGCATACCAGGCTGCACCTTGGTCTCATTCGTACGACAAACGTGACACACCTGCAATGAGTGTATCTTCAAAAGTGCCAGAGAGCCCAATCAGGAAATGTGACATATTTGCAAAGTAAATTATTCCAAACAATATATCAAAACAATTTAAAAAAGGTTACTTTTGAGATATTCCTATTTTATGTTGAATGATCACACTCTAGACAGTCCATATTTGTGAGCACACTATAAGTAGTATAATGACAACATATTGGTGTCTGTATCATGTACAGTTCACAGATCATAGGTCTTACAGGAAGCAGGAAAAAGTCCAAAAAGGGCCTAAAATGGCCACCTTCATCATGATTTTCTTAATGTTCTTTTTTATACAAATGAAAAAGGCATGTCAAACATCCTACCTCCAAAATGGAGTTTCTATGTGAGAATCTGAGGTACCAAAATGTTTTTGGGCTGTCCTGGCCTGGCAGACAGACGGGCAAAAATACCAGTGGGCACAACATGGTTGCTATTCATCCCTTGCAGAGAGGGGGGTCCCAGATGTGCACCTTTTCAGGGTCGTTTGCAAAGCTACCAAGCATTCGGCTAAAGCACTGACCACTCCAGAGATTTCAAATAATTTGTTTCCATCTGTCTGTTTGCCTCTTCTTAATTTCCATTCAATTAAGGCTCACTGTATTGATTGGCCATTCTCTAATTGCATGCAGCTCTATTCCATGGAAACGAGACATTAACTGCAAGGCCCTAAGAAGTTTGATGGTTCTAACTACCTGTGTCGCTCCGGAGTAGATATTGCATTGTTCACACCATTGAAGGGAGCATCACACCACACAATGCATTTGAAAGGGAATTATTTATTATTGTGTTTATTTTGTGCCATTGTAGATAGGACCAGCAGGGTGATTTTCCCTTTTATTCACCATAAAGAATTTGATATCAAAAGGAGAAGCCCAGACGAATTGTGATTTCAGTGATTCACATCTCCCTGCTGCATACACCCGGTTCTCCCAGGCCCCAAACGAATGCCATAAGTGCAACAAATTTTCAGAACAATTACATCTTGGCTGCAAAAAACTATTTGAAATAGCTTTATAGAAACACTCTGGGGCCTTTAATGACAAAGTTATTGATTGCTACAGTATGTGCAGCTAGGCCAGTCGATATTGGTTTCCCTCCTCTACTGATTAGGCTCTGTGGAGAAAAGAACAAAGAGACATTTACTTCTTGATTTGCTGATAATACATTCAATAACCGATCAGTTGTGGTTAATGTATGTAGTATATTTGCCATAAAACACATTGTATATTGCATTACATGAATTGTATTGTACTGTATTATCTCTTGATGGTTCCCCAATTTGACTTTCTTTTGAACCTGCTAGCTTTAGATTAATCTGTGTGTGGCAAACCCCCGTGTTGATTACATGACAGTGAGCTGCAACACTTAGGGACTTGATCAACACTGTAAGATAGAGGTTTATAAACCATCTGTTACACAATATCACCCTTAATTTTGACTGAGTCAGACAATTGGCTATTTTGAAATGTAATTACAACCTTATAAACACGCTTTCAAGTTAAATGAACCTTTTACCACCTTCTGCTACACAGCAGTGAAAGGGCTTTACTTACACGGTTTGAAAACCACTAAATGTATATAGAATTGAAATTACTCATAGAGCGGGGGGGGGGGGATACTCTGTCAACTAAACAGTATATACTGGGCCCCTTCATCACACTCTATTTGTGTCCAGGGCTTACATATTCACTGCCTACTTCATCTTTATTTCCCTGTGATATTCGCATCCAAGCAGCCTAATAAAAAAGTCAGTGACTGTACTGTACACCCCAAAGGCCAACACATGTGGATGATATCTAGAAGCCTTTCTTTAAACAGAATTTTCAATCCAGCATCGCTTTCCTACATATGGAGAGCCCACATCCGATACAGAGGCGCTCCTGTTTGAACTGGGGGAACGGAGAGGAGCTGCCAAGGTGCAATGTCACATACAGCTGCTCTGAGGAGGGGGAGAAGAGGGGGAGGACAGGAAATAGGAGCGAGAGAACAGGAGAGGAGCAGATAGGAGAGGGTGAGAGGAGAGGAGAGAGTTCTTTCAGGACCCTGGGTTGCCTTTCATCTGCCCCTGTATTGATTTAATTTATATTCACACCCACACCCTGACCCTTTGTTCCTTAATTGGTGAGAATCATAGACAGCAGAGGAAAGGAAATGTAAAGGAGTCTTCATATTCTCTATTACAGCCTCTGGGTGATTCTCTTCTGCACCTGCACCAACCCTTCAACTGCTTTGTATACTTCCACTTTTAAAGTACCACAGACTAGTGTGGATTTGACTTTAATCCTCTCTGTTTTTGTGCACAAAGTATGATTGGGTGAAAGACATTAAAGCATTAACGTAAGAGCCCTGGACCCAAAGCAAGACCTTAGCGGATAGATACAATATATAAGCATAGATATGGAACTCAAGCGCACAGCCTATGGCTGTGTAATGAACTTCGTCTGTTGTTTGAAGAGAGTCAGACCGAAATGCAGCGTGTAGGTTACTCATGACTTTTAATGAAGAAAATGCGGTACATGAAATAACTGAAGAAGAAAACAACAAACAAGTGAAACTAATTACAGCCTATCTGGTGACTAACACAGAGACAGGTACAATCACCCACCAAATACAACGCGCACTCAGGCTGCCTAAATACGGTTCCCAATCCGAGACAACGAGAATCAGCTGACTCCAATTAGGAATCGCCTCAGGCAGCCAAGCCTAACTAGACACACCCCTAATAATACACACTCCCAATTAATACAAACCCCAATACGAAATACAACATATAAACCCATGTCACACCCTGGCCTACCCAAACATATAACAAAAACACAAGATACAATGACCAAGGCGTGACAGGCTGGTTTACAGTATACCTGTTGTACGTGTACTGTAGAATTTTGTGCAAAAGTAAATTATTCACTGTGCATTTCCAATCCCCCATATATTTTTGGGGTGTATATATAATAACGCACAGAACAAACAGTGTGGCTGGTCGCATTGTCATGCTGGAGGGTCATGTGAGGATGAGCCTGCAGGAAGGGTACCACATGAGGGAGGAGGATGTCTTTCCTTTGACGCACAGCGTTGCAATCAATGACAACAAGCTCAATCCGATGATGCTGTGTCACATCGCCCCAGTCCATGACGGACCCTCCACTTCCAAATCTATCCCACTCCAGAGTATAGGCCTCGGTGTAACGCTCATTCCTTCGATGAAAAACTTTTTGCCAGTCCAGTCTGGTCCAGCGACGGTGGGTTTGTGCCTGTAGCCGACGTTGTTGCCGGTGATGTCTGGTGAGGACCTGCCTTACAACAGGCCTACAAGCCCCCAGTCCAGCCTCTCTCAGCCTATTGCGGACAGTCTGAGCACTGATGGAGGGATTGTGCGTTCCTGGTGTAAGTCGGGCAGTTGTTGTTGCTATCCTGTACCTGTCCCGCAGGTGTGATTTTCGGGTGTACCGATCATTTGCCGGTGTTATTACACATGGTCTGCAGCTGCGAGGATGATCAGCTGTCCGTCCTGTCTCCCTGTAGCGCTGTCTTAGGCGTGTCACAGTACAGACATTGCAATTTATTGCCCTGGCCACATCTGCAGTCCTCATGCCTCCTTGCAGCATGCCTAAGGCACGTTCACTCAGATGAGCAGGGACCCTGGGCATCTTTCTTTTGATGTTAGAAAGTAGAAAGGCCTCTTTAGAGTCCTAAATTGTCATAACTGTGACCTTAATTGTCTGCATTCTGTAAGCTGTTAGTGTCTTAACCACCGTTCCATAGGTGCGTGTTCATTAATTGTTTATAGTTCATGGGAAACAGTGTTTAAAACCCTTACAATGAAGACCTGTGAAGGGATTTGGATTTTTACGAATTATCTTTGAAAGAAAGGGTCCTGAAAAAGGGACGTAATCTTTTTTTCCTGAGTTTAGAAGCTGTACGTAAGAGTTCATTAACACACCTGTTTGTCAATCTCAGTAACATTATAAAACATCCCCATCAAATTCCCTCAGTTTAAGCTAGAGATGTCTGTTTTGTATGGGCTTCTCAATCCCCCGCATCCGCCTATGTCGGCTTTCCGCATCTGCGTTGGAAGGTGGCCGAACTACCGCAGTGTTTGTTAGACCATGAGACATCCTCGAAATCGATCATCTTATGAAAACATCTGTAGCGTCCGAACGTTTTGCCTTACAAACAAAAATATAAATGTTGGTCCTATGTCATCTCTCTGGTAAGAAGAAATGCAGGGGTGTATGCCTTATGATTAATGACTCATGGTGTAATCACAACAACCTAGAGGAACTCAAGTCCTTTTGTTCACCTGACCTAGAATTCCCTTACAATCAAATGCTGACTTCATTATCTTCCAAAAGAATTCTCTTCGATTATAGTCATAGCCATGTATATCCCCCCCCCAAGCAGATACCTCGTCGGCCCTGAGAGAACTTCACTGGACTCTATATAAACTGGAAACCATACATCCTGAGGCTGCATTTGTTGTAGCTGGGGATTTTGATAAAGCTAACCTGAGAACAAAACTTCCTAAATGCTATCAGCATATCGAATGTGTGACACGAGCTGATAGCATTCTGGATCATTGCTACTCTAACTTCCAAGATGCATACAAAGCCCTCCCCCGCCCTGCCGTTGGCAAATCTGACCATGACTCCATTTTGTTGCTCCCAGCCTGTAGACCGAAACTATAACAGGAAACTCCCATGCTTAGCTCTATCCAACTCGTCTGACCAATCGGATTCCACGCTTAAAGATTGCTTCGATCACATGGACTGGGATAGGTTCCGGATAGCCTCAGACAATAACATTGATGTATAAGCTGACTCTTTGAGCGAGTTTATTACCAAGTGCATCGGGCAATGTCGTACCGACTATGACTATTTAAAACCTTTCCTAACCAGAAACCATGGATTGATGGCAGCATTCGTGCAAAACTGAAAGTGTGAACCACCACTTTTAATCATGCCAAGGCAACTGGAAACATGACCGACTACAAACAGTGCAGCTATTCCCTCCGCAAGGCAATCAAACAACTAAAGTGTCAGTATAGAGACAAAGTAGAGTCGCAATTCAACTGCTCAAACACGAGACGTACGTGGCAGGGTCTACAGTCAATCACAGATTACAAAAAGAAAACCAGCCCCATCGTGAACATCGTCTTGCTCCCAGACATATTAACCTCTTGAACCTCTGGGGGCAGTATTTCATTTTTAGATGAAAAACGTTCCCGTTTTAAACAAGATATTTTGTCACGAAACGATGGTCGACTATGCATATAATTGACCGCTTTGGAAAGAAAACACTCTGACGTTTCCAAAACTGCAAAGATATTGTCTGTGAGTGCCACAGAACTAATGCTACAGGTGAAACCAAGATGAAATTTCATACAGGAAGTGAGCCAGATTTTTTAGGTGTTCCAATATCTCCTTATATGGCTGTGAATGTGCAAGGAGAGCGCCTACACTTTCTGTCGTTTCCCCAAGGTATTTGCAGCATTGTGACGTATTTGTAGACATATCATTGGAAAATTGACCATAAGAGACTACATTTACCAGGTGTCCGCTCGGTGTCCTCCGTCGAAACTATTGCATAATCTCCAGGTGCGTGCATGTTTCCATTTTCAACAGAGGAGAAACCAAACTGCCACGAGTGACTTATCATCGAATAGATATGTGAAAAACACCTTGAGGATGGATTCTAAACAATGTTTGCCATGTTTCTGTCGATATTATGGAGTTAATTTGGAAAAAAGTTTGCGTTTTAATGACTGAATTTTCAGTTTTTTTTCTCAGCCAAACATGATGAACAAAACGGAGCGATTTCTCCTACACAAATTTTTGGAAAAACTGAACATTTACTATCTAACTGAGAGTCTCCTCATTGAAAACATCCAAAGTTCTTCAAAGGTAAATGATTTTATTTGAATGCTTTTCTTGTTTTTGTGAAAATGTTGCCTGCTGAATGCTAGGCTTAATGCTATGCTAGCTATCAATACTCTTACACAAATGCTTGTGTAGCTATGGTTGAAAAGCATTTTTTGAAAATCTGAGATGACAGTGTTGTTAACAAAAGGCTAAGCTTGTGAGCCAATATATTTATTTCATTTCATTTGCGATTTTCATGAATAGTTAACGTTGCGTTATGGTAATGAGCTTGAGGCTATAATTATGCTCCCGGATACGGGATTGCTCGTCGCAACAGGTTAAACAACTTCTTTGCTCGCTTTGAGGACAATACAGTGCCACTGACACGGCTCGCTACCAAAGCCTGTGGGCTCTCATTCTCAATGTGAGTAAAACATTTAAACGTGTTAACCTCTCTAGGGTACGTAGCGTCCCACCTCGTCAACAGCTGGTGAAACTGCAGGGCGCCAAATTCAAAACAACAGAAATCCCACAATTACAATTTTTCAAACATACATGTACTTTACACCATTTTAAAGATACACTTGTTGTAAATCCAGCCACAGTGTCCAATTTCAAAAAGGATTTATGACGAAAGCAAACAAAAAAAAATATGTTAGGTCAGAGCCAAGTCACAGAAAAACACAGCCATTTTTCCAGCCAAAGAGAGTCACAAAAAGAAGAAATATAAATAAAATGAATCACTAACCTTTGATGATTTTCATCAGATGACACTCATTGGACTTCATGTTATACAATGCATGTATGTTTTGTTCGGTAAAGTTCATATTTATATCCAAAAATCTGAGTTTACATTGGGGCGTTATATTCAGTAGTTCCAAAATATCAGGTGATTTTGCAGAGAGCCACATCAATTTACAGAAATACTCGTAATAAACATTGCTAAAAGAACTGTTATGCATGGAATTTTAGATCCACTTCTCCTTATTGCAACCGCTATGTCAGATTATAAAAAAACTTTACTGAAAAAGCACACCATGCAATAATCTGAGTATGGTGCTCAGAGACCAAAACAACCTAAATAGATATCCGCCATGTTGTGTGGTCAACAGACGTTAGAAATAGCAATATAAATATTCACCTACCTTTGATGATCTTCATCAGATTGCACTCCCAGGAATCCCAGTTCCACAATAAATGTTTGTTTTGTTCGATACCTCCTTTTTGTTAGCGCGTTCAGTACATACCTCTTATTCAGTACATACCTCCATACTTCCTTTTTGGTAGCGCGTTCAGTACATACCTCTTATTCAGTACATACCTCCATACTTCCTTTTTGGTAGCGCGTTCAGTACACAATCCAAACTCATGATGCGCGGTCACTAGCAGCAGACGAAAAGTCAAAAGGTTCTGTTACAGTCCGTAGAAACATGTCAAATGATGTAAAGAATCAATCTTTAGGATTATTGTAACATAAATCTTAAATAATGTTCCAACCGGAGAATTCCTTTGTCTGTAGAATTGCAATGGAACAGAGCTAACTATCACGTGAACGCGCAAGACTAAGCCCATGGCACTCTGCCAGAGCCCTGACTCATTCGCCCCCACCTCACAATAGAAGCATCAAACAAGGGTCAAAAGACTGTTGACATCTAATGGAAGCCTTAGGGAGTGCAATATGACCCCGTAGACACTGTGTATTTGATAGGCCAAGAGTTGAAAAACTACTAACCTCAGATATCCCAATTCCTGGTGGATTTTTCCCCCAGGTTTTTGCCTGCCATATGAGTTTTGTTACACTGACAGACATCATTCAAACAGTTTTAGAAACTTCAGAGTGTTTTCTCTCCAAATATACTAATTATATGCATATTCTAGCTGTTATGGCTGAGTAGCAGGCAGTTTAATTAGGGAACCCTTTTCCTCCAAAACTCCCAATGCTGCCCCCTACCCTAGAGAAGTTAACCATCGCAAGGCTGCTGGCTCAGATGGCATCCCTAGGCGTGTCCTCAGAGCATGCGTAGACCAGCTGGCTGGTGTGTTTACGGACATATTCAATCAAATCAAATCAAATGTATTTATATAGCCCTTCTTACATCAGCTGATATCTCAAAGTGCTGTACAGAAACCCAGCCTAACACCCCAAACAGCAAGCAATGCAGGTGTAGAAGCACGGTGGCTAGGAAAAAAACTATTCTACTATTCTAACTACTCCCTAGAAAGGCCAAAACCTAGGAAGAAACCTTGAGAGGAACCAGGCTATGAGGGGTGGCCAGTACTCTTCTGGCTGTGCCGGGTGGAAATTATAACAGAACATGGCCAAGATGTTCAAATGTTCATAAATGACCAGCATGGTCAAATAAAAATAATCACAGTAGTTGTCGAGGGTGCAACTGGTCAGCATATCAGGAGTAAATGTCAGTTGGCTTTTCATAGCCTATCATTAAGAGTATCTCTACCGCTCCTGCTGTCTCTAGAGGGTTGAAAACAGCAGGTCTGGGACAGGTAGCACGTCCGGTGAACAGGTCAGGGTTCCATAGCCGCAGGCAGAACAGTTGAAACTGGGGCAGCAGCACGGCCAGGTAGACTGGGGACAGCAAGGAGTCATCCTGCCAGGTAGTGTTGAGGCATGGGGTCCGAGGGCTCAGGTCCTCCGAGAGAGAGAAAGAAAGAGAGAATTAGAGAGAGCATACTTAAAGTCACACAGGACACCGCATAAGACAGGAGAAGTTCTCCAGATATAACAAACTGACCCTAGCCCCCCGACACATAAACTCCTGCAGCATAAATATTGGAGGCTGAGACAGTAGGGTTCAGGAGACACTGTGGCCCCATCCGATGATACCCCCGGACAGGGCCAAACAGGAAGGATATAACCCCACCCACTTTGCCAAAGCACAGACCCCACACCACTAGAGGGATATCTTCAACCACCAACTTACCATCCTGAGACAAGGCCCGGTATAGCCCACAAAGATCTCCGCCACGGCACAACCCAAGGAGGAGCGCCAACCCAGACAGGAAGATCCCGTCAGTGACTCAACCCACTCAAGTGACGCACCCCTCCTAGGGACAGCATGAAAGAGCACCAGTAAGCCAGCGACTCAGCCCCTGTAATAGGGTTAGAGGCAGAGAATCCCAGTGGAGAGAGGGGAACCGGCCAGGCAGAGACAGCAAGGGCGGTTCGTTGCTCCAGAGTCTTTCCGTTCACCTTCACACTCCTGGGCCAGACTACACTCAATCATATGACCCACTGAAGAGATGAATCTTCAGTAAAAACTTAAAGGTTGAGACAGAGTCTGCATCTCTCACATGGGTAGGCAGACCATTCCATAAAAATTGAGCTCTATAGGAGAAAGCCCTACCACCAGCTGTTTGCTTAGAAATTCTAGGGACAATTAGGAGGCCTGCGTCTTGTGACCTTAGCATACATGTAGGTATGTACGGCAGGACCAAATCGGAAAGATAGGTAGGAGCAAGCCCATGTAATATTTTGTAGGTAAGGAGTAAAACCTTGAAATCAGCCCTTGCCTTAACAGGAAGCCAGTGTACGCAGGCTAGCACTGGAGTCAAGATCAGGGTCCAGAGTAACGCTGAGGTCCTTCACAGTTTTATTTGAGACGATTGTACAACTATCAATATAAAATGTCAGATTCAACAGAAGATCTCTTTGTTTCTTGGGACCTAGAACAAGCATCTCTGTTTTGTCCGTGTTTAAAAGTAAAACGTTTGCAGCCATCCTCATGTCTGAAACACAGGGGGCAATTTTGGGGCTTCACCATGTTTCAATGAAATGTACAGCTGTGTGTCATCCGCATGGCAGTGAAAGTTAACATTATGTTTCGAATGAAGTCCCCAAGAGGTAAAATATATAGTGAAAACAATAGTGGTCCTAAAACGGAACCTTGAGGAACACCGACATTTACAGTTGATTTGTCAGAGGACAAACCATTCACAGAGACAATCTTTCCGACACATAAGATCTAAAGGCCAGAAGTTGTCTGTGTAGACCAATTTGGATTTCCAATCTATCCAAAAGAATGTGGTGATCGATGGTATCAAAAGCAGCACTAAGGTCTAGGAGCATGAGGACAGAAGCAGAGCCTCGGTCTGACGCCATTAACCTTTTGTGACTAGGGGGCAGTATCTTCATTTTTGGAAAAATAACGTTCCCGTACTAAACGGGATATTTTGTCAGGACAAGATGCTAGAATATGCATATTGACAGCTTAGGATAGAAAACACTCCAGTTTCCAAAACTGTAAAAATATTGTCTGTGAGTATAACAGAACTGATATTGCAGGCGAAAGCCTGAGAAAAATCCAATCCGGAAGTGACTCATCTTTTGAAAGCTCTGCGTTCCAATGCGTCCCTATTGAGCAGTGAATGGTCTATCAACCAGATTCCTTTTCTACGTATTCCCCAAGGTGTCAACAGCATTGTGACGTAGTTTTACGCATTTATGTTGAAGAATACCCGTAAGAGGCTACATTGCGCAAGTGGTCACCTGATTGCTCTCAGAGTGATTCTCGCGTAAAATACAGAGGTAGCCATTATTCCAATCGGTCCTACTGAAAAACCAATCGTCCCAGTGGATATCTTATCGAATAGATATTTGAAAAACACCTTGAGGATTGATTATAAACAACGTTTGCCATGTTTCTGTCGTAATTATGGAGCTAATTTGGAATATTTTTCAGCGTTTTCGTGACTGCAATTTCCGGGCAATTTCTCAGCCAAACGTGAAGAACAAACAGAGCTACTTCGCATAAAAAAATATATTTTTGGAAAAAAGGAACATTTGCTATCTAACTGGAATCTCGTGAGTGAAAACATCTTAAACAACATCTTAAACAATGTGAAGAGGGGTTTGTTCTCCGGCCACTTCCTTTTATGGATAAATCTGCCATGAAAAATAAACAAATTAACAATGAAAATGAAGTGCAGTTCCATATAATTTGGATCAAAATAAAACATAATATAGGAGTCTTTCAAATTAACATTAATAGTAGTTTATTTTAAAATAAAATATTCCAATTCACTCCAAAATCTTCTCACATAACAACAGTCCCTAAATAAATGGTCCAGAATCTCTGTGTCACAACCACAAAATACACATTTGTTATCAATAGCTATTTTGAATCTGTGTATAATAAAGGTCTTTACAGGGGTGCTTGACTGCTGCTGTTAGTACAGAACGCTCTGATCAACCCTTAAAGAGATGGGTGGGGCTACAGCTTGAGGGTGTGGACAATGCTGAATGGGTGTCGACAAATAAGTAGTAGTACCAAAACATTCAAAGGCCATTTTCTCAAAAGTGAGTTTAAGTTTAGCAACTTTCAAAGCAAAATTGCATTCCCATTGTTCCTAAACTGTAGTGTATGATATACCATTTTGTAGCTCTGAGTCTCTACTTTTATCCAATGTATAAAACACTTTCAAATTTTGCTACCTAAGACCGATTTGAGCCGGTCGGTCACATGTGCTAAGTTATTTTTTCAAACGGTTGGGCTTATTGGTGTTAAAATACACCAGTTATGCTATTTTGGTTTCCAGGCTTCTGATGTCAAGCAACCTGTCGTTTTTCTGCTTATACTTTTAAGAGGGTGTGAACGATGGTTTTAGACAAAGAATAGCTCTCCAGTAGGTATACCAAAACATTCAAAGCAGAATTACTTTCCAATTGTTCTTCAACTGTAGTGTTTGATATAAAATTTTCTAGCTCTGAGTCTCTACTTTTATCCAATGTAAAAAATACAATTTCAATTGCTGCTACAGAAGACCGAATCGAGCCGGTCAGTCACATTTAAAACCTAAACGTAACCACATTTCTAACCCTAATGCCTAAACATAACCTTAAATTAAGACCAAAAAGCTATTTATTTTACAATATAGCCAATTTTGACTTTGCAGCTGGCCTATTGAGCGCAAATGGCTCAGTTCTGCCCCAGAGCAAGATTCATGACAATGAACGTCAACCTGCAATAGTTACGATACTTTACTATACCTACACCATGAGAGCTGCCAACCTACCAAGCTGTGATGATCTAAAGACCATCTTATATACGGTACCTTAGATAAATATTCAGACCCTTTAAATTTTTCCACATTTTGTTACATTACAGCTTTATTCTAAAATGTGTTAAATTGTTTCTGAGATCTTCGGACAATTACTTCGGCCTCATGGCTTGGTTTTTGCATGCAGTGTGAACTGTGGGACCTTACAGTGCCTTGCGAAAGTATTCGGCCCCCTTGAACTTTGCGACCTTTTGCCACATTTCAGGATTCAAACATAAGGATATAAAACTGTATTTTTTTGTGAAGAATCAATAACAAGTGGGACACAACCATGAAGTGGAACGACATTTATTGGATATTTCAAACTTTATTAACAAATCCAAAACTGAAAAATTGGGCGTGCAAAATTATTCAGCCCCTTTACTTTCAGTGCAGCAAACTCTCTCCAGAAGTTCAGTGAGGATCTCTGAATGATCCAATGTTGACCCAAATGACTACTGATGATAAATACAATCCACCTGTGTGTAATCAAGTCTCCGTATAAATGCACCTGCACTGTGATAGTCTCAGAGGTCCGTTAAAAGCGCAGAGAGCATCATGAAGAACAAGGAACACACCAGGCAGGTCCGAGATACTGTTGTGAAGAAGTTTAAAGCCGGATTTGGATACAAAAAGATTTCCCAAGCTTTAAACATCCCAAGGAGCACTGTGCAAGCGATAATATTGAAATGGAAGGAGTATCAGACCACTGCAAATCTACCAAGACCTGGCCGTCCCTCTAAACTTTCAGCTCATACAAGGAGAAGACTGATCAGAGATGCAGCCAAGAGGCCCATGATCACTCTGGATGAACTGCAGAGATCTACAGCTGAGGTGGGAGACTCTGTCCATAGGACAACAATCAGTCGTATATTGCACAAATCTGGCCTTAATGGAAGAGTGGCAAGAAGAAAGCCATTTCTTAAAGATATCCATAAAAAGTGTTGTTTAAAGTTTGCCACAAGCCACCTGGGAGACACACCAAACATGTGGAAGAAGGTGCTCTGGTCAGATGAAATCAAAATTGAACTTTTTGGCAACAATGCAACACGTTATGTTTGGCGTAAAAGCAACACCCTGAACACACCATCCCCACTGTCAAACATGGTGGTGGCAGCATCATGGTTTGGGCCTGCTTTTCTTCAGCAGGGACAGGGAAGATGGTTGAAATTAATGGGAAGATGGATGGAGCCAAATACAGGACCATTCTGGAAGAAAACCTGATGGAGTCTGCAAAAGACCTGAGACTGGGACGGAGATTTGTCTTCCAACAAGACAATGATCCAAAACATAAAGCAAAATCTACAATGGAATGGTTCAAAAATAAACATATCCAGGTGTTAGAATGGCCAAGTCAAAGTCCAGACCTGAATCCAACCGAGAATCTGTGGAAAGAACTGAAAACTGCTGTTCACAAATGCTCTCCATCCAACCTCACTGAGCTCGAGCTGTTTTGCAAGGAGGAATGGGAAAAATTTCAGTCTCTCGATGTGAAAAACTGATAGAGACATACCCCAAGCGACTTACAGCTGTAATCGCAGCAAAAGGTGGCGCTACAAAGTATTAACTTAAGGGGGCTAAATAATTTTGCACGCCCAATTTTTCAGTTTTTGATTTGTTAAAAAAGTTTGAAATATCCAATAAATGTCGTTCCACTTCATGATTGTGTCCCACTTGTTGTTGATTCTTCACAAAAAAATACAGTTTTATATCTTTATGTTTGAAGCCTGAAATGTGGCAAAAGGTCGCAAAGTTCAAGGGGGCCAAATACTTTCGCAAGGCACTGTATAAAGATGGATGTGTGCCTTTCCAAATCATGTCCAATCAATTGAATTTACCACAGGTGGACAATCAAAATGTAGAAACATCTCAAGGATGATCAATGGAAACAGGATGCACCCGACCTCAATTTCGTGTCTCATAGCAAAGAGTCTGAATACTTGTGTAAATAACGTTTTTGTGTTTTATTTTAAATAAATCAGCAAAAATGTCTAAACCTATTTTTGCTTTGTCATTTTTGGGTATTGTGTGTAGAATGCTGAGGATAAAAAAAAAATCAATTTTAAAATAAGGCTGTAACGTAACAAAATGTGGAAAAAGTCAAGGGGTCTGAATATTTTCCGAATGCACTGTAGATGTTCATTGCAAAAATATGAGTTGTTTAAACTTTTGGGTTGTTTAGATCTAATGTAATTAAGACCTAGTGTGATCTAATGTTTACATACAGATGTAGGATCTTAATTTGAGCCAGTTTGCTAAGGCAGGTAATTATTCCTACAGGAACAGGAAATGTGAATGTGGATTATCAAGTCTGATATTTCAAAGTGGAAATTACAAACTTCAGAAGCATTTTTAAAGCTAAAATATACTACAAGTGTTACATTTCCTGTTATCCAGCAAAAATGTGATCAAATGAAGATTTGCTACTTGTTAACAATATTTGACATTTTGTTTTTTCCCAGTAGTGCTTGCTATCCTACTGTAGATCTAATTAACCAAAATCATTTCCAAATGAACAGTTCACAAAATGCTGAAATTAATTTGCATAAATACAAAGCCTTTATTTTTGTAATGGAAATTGTTCAGAGGTCCACCTTTTGATTTTCTTTTATTTTTTCTATTCCAGTACACCTTTTTCCAGTCAAAGCTTCTTTCATGTGTTCTGCATCTTTGATATGGAGGGTTGAGCATCCTTTATTCATTACTGTCAACAGCTTGATTTCCATGTTTATAGTTGACACATTACAAACACTGCACAATATAGGATGCTCCAGAACCCTCTTGATAAAAAGCATTTCGAGGAGGCTCATCTAAGACACTCAGTGTTGGGGAAGCTACTCTGAAAATATAGTTTACTTAAAGGACCAGTGCAGTCAAAAATGTGATATTCTTGTGTTTTATATATATTTCAACACTATGAGGTTGGAATTATAGTGTAAAAATGATGGTAATGCCCTTTTAGTGTAAGAGCAGTTTGAAAAACCTGCCTGAAATTTCAGCCTGTTTAGGTGGGAGGAAGTTTTGGCTTGCCTGGTGACATCACCAGGCAGTAAATTAGTTTATATAAAAACAAGAGAGTACAAAACTGCTAGTTATAACAGCTAGTTTTCAGTTTTAGCTAAATTCTTGCATGAGAAATTGGTCTTTGCTAAGAAACTTTTATTTTATTTTATTGAAAACAATCACAGAGGTACTTAATTGTTACCCAGACACAAAATGATATTGGTGTTAAAAATGACTGAATTGGACCTCTAAGTAAAGTTACTTTGAAAAAGTAGTTTACTACATCCAAACTCTGGAGTCAGATGTTGACAGAATATGTCATTTAGTCTATTAAACAGAAAACATATGTATGTTGTGGGAATCAGGTAGGTGTAATGCAGAAATATAAAATAAATTGTTGCCATTCGATCATATTTTATTTTAGAAAAAAAGTAGTGTAGTTCTAGTAGTTAGCTACACCGCTACATTTCAGAAAAGTAATTAACTACTTGCAAAATGCAGTCAAATTACTAGTTGAACTACATGTAGTTCACTACTCGCCAACACTGGACATACCGATATTTTCTTTATTTTCAGTCTCTCTGAATACACTTTAAAAAGTACACAGATTCAATGCAGTGAGGTTTGATTTGTTTAAGGCTACCTACGGTTCATGAAAATGCCACGAAAATAACTGTGAACACTGCTCTCTCAAAAATGATTCTCTAAAAATGTATACCTGGACATCCGCCCTATTCTGAACCTTTATGTATTTTAGAGATACATAGAGCAACATTTTTTTGTAAAATATTAGAATGACCTACCACAGCCATACTGTCAGTATTGAGACAGTGGTCAGACATGATAGAGTATTAACAAGCTGTAGAGGAGGGGGAATAGTGTGTAGGTCAACCTCACATAACCAGCTTTCCAAGGGTGTTCAATAAAACAAGGACTACTACAATGAGGATCAATACTGCCAACAACCTCCACGATAAGCATTTCATTACAAACAATGCCTAGAGCCCTATTCATTCCATATGGGCCTCTAGCGTTAAATGCAGTCAGCCATGTCAGAATCAAAAACATTGCTGAGTTTACATGTCTGAATCTTGTGGAAACTCACAGTAACAGATTAATCAATTTCAATTGTGAGTTATGGTAGTTTGTCAAAAGAGAATGGCAAACATGATATAATACATGTGTACTCTTTCCCTGCTACCATGACATTCGGTGGTCCAAAATTAGTTAAGTTAAATTAATGGGCTAAGAATCATTGCAAGTTAGAAACATTAGAATGTGATGAAATAAGTAAACTGATCAATTCTGACAGATGCAGTCATTATATTGTCAATTGCATATTACATATGAACAATATAAAGCTGTATTCAGCACATAAACTGAGTATACCAAACATTAGGAACTCCTTCCTAATATTTAGTTGCACACCACCCCTCAGAACAGTCGTCTCAATTTGTCGGTGTATGCTGTTGAAAGCGTTCCAAAGGGATGCTGGCCCATGTTGACTCCAATGCTTCCCACAATTGTGTCAACTTGACTGGATGTCCTGTGTGGTGGACCATTCTTGATACACACAGGAAACTTAAGCATGAAAAACCTAGCAGAGTTGCAGTTCTTTACACAAACCGGTGCATCTGGCACCTACTACCATACCCCGTTCAAAGGCACTTAAAAATAATGTATTGCCCATTCACCCTCTGAATGGCACACATGCACAATCTATGTCTCAATTGGCAGGCACTCAGGACGACAAAATCGAGCCCTTTACATAGCCCTTCTCCCCATGTCTATAGGAAGGATGCACACTGTTTAAATGTTTATTTAGACATTCACAAATCTTTTGACTATCACTAATGTCATATGTTTGGTAAAGTAATAAAGAACGTGAAATATTTTGGGTAAATGTTCCTTAAACAGATTATTATACAGACATGTTATAAAGTATGAAAAAGCTTATTAAAAAAAACTGTGAACTGGATCATATGGGTTGAAAAGTGTTGTTTTTTTCTCAGACATTAATAAACAATTCCAGGTGAAAGCAAAAGGTCATAGCTTTCTGGGGGGTGGGGTCAGGGCAGGCAGTATGGTCAGGCAGGCGGGTTCTGAGTCAAGGCAGGCAAGAGTCAAAACCGGGAGGATTAGCAAACAAGGACATTTCAAAGTGACCCCAAACTTTTGAACGGTAGTGTACATCACAGAAAACTGAACTATAACAACTTTCTACCGCTTGACATAATTATAAAGTTATAAAAAATATGAATAACACTCAACCCATGAGGCCAAAGAGAGATTTTTGGTAATTGACCTCAGGAAAGGGCTGCATCAATGTTGTTTTAATGTAATCTGTGACGTGGAATCAATGTGAAAAATACAGTACATTGGAATTGAAAAAGTCATTAACCATTTACATTTTACAATTAGTAATTCAGCAGACACTCTTATCCATAGCGATTTACAGTTTGTGAATTCAACTTATTACGACAGCGAGATGGGACAACCACATATGTATCACAGGCATAGTAAGTACACTTTTCCTCAAAAAAGTATCAAAGGGTAAAACGTCAACTTAAATACTTTGACTTACATCAATCTAATTTCAACATAATCATCAGAACAATCTATACATTGAAATTTCATTGAAAATTCCACGTATAAAATGAAAACAATAGTTTTTATCAAATGTTATTTGTCACATACAAGTGGTTAGCAGATGTTAATGCGAGTGTAGCGAAATGCTTGCGCTTCTAGTTTCGACAGTGCCGTAATATCTAACACCTGTACTGACCTCGCCTTCTGGATGGTAGCGGTGTGAACAGGCAGTGGCTCGGATGGTTGATGCATTCTTACATAGGTATTCCTTTTGTCCAGATGGGATAGGGCAGTGTGCATTATGATGGCGATTGTGTCGTCTGTGGACCTATTGGGGCGGTATACAAACTGCAGTGGGTCTAGGGTGGCCGGTAAGGTGGAGGTGATATGATACTTGACTAGTCTCTCTAAGTACTTCATGATGACAGAAGTGAGTGCTAGTCATTTATTTAAGTTAAATCTTTGCCTTCTTGGATACAGGAACAATGGTAGCCATTATGAAATATTTGGGGACAAGAGACTGGGATAGGAAGTGATTGAATATATCCATTAACACACCAGCCAGCTGGTCAGCACATGCTTTGAGGACGCGGCTATGGATCCCGTCTGGGCTAGCAGCCTTGCGAGGGTTAACACGTTTAAATGTTTTACACACGTCAGCCAAGGAGAAGGGGTGGGGGGGACGCAGTCCTTGATAGCGGCCTTCGACGGTGGCACTGTATTATCCTCAAAGCGGGCATAGAAGGTGTATTTTTTTATCTGGAAGCGTGACGTCCTGTTTCTTTTTGTAGTCCGTGATTTCCTGCTGACCCTGCAATGTTCGTGTCTGAGCAGTTGAATTGACTCCACCTTGTCACTGTACTGGCATTTTGCTTATTTGATTGCCTTGCGGAGGGAATAGCAACACTGTCTATATTCAGACATATTCCCATACCTCTTTTTAGTTGTTAAATGCGGTGGATCACACTTAAAGTTTTGCGCAAATGCCGCCATCCATCCATAGTTTCTGGTTAGGGTATGTTTTAATAGTCACCGGGGGTACAACATCTCCAATGCACTTCTGTATAAACGCACTCACCGAGTCAGCGTATAGGTCGATGTTGTTCTCTGAGGCTGACCGGAACATATTCCAGTCCTCGTGATCAAAACAATCTTGAAGCATGGCTGCTGATTGGTTGGACCAGCCTTGAATGGTTCTCGTCAGTGGTTCATCTTGTTCGAGTTTCTGCCTATAAGACGGCAGGAGCAAGATGGTGCCGTGGTCGGATTTGCCGAAGGGAGTGTGGGGGAGGGATTTGTATGTATTGCGGAAGTTATTTGGGCAGCTCGCGGCTGGGCTTCCCTTTGTAGTCCGTAATAGTTTGCAAGGCCTGCCACATCCGACGAGCGTCAGAGCCGGTGTAGTAAGATTAAATCTTAGTCCTGTATTTACGCTTTGCCTGTTTGATGATTTGTCTGTATGTATGTATGTACAGTCACTGTGGGGACGATGTCATCGATGCACTTATTGAGGAAGCCAGTAACTCGTGTGGTGTACTCCTCAATGCCATTGGATGAGATAGCCCTATTTGATAAAAGACCAAGTGCATGTATTGGCAAGAATAATTCCAATAAGCAAAGAGAAACAACAGCCCTGTCACGCCTTCGTCATTGTATTGTGTGTTTGTTATATGTTTGGTCAGGCCAGGGTGTGACATGGGTTTATATGTTGTGGTTCGTATTGTTTTTTTTTGTAATTATTGGGATTACGGCTGAGTAGGGGTGTTGCATGGGCTTGGCTGCCTGAGGCGGTTCTCATTCAGAGTCAGGTGATTCTCGTTGTCTCTGATTGGGAACCGTATTTAGGTAGCCTGAGTTTCGCTTTGTATTTCGTGGGTGATTGTTCCTGTCTCTGTGTAGTTTCACCAGATAGGCTGTAATTAGGTTTCACGTTCCGTTTGTTGTTTTTGTATTTTGTATAGTTATTTCATGTGTCACTTTTTCCATTAAAGTCATGAGTAACCACCACGCTGCATTTCGGTCCCACTTTCTTTCTACAAACGAAGAACGCCGTTACAGAATCACCCACCACACATGGACCGAGTGGCGTGGAAACAGGCAGCGACAGCTGGAGCAGCAAAAGGAGGATGAATTATTCGGAGAATGGACATGGGAAGACGTGTTGGATGGTAAAGGTTGTTACACTTGAGAGGAGATACTGGCCGGAAGAGATCGCCTCCCATGGGAACAGGTGGAGGCACTAAGGAGAGCAGAGGCAGCCGGAGATAGGAGCCGACGATACGAGGGAACACGGTTGGCAAGGAAGCCCGAAAAGCAGCCCAAAAAAAGTATTGGGGGGGGCTTAAAGAGAGTATGGCTATGCCAGGTAGGAGACCTGCACAAACTCCCTGTGCTTACCGGTGGGCTAGAGAGACCGGGCAGACACCGTGTTATGCTATGGAGCGCACGGTGTTTCCAGTGCGGGTGCATAGCCCGGTGAGGTTCATACCAGCCCTTCGTATTGGCCGGGCTAGAGTGGGCATCGAGCCAGGTAAGCTTGGGCAGGCTCGGTGCTCAAGAGCTCCAGTGCGCCTGCACGGTCCGGTCTATCCAGAGCCACCTCCACACACCAGTCCTCCGGTAGCAGCTCCCCGCACCAGGCTTCCTGTGCGTGTCCTGCTCCAGTATCACCAGTGCCAGCACCACGCATCAGGCCTTCAGTGCGCCTCGCCCTCCTGCGCTGTCGGAGTATCCCGCCTGTTCAGCGCTATCAGAGCCTTCCTCCTCTACAGCGCTGCCGGAGCCTCCTGCCTGTTCGGAGCAGCCTGAGCTGCCAGTCTGCAGGGAGCTGTCAGTCTGCAAGGTGCTGTCAGTCTGCATGAAGCAGCCAGAGCTGTCAGTCTGCAAGGAGCTGCCAGTCTGCAGGGTACTGTCAGACTGCATGGAGCAGTCAGAGCTGTCAGTCTGCATGAAGCAGCCAGAGCTGTCAGTCTGCAAAGAGCTGCCAGTCTTCAAGGAGCTGTCAGTCTGCAAGGAGCTGTCAGTCTGCAAGGAGCTGCCAGTCTGCAGGGTGCTGTCAGCCTGCATGGAGCAATCAGAGCTGTCAGTCTGTATGAAGCAGCCAGAGCTGTCAGTCTGCATAAAGCAGCCAGAGCTGCCAGTCTGCAAGGAGCTGCCAGTCTGCAAGGAGCTGCCAGTCTGCAAGGAGCTGTCAGTCTGCAAGGAGCTGTCAGTCTGCAAGGAGCTGTCAGTCTGCAAGGAGCTGCCAGTCTGCATGGAGCAGTCAGAGCTGTCAGTCTGTATGAAGCAGCCAGAGCTGTCAATCTGCATAAAGCAGCCAGAGCTGCCAGTCTGCAAAGAGCTGTCAGTCTTCAAGGAGCTGTCAGCCTGCATAGAGCAGCTAGATCCGCCAGTCAGCCATGATCTTCTAGATCTGCCAGTCAACCAGATTCTTCCAGATCTGCCAGTCAACCAGTCTCTTCCAGATCTGAGCAGTCTGCATAGAGCAGCTAGAGCTGCCAGTCAACCATGATCTTCTAGATCTGACAGTCAACCAGACTCTTCCAGATCCGCCAGCCAGCCAGGATCTACCGGAGCCTACTACCTACCTGAGCTTCATCTCAGTACTGGGCTTCCTCTCAGTACTGGGCTTCCTCTCAGTACATGGCTTTCTCTCAGTACTGGGCTTCCCCTCAGTTCCGGGCTGCCCCTCAGTCCCGAGCTTCCCCTCAGTCCCGAGCTTCCCCTCAGTCCCGAGCTGCCTCAGTCCCGAGCTGCCCCTCAGTCCCGAGCTGCCCCTCAGTCCCGAGTTGCCCCTCAGTCCCGAGCTGCCCCTCAGTCCCGAGCTGTCCCTCAGTCCCGAGATGCCTCTCAGTCACGAGCTGCTCCTCAGTTCTGTGGGGTTCTGGGTGAGGACTATTAGGCCAGGATTATCCCAGGACGCGAAGGGGAGGAACTAGGACATTAATGGAGTGGGGTCCACGTCCCGAGCCGGAACCGCCACCATGGACAGACGCCCACCCGGACCCTTCCTATGGTTTTGAGGTGCGTCCGGAAGTCCGCACCTTAGGGGGGCGGGGGGTTCTGTCACGCCTTGGTCATTGTATTGTGTGTTTTCATTATATGTTTGGTCAGGCCAGGGTGTGACATGGGTTTATATGTTGTGGTTCGTATTGTTTTTTTTTTGTAATTATTGGGATTACGGCTGAGTAGGGGTGTTGCATATGCTTGGCTGCCTGAGGCGGTTCTCATTCAGAGTCAGGTGATTCTCGTTGTCTCTGATTGGGAACCGTATTTAGGTAGCCTGAGTTTCGCTTTGTATTTCGTGGGTGATTGTTCCTGTCTCTGTGTAGTTTCACCAGATAGGCTGTAATTAGGTTTCACGTTCCGTTTGTTGTTTTTGTATTTTGTATAGTTATTTCATGTGTCACTTTTTCTATTAAAGTCATGAGTAACCACCACGCTGCATTTCGGTCCGACTCACTTTCTACAAACGAAGAACGCCGTTACAAGCCCATCATTACTTTAAGACATGAAGGTCAGTCAATCTGGAAAATTTCAAGATTTTTGAAAGTTTCTTCAAAGTGCAGTAGTAAAAACCATCAAGCGCTATGATGAAAACTGTCTCTCATGAGGACCACAACATAAGGGAGGCAGGTAGCCTAAACTAAAGGTTGATAGATCGAATCCCCGAGCTGACAATGTTCTTAAAACTGACTTGCTTAGTTAAAGGTCAATCAAAATAAAGAAATTTGAGCCAGAGTTAATTCTGTGCTGAGGATACGTTCGTTAGAGTTAACAGAATGCTCATTTCAATTAAATCCAACCTCAGTAGATGAAATAGCATTCCAGTTGCTTTAAACAGCAGAATATATATTGTCAAAATGAATATATTGCCACGGCTGAATTTTTGTAGTTCAACTCTTCCCATGGCTCCCCCTTCCCATGTCTGCCCTATTGGGATACAATTAATAGTGCGGTTTAAAAATGTATATGACAAGGTAAGCGATCCCGGACACATTTAACAAACTTACAAAGAGGGAAAGACATATGAGGACCATCCGTACCAAACTTTACATTTTATTTCCAGGCAATAGCATTTTGCCTCATTCTAAATTGTTTTTGACATGGTTCTTCCACCCCCTGGCTGAGTATAGAGAGAAATATGATGTCTCCTATTGCCCTGGAAGAGGTGGTCTTCACTGATAACAAAAAATATGTTGGCTTTTAGATGGTAATCAACTCACTCTCCCAATTCGCCAGTGGATACATTTGCTATTAGAAGTTATAACCTTAGAATTATTGACAGCGAGAATTTATGGTGCTAGTCAAGGAACAATTGTGGCCTGGACAACTATACTTGACTCTGTAAAGAATAATCCCAGCTAAAGCCCAACACATACAAATAAACAATCCATAAAGCCCAACACATACATTCAAACAAAACAGGCCCATGGGGGAGGGATAGTATGGGGGCGTTCTCTGGTCGCCAGGAGGGGGAGGTGGATGTAAAAGCATTCTTGGTTGACAAGTAACCTTGGATGTTTAGGGGGATAAGTGGTGAGGGGGAAGGAAGGGTGATGGGTGGTTTGATGGTTCGGGTTGGGGGAATGAAATGGGGGGTCGTGGGAGGTGGAGGTTAATTTTCCAAAGTGAAATGATTAAAACATGTGAACTGATGTAACTTTTTTTTGACTGGTAGTGCAGGAAAATTCTCAGCAACAAAATAGTTGTCAAATTAAGATTCTACACCCCCCCATGGGAAACAAGTGTTAACATTGCCAAAGCAAGTGCGGTAGATAATATACAAAAGTGAAATAAACAATACAAATTAACAGTAAACATTACACTTACAGAAGTTTCTAAACAATAAAGACATTACAAATGTTATATTACATATATATACAGTGTTGCAACGATGTACACGAATTTCACCCAGTAGATATGGGAGTTTATCAAAATCGGGTTTGTTTTCAAATTTTTTGTGGATCTGTTTAATCTGAGGGAAATATGTGTCTCTAATATGGTCATACATTGGACAGGAGGTTAGGAAGTGCAGCTCAGTTGCCACCTCATTTTGTGGACAGTGTGCACATAGCCTGTCTTAGCCTTGTATGCCTACGGCGGCTTTAGCCACATAGCCATAGCCACATAGCCATGTCTGCCTACGGTGGCCTTTCTCAATGGCAAGGCTATGCTCACTGAGTCTGTACATAGTCAAAGCTTTCCTTAAGTTTGAGTCAGTCACAGTGGTCAGGTATTCTGCCACTGTGTACTCTCTGTTTAGGGCCAAATAGCATTCTAGTTTGCTCTGTTTTGTTGTTAATTCTTTCCAATGTGTCAAGTAATCTCTTTCTCTCTCTCATTGCTGCCCACCCCTGCTTTAGAGCATACTATTGAGTACAGCATGGCATGCTTCAGGCTGTGTGGCCCTGAGGCAGGGAGGCCAACCACACATGTCAACACTACTGTAGCCACACTGTGAAGAAGCCCCCAAATCCTGCAGAGAGTTGTCAGAGGACACAGATATATGACTGAATGGGTGAAACAATTGGGAACATCCAATGATATCCCTATCGATAACTTCCTTTATGTTATCATTTCCACTGAAGTAAGAACTTGTGTCTTGACCTCTTTTTTATCATTTCTACATCATCAATTATATATAGTTGTTATTTCAAATAATTGCTGTGCTAGGTAATCTAGTTTAAATTCATTGAAGTGGAATGTAGAAATACTATACCACATATTGTGTGTGTGGATGGTTGGGTGGGGGTGGCGGGGTGGCGTTAAAGCTATCATTAAAGTGCCATCATCATTAAGTGAAGATTCTCAAATCCCCAGGTCTGGTGATATTGCATCACATGTGCATCAAAACACAATTAAAGTAAATTCAACTATGTAATTTAGCTGTCCCTGCTAAGCTGTTTAAGTACCTAGTGTATCTTTAACTTAAAGGACCTTTGTTTCCAGATGTGTTGGAAATACTGCCGAATAGGAAAAGAGTTTTCCTTCCCGATAAAATTGTAACCATCCCGGTATTCCCGTTCAAACCGGAAATGGTATATAAAAGCATTTAATTGATTTAAATAAAATGTCATTTGTCACATGCGCCGAAAACAACAGGTATAGCTTACCCTAACCCTTACCTTGAAATGCTTACATACAAGCCCTTAACTAAGAATGGACCTTGATGGAGAATAGACGTTGTTATGCTCTCTTCACGATTGTCTTGGTGTGTTTAGACCATGATAGTTTGTTGGTGATGTGGACACCAAGGAACATGAAGCTCTCAACCTTCTCCACTACAGCACCGTCAATGGGGGCATGCTTGGCCTCCTTTTCCTGTAGTCCACGATCATCTCCTTTGTCTTGATCTTGTTGACGGAGAGGTTGTTGTCCTGGCATCACATTGCCAGGTCTCTGACCTCCACCCTATAAGCGGTCTGATCAACGATCGTTGTCGTTGATCAGGCCTACCAGCATTGTGTCATGCTTGGTCACGCAGTCATGGGTGAACAGGGAGTATAGGAGGGTACTAAGCACGCACCCCTGAGGTGCCCCCATGTTGGTGATCAGCATAGCAGATGTGTTGTTGCCTACCATTACCCCCTGGGGGCGGCCCGTCAGGAAGTCCAGGATCCAGTTGCACAGGGAAGGGTTTAGTCCCAGGTTCTTTAGCTTAGTGATGAGCTTTGAGGGCACTATGGTGTTGAACACTGAGCTGTATTCAATGAACAGCATTCTCACGAAGGTGTTCCTTTTGTCTAGGTGGGAAAGGGCAGTGTTGCGTATAATAGATACCGCAACATCTGTAGATCTGAAAAGGACGGTATGCAAATTGGAGTTGGTCTAGTGTTTCTGGGATGATGGTGTTGATGTGAACCATTACAAGTCTTTCAAAGTACTTCATGGCTACAGACGTGAGTGCTACGGGCATGAAGTCATTTAGGCAGGTTACCTTGGTGTTCTTGGGCACAGGGACTATTGTGGTCTGCTTGAAAGGTATTACAGACTCAGCCAGGGACAGGTTGAAAATGTCAGTGAAGACACTTGCCAGTTGGTCAGCGCATGCTCGGAGTACACGTACTGGTAATCCGTCTGGCCCTGCGGCCTTTTAAATCTCAGTGATAGAGGTGTCACTGGTTGGAATCCAGGCTGTATCACAACCGGCCGTGATTGGGAATCCCGTAGTGCGGCACACAATTGGCCCAGCGTCATCCGAAAAGTTAAATAAAAATGTAAAACAATTTTAAAACACATAGTCTCCTCTGAACAGCTGATGTTGAGATGTGTCTGTTACTTGAACTATATGAAGCATTTATTTGGGCTGCAATTTCTAAGGCTGCAATTTCTAAGGCTTTCTAACTTATTAAGGGCTAGGGTCCTTTTTTCAGAATTTCCGCCTGACGTGCCCAAAGTAAACTACCTGTTACTCAGGCCCAGAAGCCAGGATATGCATATAATTGTCCATTGGATAGAAAACACTAAGAAGTTTCAAGAAATGTTTCATGTATGAGACTATAACACAATTGATATGGTAGGAGAAAATACAAAGAAAAACCAACCGGAAAATTATTATTTTTGAGATCCCATGCTCTTACAATGGATAGCTATGGGTCCTATGCAATTCCAGCTCCCAGATTGCAATTCCTATGGCTTCCACTAGATGTCAACAGTCTTTGTTCAAGGTTTCCGGCTTGTTTCTTCCAAAACGAGGAAGATTTTTGAGTTTTGTTACATGGAGTCACAGTTGGAAATTAGTCTGTGGGCGTGTGACGAAGAGGAAGCGAACTTGCTAATTTTGCTTTTCTATTGAACATACTTCTTTCCGTATGTAATATTACAGTTTATTTACATTTTAGGGTACCTGAGGATTAAATAGAAACGTAGTTTGACTTGTTTTAACAAAGTTTAGCGGTAGCTTTTTGGATTCTTTTGTCTGCATGTTGAACTCAAATCGATTGCACCAAATAAACTGACTTTTTGGGATATAAAGAAGGATTTAATCTAACAAAAACAACCATGCATGTTGTAGCTGGGACCCTTTGGAAGATTTTCAAAAAGTAAGTGATTATTTATCTGCTATTTGTGATTTTATGAAGCCTATGCTGGTTGAAAAATATGTTGTGGGGAGCCATCCTCAAACAATCACATGGCATGCTTTCACTGTAAAGCCTATTGAAAATCGGACAATGCAGTTAGATTGACAAGAATTTAAGCTTTTAACCTTATAAGACACTTCCATAATTTTTACGAATATTGATTTGAATTGCTCGCCCTCCAATTTTACCGGAAATTGTCAACAGGTGTCCAGCTGACGGGACGCCTAGCCCTAAGATTAACCTCTTGCAGCTCCCCCGCTACTTTGTGCAATTTCCGCCTGAAGACATACCCAAATCTAACAGCCTGTAGCTCAGGCACAGAACCAATGATATGCATATTCTTGGTAGGATTTGAAAGAAAACACTCTGAAGTTTGTGTAAATGTGAATTGAATGTAGGAGAATAACACACAATAGATCTGACCATTTTTGTATCATCATCTTTAACCTCTAGTGATACCCCATCCCCTGACCGTGACCGGGACCGTTATCATCATCTGACACTAATTAGCATAACACAACGGACATAAATCTTCCTAGAAAATCTTCCTATTCATGAAAATCACAAGTGAAATATATTGGAACACAGCTTAGCCTTTTGTTAATCACCCTGTCATCTCAGATTTTGAAAATATGCTTTACAGCCAAAGCTTGACAAGCATTTGTGTAAGTTTATCGATAGCCTAGCATAGCATTATGCCCTGCTAGCAGCAGGCAACCTTGTCACGAAAATCAGAAAAGCATTCAAATTAAATCGTTTACCTTTGATTAAGTTCGGATGTTTTCACTCACGAGACTCCCAGAGAATGTTTTCCCAAAATATTATTTTTGTAGGCAAAATAGTCACCTTCACGTTTGGCTGAGAAATCGACCGGAAATTGTGGTCACGACAACGCCGAAAATTATTCCAAATTAGCTCCATAATATCGACAGAAACATGGCAAACGTTGTTTAGAATCAATCCTCAAGGTGTTTTTCAAATATCTATTCGATAATATATCAACCGGGACAATTGGTTTCTCAGTAGAAGCGATTGGAATAATAGCTACCTCTGTACTTTACGCGAGATTTACTCCGGGAGCATCATGTGACCACTTCCACAATGTAGCCCCCTACGGGTATTCTTCAACATAAATGCGTAAAACTACGTCACAATGTTGTAGACACCTTGGGGAATATGTAGAAAGTGTAAGCTGGTTGACGGCACATTCACAGCTCAATAGGGACTCATTGGAACGCAGCGCTTTCAAAATATGGGGCACTTCCGGATTGGATGTTTCTCATGCTTTTGCCTGCAACATCAGTTCTGGTATAATCACAGACAATATCTTTACAGTTTTGGAAACGTTAGAGTTTTCTATCCAAAGCTGTCAATTATATGCATATTCTAGCATCTTGTCCTGACAAAATATCCCATTTAAAACGGGAACGTTTTTTTTTCCAAAGATGAAAATACTGCAACAGGTTAAAATGAACAAGATAAAACAAACATTCAGATAGGATGATGGGGACAATTTCAGTGAAAAATATAAGAGGGCAACAGTACTTGTGTAAAGTTTCAGAATGATAACTTCCAAAATGAGTGTGCTACATGACATTTATCATGAAGTCACCCAGGTGTCCCACACAAGTAGCCCAAATGTACCCAAGTGGCCAAATTGGTGAAGGTATACATTTTGAAACAAATAACTATATACAAAATACCAAAATGGTATTCTAAAACACCCCGCCCCGGAAAATTGAGGAAAAAAATGGGGGAAAAAAATAGAAAAAATTATAATAATTGATAAAAAATATGAAAAAAAAATATATATATACATTTACAAAATAACATGGGTAACTATTTATACACTTTCAATATTTGGAAGACCCTCAGTCCTCTATCAAATCAAATCAATTTATATAGCCTCAGCCTAAAACCCCAAACAGCAAGCAATGCAGGTGTAGAAGCACGGTGACTAGGAAAAACTCCCTAGAGAGGCAAAAACCTAGGAAGAAACCTAGAGAGGAACCAGGCCATGAGGGGTGGCCAGTCCTCTTCTGGCTGTGCCGGGTGGAGATCACAGTGGTTGTAGAGGGTGCAACAGGACAGCACCTCAAGAGTAAAAATTAACAGTTTAGGGTTCCATAACCGCAGGCAGAACAGTTGAAACTGGAACAGCGGCAAGGCCAGGTGGACTGGGGACAGCAAGGAGTCATCATGCCAGGTAGTCCTGAAGCATGGCCCCAGGGCTCAGGTCCTACGAGAGAGAGAAAGAGAGAATTAGAGAGAGCATACTTAAATTCACACAGGACACCGGATAAGACTCCCATTCGGAGTCAGTGTCACTGTGAAAGAAAATGTTCAGTTAGAATAGTTTCACATATGAGCACAGTATCAACAGGTATAATAAACAGATATATATAGAGAGTTGAAGGTTGAATATATTATTATATTATTATTACCTGCTAGATCTACTATCTCTTTTATATTATGACATTTCAGCTAGATCTACTGTCTCTATTATATTACAACATACCAGCTGTATCTACTGTCTCCATTTCACTCTAGCCATTGATGTGGTCCTGCCCTCTCCTCAACAGCCTCAAATAGGCTATTTTATGTGGGTTAGGGTGGGGCAGCAGACACACGCATCTCACATTTTATGACATTAAATGTTTATATATTGCTTCTAAAATATAAAAAAATCACAAATAATATTTTATATTATTAATTTCATACAAGGGCATTAGCATGATAAGAACATATCAGTCCAAAACTATGTCCTCTCCCGTTCCAAAAATATTCCTCCACAATCGCTAAATGAAGCGTCCTACAACAATCTCTGTCTCACCTTCCCAATCAACTTATTCTAAAGTTGTGTGTACATCTGTATATCTAGACTTGACGTAGTCGCCATAATGATTGATATATAAACAGCTGAATCTGCGCGTTCAACAAACAATGCAATGCATAATATGTGTTTCTCCTTCCGGTATGAAAATTCAATAGCGCATGACTCTCTTTACGCTGGAGCTGGGTTGGTCTTGCAACACATAAACATGGCGTATTGCCGTTTAGCTCAGCTCATTGGCTATCTACCCAGCTGGATTTCAAGACGATTAGTGGTCATTGGGTTAAAAGACAGTCAATCAACAAAACACCGGGCAAATCATTGGTGCACAATGATGTCATTACTTGTTGTCTTCAAATCAGTTTCTTTCAGTCAATACGTCCCACGAAATGGCCCATCAGGTTTGATTGTGTTACAAACAAACCAGTTGATTGCAGTGAAACCAAACATGGCTGGAAAAGTCACGTTTTGTGTGGGTGATTTACCTGGAATGTGTCGTCAAATGTTTCGTGTTTGGCTATAAAACAGATTTTATCAAACAGAAGATAATTCATTGTATAACAATGAGCATTGGAATTGCAAACAGACGAAGATCGTCAAAGGTAAACTATTTATTTTAATGCAGTTTGTGATTATGTTACCCCTGTGCTGGTTAAATGTATTTGTATTTTTATGGGGCTCTATGCTCAGAAAATTGCATCATATTCTTTCGCAGTAAATCCTTTTTTAAATCTGACAACGCAGTTGGATTAGCAAGATTCTAGGCTTTCAATACATGTGAGACACTTGTATTTTCATGAATGTTTAATGTGACTATTTATGTAGCGATCACTGTATGTTGTGGAATTTCAGCCCACTAGCCGGTTCCGTGCGCAGAGAGGTTAAGATGTCTGGCAATGGTTTTATCTAAAGAAGGAAATATATCAACTCCCAAATATTTAAAATGGGCAACGATTGTGAGTCCTATGATCTTTAATGTGTTTGGGAACAATTGAGATGCATCTAGATATAGTAAAATATCATCTACGTTTAATGAGATGAAGTGATCAGTAGATTTCCTATCAAATTATGCCTGGGCCAGGGGTACCATGAATAATTTAAATGGAAAAGGAGAAATTGGATAGCCATGTCTGCTGCTTCTAGTGATTCTGAACGTATCAGAACAGATATAGCCTGTTATACTGTAACTAAGGCTGAGGGATTTTCATTTTAATCATTATAATGAAGTTGAAGCCAATTCTCATTTGTACCAAGACAGACCATAGATACATTATGACCATTCTAGTCTATCGAAAGCTTTTTCTTCATCAAGAGATACAATAGCCCGTGGAGCTGTTGTTTCTGATGAAGCATTTAAGACATGTAATAGTCAACCAAGGTTATCTGAGGATAAAACATTTTAATAAACCCTTTTGTCTGTGTGGACCAATTAAGTAAGTCTCGGGGGGACAACAACATTTTGCTAAACAATTTGATACCTGTGTTTATCAAAGAGAAGCGGTGATAATGAGAACACTGTATGGCATCTTTACCTTTTTTAATGAAAGGAAAATTAGTGCTGTATTCACATCTCCCCAAAATCAATCATTATTTTAAATAGAACTCAGGAGGAATACCGTCCCATCCAGGTGATTTGCCTTTCATCGCATTTCAGGTAAGACCCAAATGCAGACGGTGTCAAAGTAACAATGTTTAATACAGCAACAGGGGCAGGAAAACAACAGGTCAAGGCAGGCAGGGGTCGATAATCTAGAGTAGTGGGAAAAAGGTACAGAATGTCAGGCAGGCTCGGGGCGGGCAGAAAGGGTCAAAACCGGGAAAAACAGGAACAATCAAGAGACGTGAACAGAGGGAAAACCACTGGTATGCTTAACGAAACAAATCGAACTGGCAATAGACAAACAGAGAACACAGGTGGAAATATAAGGGGATAATGGGGAAGATGGGTGACACGTGGAGGGGTGATGCCATCTCTCTCTCTCTCTCTATTACCACTGGGAGGTAATACAGATTATTGCAAATCCTCAAATGATATTAACTTACTTAGAATATCTGAACAGCATGGGATATTAGGTGAGAAAGTAATCTCCAATAATAATCCCTACTGTAAACTTGCAAGGGTGATGACAACTAGGGTATTAACTTCAGAAATATTTGTTATTACATAAGGATATGCTTTCCCATGCATTAAATGACAATGAAACAATAAATGACCTCACCAATGCAACAGACATAAGGTTCAAGATGTACAGTGGGGCAAAAAAGTATATAGTCAGCCACCAATTGTGCAAGTTCTCCCACTTAAAAAGATGAGAAAGGCCTATAATTTTCATCATAGGTACACTTCAACTATGACAGACAAAATGAGAAAAAAAATCCAGAAAATCACATTGTAGGAATTTTAATGAATTTATTTGCAAATGATGGTGGAAAGTAATTATTTGGGCAATAACAAAAGTTTATCTCAATACTTTGTTATATACCCTTTGTTGGCAATTACAGAGGTCAAACGTTTTCTGTAAGTCTTCACAAGGTTTTCACACACTGTTGCTGGTATTTTGGCCCATTCCTCCATGCAGATCTCCTCTAGAGCAGTGATGTTTTGGGGCTGTTGCTGGGCAACACGGACTTTCAACTCCCTCCAAAGATTTTCTATGGGGTTGAGATCTGGAGACTGGCTAGGCCACTCCAGGACCTTGAAATGCTTCTTACGACACACACAGTCCCGAAGCACCCCACCATTGTGGTTACTCACTACTCGTAGATATTTCCTCAGCGAAGTATAGCAGTTCCGTGCAGGTTTTCTCACAAGATCCACAGCAAGCACAGCTATCAATGCAGATAGTACTCCTTAGCAGCAACAGATTTCATGAACTCGTTAATATTCCACAAGCAATTCTCTCCAGGTCTCGCATGGTAATCATGACCGGGATTCTTTCATTGTGGAAGGACTCATTGTTGTAATGGAGTTGGATAGCACTGGCCCTTATCCTCAGGCTTCCGCCTCGCCTACAACATCTCACCACTACTACCCTCCCCTCAACCTCTTCCTGTTACCCTGCCCAAACAGACTGAGAGAGGAGTCTCTGTGCTCCCTGAAAAAATGGAACAACAATGGACACATACCAACCATAGTTTGACATTATAGGAGAATGCCATTCGCAAACTCAGTGAAAGTGTGGAGGCTCATCAGAAAGATGTGCAGCTGAGGTTGGCTCACCTCCCCCGTCAAATGGAAGAAAACCAATAACAAACAGACAGAAATATTTACAAGATTCTCTGAAGCAGGATATTCAAGGAAAAATGCAGTTTCTAAACACTAATGGAAACGAACCATAATTTAGGCATAACATATTTTGAGGAGGAACAAAAACAGAAAACAGAGGAGTCAGCTTCCTGTGAAGGGGGTGTGTTTTTATCTTAAATAAGTTATGGAGGACATGAAGAACTCTCTCACAGGGGAACTACGATTTTTGATTGAACAGACTCAAAAAGAGACCTCTAATGAGATGGAAAAAGCACAGAAGGCCACAGACCATCAACTGGAAGAGCTGCACCAGGAGGTAATGCAGTACTTTTCCCTAATGGACAAATCATCTGCACACCCCTCAGGGTTTACCTCTGCCACTGGCTCTGCCATTAAGGGAATAGGAACAGGTAGCACTACAAAAATCCCTCTGAAGATACTGTTAAACAGAACACCTGTTTCCCCAAGACCCCTTGCCACTGTTATGCCTCCTCCACAGAGCTCCATCCCTAACAAACTACTTTTCCCCACTTTTGGCAGCCCAGAAGATGATGTTGATCCACTACTTTTCTTATCTAAGTGTAATGATTTCCTTTCTATCAGGCCCCTTACTGACTTGGAGGTTCTTGCCACCCTCCGCAGTGTTCTCCATGGTACAGCAAGAGACTTGTGGGAGATAGCCCGTGAACACGTGTCAATCTGGGAGGAGTTTAAAAAAAACACCTTAGGGTTCGGAACCCGCTAGCGGGATCAAAATCGACAATATCCGGTGAAGCTGGAGTGCGCCAAATTCAAATCCCAAAATGTTTTTATTAAACATTCATGAACATACAAGTGTCCTACATCATTTAAAAGCTTAACTTCTTGTTAATCCAACCGCGCTGTCAGATTTCAAGAAGGATTTACGGCGAAAGCATACCATGCGATTATCTGAGGAAAGCGCCCCACATCAAAATACTTTTTCAACCAGCACTGGCTTCACACATATCACAAATAGCGATGAAATAAATCACTTACATTTGAAGACCTTCCTCTGTTTGCAATCTCCAGTGTCCCAGCTACGCAATGAATGTTTGTTTTGTACGATAAAGTCCTTCTTTATATCCAAAATGTCTGTTTAGTTGGTGCCATTGATTTCAGTAATCCAATCCTTCAACATGCATACAAAGGAATCCAAAAAGCTATGGGTAAACTTCTAATCAATCCTCAGGTACCCTAATATGTAAATAAAAGATAATATTTCAGACGGAAAGAACGGTGTTCAATAGAAAAGGAAAATAACGAAGAGCGCACCCTCGTTCACGCCTGCCAAAAGTCTACCTATCCTGATGAGAACACCTTGGATAAACTACAATTAGTTGTTTGTTTTTCAAGAAACAAGCCTGAAACCCTTTCTAAAGACTGTTGAAATCTTTTGGAAGCCATAGGAACTGCAATCTGGGAACTCTTTTTCTGTGTATCCCATAGGCCTGCATTGATATGGCTTGTGACCTCAAAAAAAAGGATTCTGTATGGATTTTCCTCTGGTTTTTGCCTGCCATATCAGTTATTTTATACTCAGACATTATTTTAACAGTTTTAGAAGCTTCAGAGTGTTTTCTATTAAATGCTACCAATTGTATGCATATCCTAGGTTCTGGGCCTGAATAACAAGCAGTTAACTTTGGGCCTGTCAGTCATCTGGAAATTCAGGATACTGCACCTAGCCCTAAGAGTTAAAAAAATATTCCTCTCAGCCTTCCTCTCAGAGGACAATGAGGATGAACTGGTGGAACGGGTTCGTAACAGAGTCCAGGGTGAAGCAGAGCCAATACGGGACTTTGCCTTCTTCTTCAGCTCTCCCAGATTTTGGAGATTAATAGTGAGGTCTGTACTCTTACACACAGCCGTACAACCGTCTTCAAACACAAAATCTATACCTGACATGAAGTCCCCTTTAAGCAGCGTCCCTACAGGCTGCCTAAACTGCCAAACTGGCAATTGAACAATGAACATTTCAAAAGCATGTTGGAGAGTGGAGTTGTGGAACCTTCTTTTTCCGGATGGGCTTCTACAGTTGTCCTAATTCCAAAGAAAAGGGTGGATATTGATTATGTGTGACTACAAGAAGCCAATTTTTTATTTAACCTTTATTTAACTAGGCAAGTCAGTTAAGAACAAATTCTTATTTTCAATGACGGCCTAGGAACAGTGGGTTAACTGCCTGTTCAGGGGGAGAACAATATATTTGTACCTTGTCAGCTTGGGGGTTTGAACTTGCAACCTTCTGGTTGCAACACTCTAACCACTAGGCTACTCTGCCGCCACAGGATGTGGCCATAACAGAAAGTGATGCCTACCCTCGTCCGAACAATCAATCAAATGTATTTATAAAGCCCTTCTTACATAAGCTGATATATACAGAAACCCAGCCTAAAACTCCAACCAGCATGCAATGCAGGTGTAGAAGCATGGTGGCTAGAAAAGTCCCTAGAAAGGCTGGAACCAGAGGAACCAGGCTGTGAGGGGTGGCCAGTCCTCTTCTGGCTGTGCCGGGTGGAAATTATAACAGAACATGGCCAAGATGTTCAAATGTTCATAGATCACCAGCAAGGTCACATAATAAAAATCACAGTGGTTGTAGAGGGTGCAACAGGTCAGCACCTCAGGAGTAAATGTCAGTTGGCTTTTCATAGCCGATCATTCAGAGTATCTCTACTGCTCCTGCTGTCTCTAGAGAGTTCAAAAACAGCAGGTCTGGGACAAGGAAGCGCGTTCGGTGAACAGGTCAGTGTTCCATAGCCACAGGCAGAACAGTTGATACTGGAGCAGCAGCACGACCAGGTGGACTGGCGACAGCAAGGAGTCATCAGGCCAGGTAGTCCTGAGGCATGGTCCTAGGGCTCAGGGAGGGAGAGGGGTACTCCAGATATAACAGACTGACCCTTGCCCCCCGACACAAACTATAAATACTGGAGGCTGAGGCAGGAGGGGTCGGGAGACATTGTGGCCCTGTCCGACGATACCCCCCCGGACAGGCAGGACATATCCCCACCCACTTTGCCAAAGCACAGCCCCCACACCACAAGAGGGATATCTTCAACCACCAAGTTACTATCCTGAGACAAGGACGAGTATAGCCCACGAAGATCTCCCCCACGGCACAAACCCAAAGGGGGCTCCAACCCGGACAGGAAGATCACGTCTGTGACTCAAGTGGCGCACCCCTCCTAGCGACAGCATAGATGACATACTGGAATCTCTGTCATAAGCATCCATCTTCAGTAATCTGGATCTGAACAGCGGATGTTGTCAGGTGGCAATGGATCCCGCCAGTCAGGACAAGACTGCCTTTGTCACCCCTGCTGGTTTGTACTCCTTCAAAGCCATTCCTTTTGGTTTGAAGAATGCAACCTTCCAAAGGTTGATGGAGACCGTCCTGGGAGATCTGAGAGTCTTGTGTATGTGGATGTAATCATAATCTACTCCTTCTCTGTCGCTGATCATCCGCAAGACATACAGTCTGTCTTCGACAGATTAAAGGCTGCAGGTTTAACCTTGAACTTAACTTCTTTGGGACTGGGGGGCAGTATTGAGTAGCTTGGATGAATAAGGTGCCCAGAGTCAACTGCCTGCTACTCAGGCCCAGTTGCTAATATATGCATATTATAGAAAACACTCTGAAGATTCTAATACAGTGTTAATGATGTCTGTGAGTATAACATAACTCATATGGCAGGCAAAAACCGGAGAAAAAATCCAACCAGGAAGTGGGAAATCTGAGGTTTTCAAGTCATTGCCTATCGAATATACAGTGTCTATGGGGTCATATTGCACTTCCTAAGGCCTCCACTAAATGTCACCAGTCTTTAGAACATTGTTTGAGGCTTCTACTGTGAAGGAGGGGGGAATGAGAGCTGATTGAGTCAGGGCTCTGGCAGAGTACCATGAGCGCTCACGTGAGAGTTAGCTGCGTTCCATCACATTTCTACAGACAAAGGAATTCTTTGGTTGGAACAGTATTGAAGATTTATGATAAAAACATCCAAAAGATTGATTCTAAACTTCGCTTGACATGTTTCTACGAACTGTAATATGACTTTGTCTGAACTTTCGCCTGGACTTGCCCGCGTCTCATGAGTTTGGATTGTGAACTAAAAGAGGAAACAAAAAGGAGGTATTTGGACATAAATTATGGACTTTATCGAACAAATCAAACATTTATTGTGGAACTTGGATTTCTGGGAGTGCATTCTGATGAAGATCATCAAAGGTATGTGAATATTTATAATGCTATTTCTGACTTCTGTTGACTCCACGACATGGCGGGTAACTGTTTGGCTTGTTTTATTGTCTGAGCGCTGTATTCAGATTATTGCATGGTGTGCTTTTTCGGTAAAGCTTTTTTGAAATATGAAACATTGCATTAAATCTGAAACATTGCATTAAGGAGAAGTTTATTTAAATTCAATGCATAGCACTTGTATTTTCATCAACATTTATGATGAGTATTTCTGTAAATTGACGTGGCTCTCTGCAAAATCTGAAGTCCATAATTTATGTCCATTTATGTCCAATAGCTTCTTTTGTTCGGGCGTTTGGTAAGCAAATCCCAAAACGCGATCTGGTCCATTCAGACGAAACGTTTAAAAAGTATCAAAGAAACTTGTCAAACTAAGTATAGAATCAATCTTTAGGATGTTTTTATCATAAATATTCAATAACGTTCCAACCGGAGAATTCCATTGTCTGTAGAAAAGCAATGGAACGAGAGCTACCTCTCAAGTGAAAGTGCATGACTGAGAACGAGGCTGCAGGCAGACCCCTTAGTCAAACAGCTCCCATCCGGCCCCCTTCACATGAGCAGCCTGAAACAAAGTTCTAAAGACGGTTGACATCCAGTGGAAGCCTTAGGAAGAAAAAATAACCCATATCCCACTGTGTATTTGATAGGGGTGAGTTCAAAAACTACAAACCTCAGATTTCCCACTTACTGTTTGGATTTTTTCTCGGGTTTTTGCCTGCCATATGAGTTCTGTTATACTCACAGACATCATTCAAACTGTTTTAGAAACTTCAGAGTGTTTTCTATTCAATACCAATAATACTATGCATATATTAGCATCTGGGACTGAGTAGGAGGCAGTTCACTCTGGGCACGCTTTTTATCCAAAAGTGAAAATGCTGCCCCCTATCCCAATGAAGTTAAAGCAGTGTAATTTCTTTGCCATAACTCAAGTTCCTTGGTCATGTGGTCAATGCTGAAGGTATCCATGCAGATCCAGCCAAAGTTGCAGCAATGAAGGGGTTCCCAATTCCCACATCCCTCAAGGCTGTTCAGCACTTCCTGGGTATGGCTGGATGGTACCACAGGTTTGTGCCTGACTTCAAAAGGTAACCGAACCACTCAACAACCTTAAGAAGAAGGGCGTGAAATTCCAATGGACACCTTGGACATCCTAACCTGAATGCTCATTTCATTGTGTAAACTGATGCATGTCAAACAGGACTTGGAGCAGTCTTGGCTCAACAAACAGGACCTGAAAAAGAAGAAGTTCTTGCCGATGCAAGTCGCACCCTTAATTCAGCCGAGATGAATTATTCAATGACTGAAAGGGAGTGCCTCACTGAGGTCTGGGCTTTGGAGAAATGGAGCTACTACGTGGAGGCAAAGATCTTCACCGTTATGACAGACCACGCTGCTTTGCAGTGGGTCTGGCATCAGGCAAGCTCAACAGCCATCTCATTTGCTGGTCTATCAGACTTTCCTCCCTGCCACAGGACCCAGAATGAATTTAATTGGTGCTAGTGAACTACTACACACACTGGGTGGAGTTGTTTCCACTCCACAAAGCCACTGCATTAGCCGTTGCTCTAATTCTGCGAAGGGAGGTCTTTACCAGATTTGGGATTACAGACCAAATTCTCTCTGACCGAGGTCAGCAGTTCATATCAGGGATCTACAAAGAGCTCTGCACCTACTGAGGTGTAGTTGCCAAGCTGACCACGGCATACCATCTTCAGACCAACCTGACCGAGAGGGTTAACCGAACCCTGAAGGGGATGATTGCTTCATTCGCTGGGGATCAGCACACAAGGCAGGATCAGCATCTTCCAGAGTTTCGCTTTGCATGGAACTCTGCAGTCCAGGAGACTTCTGGGGTCACTCCCACCGAACTCTACCTGGAAAGACCACTAAATGGTCAGATGGAGAGAGTCTTGCAAAGTTCCAATTTTTCAACTGACTGAAGTCCAACACCACCACACCTTGCTAGCCAGAGTGGAGGCCAGCAGAATCAAAACCAAACAACAACAGCTCAGAAACTATGACAAACTTAGACGAGACGTGTGTTTCCCACCCAAGTCTCGTGTCTGGGTACGTTCAAATCATTTGTCAAAGGCATCTAAGAAGTTCACTGTCAAGCTAGCTTTGAGATGGAAAGGTCCCTACCGTGAAGTGCAGCAGTTGAAACCGGTGAACTACTTGGTCTGTTTGGAGGACACTGGGGAAGATGTGAGGATGGTGCATGTTGTTGACCTAAAGCCCTGTTTCCCTACGGCAGAAGAGTTGGATCACAGGCAAAAGCAACACATGATGAGGACTTCCCTGGTTTTGTGTAGCAGGAACATGAACCTACCAAAGTCTGCATCCTCTCTGTTTTATACAGGCTTTGTTTTTTCATGGGAGGAGGAGTGTGGTGAAATCCTGCAAGGAGCCTTCACGGTGAGCTGCCACTTTAAGAACGCATCAGTAGTCAGAAAGGAGGAAATAAAGATAGCTATTACGGCTCTCCGGGAGGTAGCTCTCGGTTGGCGTGGCAGTTTAATCGTGTGTGCTATGCTGAAAAAGTCTTGTTTATTTTCAGTGTGCTTAGGTTGTAAAAACAGACTTTTTTAATGTTCAGTGTCGTTATTTCCCTGCTAGATGTATTTGGATTGACATTTTAGTTAAAGGGAGGTTGCTTGCAAGTATATTGTTAATTTAAATATATCGGTGTGGTACTATTGACATGTGGTCGAGAAGATTTTGGACAAATGAAGGCTTTTGTTTTGTCTATGAATACCTCCCACCCCCATTCATACCCTCTGCACTCCTCCACTGGGAGGTAATACAGATTATTGCAAATCATCTAATGTTGATGACTGGGTTCTTTCTTATAAATTGTTTCTATGACGTTGCCGTTAAATTGCTCTGCCATTATTATTGTATGAGGTATTATTGGTTGGGTTACCCCTGTGCTGTGACGTGTGTTTTATATGGTGTGTCTTAGCCAGTGGAGAGAAACGATATCTGGCAAACAGGTTACACTCTAGGCAGTCTCTTCTGCTGATGTGTGTGTCTGTTAGTGGTTCTCTGTCTATCCTGCTCTTTTCCCTTCAGCAGGGTTAATTCCTTCCCCTATGCCCAAACTAAATAGTTATATTTACCCCTCTAACAATAACGCTACAATCTGTTCTTTCCATGACATAAACTGACCAGGTGAATCCAGGTGAAAGCTATGATCCTTTATTTAGCACACCTGTTACAGTGTAAATGAAGGGGAAGAGACAGATTAAAGAAGGATTTTTAATCCATGATACAATTGAGAAATTGATTGTGTATCTGTGCCATTCGGAGGGTTAATAAATATTTAAAAAATATTCAAGTGGTACGGTAGTAGGTGCCAGGTGCACAGGTTTGTGTATGAAGAATGGTCCACCACCCAAAGGTGTTCCTAATGTTTTGTTCAATTCTTGGTGTACATCCATTGTTTAGCTGTAATGGAATATTAATGTCCTGGATATTTGACTGTGATACAGTGCCTACGGAAAGTATTCAGACCCCTTGACGTTTTACACATTTTGTTACGTTACTGTCTTATTCTAAAATTGATTAAAAAAACATTTCTCCATCAATCTACACGCAATACCCCATTACAAAACAAAAACAGTTTTTTAGACATTTTTGCTAAATTATTACATTTAAGAACATTCAGAGACATGTCCCGAAGCACCTCCTATGTCGTCTTGGCTGTGTGCTTAGGGTCTTTGTACTGTTGGAAGGTGAACCTTTGCCCCAGTCTGAGGTCATGAGCACTCTAGAGCAAGTTTTCATCAAGGATCTCTCTTTACTTTGCTCCGTTCATCTTTGCCTCAATCATGACTAGTCTCCCAGTCCCTGCCGCTGACAAAACATCCCCACAGCGTGATACTGCCACCATCATCCTTCTCTGTAGGGATGGTGCTAGGTTTCTTCCAGATGTGATGCTTGACATTCAGGCCAAATAGTTAAGTCTTGGTTTCATCAGACCAGATAATCTTGTTTCTCATGGTCCTTTAGGTGTCTTTTGGCAAATTCCAAGAGAGTAGTCATGTGCCTTTTACTGAGGAGTGGCATCCGTCTGGCCACTCTACCATAAAGGCCTGGTTAGTGGAGTGCTGCAGAGATGGTTGTCCTTCTGGAAATTTCTCCCATCTCCACAGAGGAACTCTGGAGCTCTGTCAGAGTGACCATCGGACTCTTGCTCACCTCCCTGATGGCCAGCTCTAGGAAGAGTCTTGGTGATTCCAAACTTCTTCCATTTAACAGTGATGGAGGCCACTATTTTTGGGAACTTCAATGCTGCAGACATTTTTTGGTACCCTTCCCCAGAACTGTGCCTCGACACAATCCTGTCTCGGAACTCTATGGACAATTCTTTCAACCTCATGGTTTGGTTTTTGCTCTGACATTCAATGTCAACAGTGGGACCTTATATGGACAGGTGTGTGCCTTTCCAAGTCATGTCTAATCAATTGAATTTACCACAGGTGGACTCCAATCAAGTTGTAGAAACATCTCAAAGATGATCAATGGAAATAGGATGCCCCTGAGCTCCATTTCCAGTCTCATAGCAAAGGGCCTGAATAGTTATATAAATAAGGAATTTATGTTTTTTAATAAAACGTGCAAACATTTAAAACGTTTTTTTCACTTTGTCATTATGGGGTATTGTGTGAAGATTCACGAGGGAAAAACATTATTTTAATATATTTTATAATAAGGCTGTGATGTAAAAATTTGGAAAAAGTCACGGGGTCTGAATACTTTCCGAATGCACTGTATATACACTGAAGTATTCACTGTGTTTTTGAAGACATGACTGTAGTATAATACAGTATTTACTGTGTTTTTGCGGACATGACTAGTATTTACTGTAGTGTTTTGACGTATATGCCTGTCGTAACACCTGTCTATGGTTAGCTAAAACTACCAGACTACGCACGTTACTGTTTAATGAGTTGAACACCTCAACAAGAACATGAGACGGGTTCTTGACAGGCCACCTATTGAGTTGGGTCAACAGTTCTATGTATTGCAACGGACCAGACATCATCTTAGCAAAAATTCAAAAATGTTATTACAATTGTAACATTAGTGTCATGGAGCGCATGTCCACGACTTGTAGACAATGACACTGAAACAAATTATTGGTTGAAGAAAGACTCTCTATTATATCTCTTCAATGTAAAGTCAAGAATCCTGAAACCAAAGAGAATGTTGGATTGAGTAGCGCATTCTGTTTTGCCAAAAACAATTTGACATAAGGCGCAAAAGTCGGGTGTTTGTTGCGCACGCCAGTTACTAAAACAATGTAACTTGTTAAATATTTCTACCGTGTATAAAGCTACCCATTTAAAAGTACATGCTCTTGTAATGTGAAATATATTATTAGAATAAAAATAAAAGTAAAGGTACATTACGCATGATGCAAATTAGTCTCATCGAGGAACATTTATTGGTTGATGAGAATAATCAACGTGATTAATTGTCGCGGGGGTGAATTACTTCATGACTGTGTATTGTGGCAGCTAGCAGGTAGCCTAGTGGTTAGATCGTTGGACTAGTAACTGTAATGTTGCAAGATTGAACCCCTGAGTTGACAAAGTTCAAATCTGTAGTTCCTCCCCTGAACAAGGCAGTTAACCCCCTGTCATTGAAAATAAGAATTTGTTCTTAACTGACTTGCCTAGTTAAATAAAGTTAAAATAAAAAAATGTGACTTCAAGTAGAAGTTATGGCACAAGTTATTGAAGTGTGTGTGTGTGTTAATGAAAATGGTTGTTTATGATATGTCCATGGGAAATTATGCATTTATGGTAGAAATGTGTTTTGGGGCTATCATGATGGAACATCCCTAGCTGAAGGGAATTCCTGGAAAGAATACTTAAGCTTTTCCCTGGGGGAGAGCAGGCTGCGCAGGTAACAGGTTGGCTAGAGTAGAGTTTTACCTGAGTTTTGTTATAGGCAAAGAGTTGTTGCGGGAATAGTTTATACTGAGAATGTTTGATTTATTCAAGTCTTTGTCAATGTTCTGTTTGTCATTTTCTGTACATATTTTATTGGCCAATTAGTCCTGCACCTGTTAATATAGCAAATAAAAGCCTCTAAGAGAGGGGAGCACCGAACATTCTGTCTGACAACTCACTGTATAATCCGCTGCTTCAGTTACTGCCTCACAATTAGACAGGTTCTTGGCCCATTAAAGGGAAACCGTACAGAGGCAGATATAAAGAACAAGCAAAGTTTAGACGATCAGGTTTGCTTGTTTGAAAGATAGCACACATTATGAGTACACACAATGACTTCGATCCAGAGGTAGGACCAAGTCACTATTATTCGGGTCACAAGCAAGTCTCAAGGTCCAAGTCTCAAGTCGAGTCCAAAGTATAACAGGTCAAGGTTCGAGTCAAGTCCAAGTCGTGCATTCTAAGAGCAAGTCAAGTCACAAGTTTTCAAGTCAAGACTCAAATCTGCACATACAACGACTTGTTCAACTACAAATTTTTGTCTATTTATTCAGGCTACCAGACAGCCCTTTTCATTATTTTGTCTACAACACATTTTGATTAGCGTATGCACTCATAAAATAAGGGTATGCAATCCGCAGAAGGCAAGGCAAGTTGACATACTCAGAGTGTAAATTTACTTACAGGTCTTGTTGATCCAATGGTAAAAGCGCCATATCATTCAAAATGTACAAGTAGATTTATTAAATATACACAGGCAATAGCCCAAAATAAAAAGCCTCAAGAACAGGTCAAGCCTGATACAATCTGAACGACAAAGGTAGAGGGCAAGACTGTGCAACTTCGTCTTGAGAAGCCAAATCAAATCTGTCTAACAAGAGCTCAAAAAGGTAGGCCTACATAATATAAGCACTTGGCCCCTAGAACCATACTATTAACCAATTGGCAATTACAAACAATAAACTGATTCTACAATAAAAGGCAATTTCCACATCCATTGGTACATTCATCTTAATCACACTCAAATCAAATTGTATTTGTCACATACACATGGTTAGCAGATGTTCATTTGAGTGTAGCGAAATGCTTGTGCTTCTAGTTCCGACAATGCAGTAATAACCAACGAGTAATCTAACCTAACAATTCCAAAACTACTACCTTATGTAATGGATGTGAAACGGCTAGCTAGTTAGCGGTGGTGCGTGCTAAATACTGTTTCAATTGGTGACGTCACTTGCTCTGAGACCTTGAAGTTGTGGTTCCCCTTGCTCTGCAAGGGCCGTGGCTTTTGTGGAGCGATGGGTAACGATGCTTCGTGGGTGACTGTTGTTGATGTGTGCAGAGGGTCCCTGGTTCGTGCCCGGGTATGGGCGAGGGGACGGTCTAAAGTTATACTGTTACACTTATACACACAAGTGTAAAGAGATAAAGAATATGTACATAAAGATATATGAATGAGTGATGGTACAGAACGGCATAGGCAAGATGCTGTAGATGGTATCGAGTACAGTATGTACATATGAAATGAGTAACGTAGGGTATGTAAACAAAGTGGCATAGTTTAAAGTGGCTAGTGATACATGTATTACATAAAGATGCAGTAGATGTATACAGTATATACATACATATGAGATGAGTAATGTAGGGTATGTAAGTAGCATTGTTTAAAGTGGCTAGTGATATATTTTTACATCAATTTCCATCAATTTCCATTAATAAAGTGGCTGGAGTTGAGTCAGTATTTTTGGCAGCAGCCACTCAATGTTAGTGGTGGTTGTTTAACAGTCTGATGCCCTTGAGATATAAGCTGTTTTTCAGTCTCTCGGTCCCTGCTTTGATGCACCTGTACTGACCTCGCCTTCTGGATGATAGCGGGGTGAACAGGCAGTGGCTCGGGTGGTTGTTGTCCTTGATGATCTTTATGGCCTTCCTGTGACATCGGGTGGTGTAGGTGTCCTGGAGGGCAGGTAGTTTGCCCCCGGTGATGCGTTGTGCAGACCTCACTACCCTCTGGAGAGCCTTACGGTTGTGGGCGGAACAGTTGCCGTACCAGGCGGTGATACAGCCCGACAGGATGCTCTCGATTGTGCATCTGTAGAAGTTTGCGAGTACTTTTGGTGACAAGCCGAATTTCTTCAGCCTCCTGAGGTTTCAACACCATGCATTCATGGAACAGTAATTTTCTCTTTTTCCACATTCTGCCTCCGAAGTGTAGAGCGCAGGCCACGAAGCCTATTTCTATGCACACTCCTATTAAGTACAACCAGAATGACAGAGACATGGGACACAGACACACAGAACTCTGACATAACCCAGGAAACATAAACAAAGGAAACTATACATTGAATGGAATAAAAACACTTTCTACCTCATGAGTCTTCTGAAAGTTCATGTGCACAATAAACATGGCGCCCACTCAGAGGGTAAGAAATTGTTGGGTAAATGAAAATGTATCGTAGGCCTATCAAACATGAAACAGAAACATCTACGTGTTGCAATAAATGTTACAGGGAAGGATTATCAAACGCTAGAAATTAATGGAATATTAGATGAAATACAGATTGAAATACAGATTTACCCCATATGACCTATGCATTTAAACATGTGAAAGCAATAGCAAAATTTCAACAAGAAAAAAAGCCATTTCCACTACGCCTATGGTGCGTCTTCACCACAGTAATAATTAATTTTAAACAAATTCCAAATGCAAGCTTCATAAGTAAATGTGACCGACCGCCTGGATTCGGTCTTAAGTAGCAACATTTTGACATTGGATAAAAGCAGAGACACAGAGCTACAAAATCATATCCTACACTGCATTTGAGGAACAATGGGAAAGCAATTCTGCTTTGAAAGTTGATTAACTTGTAACCTCACTTTTGAGAAAATGGCCTTTGAATGTATTGGTACCTACTGGAGAGTTCTTCTTTGTTTACACGCATTCAACATCGTTCACACCCTCTTAAGCTTTAGCCGCACCCTTCCGTGCGTTCTGTCCTAAAAACAGCAGTCAAGCACCCAAGCTAACTGGGTAATGTTGACTAGCTTGCTAGCTACTTCCAGACACAAATGAGAGAACAGCTCACTGACCATTGTACTCGCCCTAGCAGAGCTGGTTAGGCTGTTTTTATGTTATCCATAGAGTTGGTGACCTTAACTGTGCTGCTGGCAACAATTTCCACTTTTTTGCCAACGTTTACTGACACCAGCCATATTCAACGGGTGTTAAGCATCTGTAAATTTGTCAGTTATTCTGCACTCTTGCACATTCAGACGAGAGTGCTTTGAAATCAGAGTATATAACCAGAGTGAATTTACCAGCTACATCTATCAACCACTCTATTGAAACGGTTTCTATTGAAAACTATTGAAATCTTTTGTTAAGATATGTAGCTAGCTAGCTAGCTAGGTAAACAATGAACCATAATCCCAACTGTTGATGTTACTACCCTGCATGAATCTGCAGGTAGCTAACCAACCAAGTACAATGTTAGCTAGCTAAAATTAGACTATAGCTAGCAAAGCAAATGGCTCTGCGTTACAAATAATAAGATAATACACATAACGTTAGCTAGCGAGCCAGTCAGCTAACATTAGCTAGCTAGCTAAGAGTACAGTTTAACTTGAAATCAAAACGACTTTCTGTCAAACTTAGAAATGTGTAATGTTCCTCTAGAAATTGGAAAGCAACAGTTATGCAGATCTACTACGAGATATATTTATAAAAGCTGCATTAGACAGGATTTCCTACACATACTGACCAGCTCAAATAGACAGAAGCGTGTTCGGACCAATCCAAATTCATCTTTCGGCATGTCCAGCCCACTCATTATCTCAGCCAATCATGGCTAGCAGGAAGGTTGCTGGCTTTTTCTGCTAAACCAATTAGGCTCATAATTTAACAATTGTATTCATATTTACCGATGGCATACAAGTTTGTTATTAAGACACATGAAAGTTCACATGTTCACAAGGCATTTCTGCCAAAAAACGCATTTCGATTTTTTTAAAAGTTTCAGTTCAAATGACTCTCCTGTGAAGTAGTGACCTGCAACATATGCCAAGTTTCCTGAAACAAGTCACAAATGATCCATTTCAAGTATTTGTTAGATACCAAAATACCAGTAGGCCTATGCTAATCATTGCTGATGAGCTTGCAAAGTACAGTAAACAGTTTATCAGCAAACAATTTCTGGAGCTGCCTATTTATTTATTATGGTAATCCTCTCTTCCTATAATTAGTTTGCTAGCTCACCATCCAACTTGTGTTAACTGACAGTTTGCTGGTCTAATCAGAATACCGAGTGTGTGTGTGTGTTTCACTTACCAATCGGTTGCATTTTTTTTTCAAGGGCGATGCTGTGGTTACTGTTTTTGTCTGCATGTAGATTAATCCACGTGGACTCAAAATGAGTGACAAAACATGAAAAAACCTGGCCAGATAAATTCAAATAAAATTAAAATCTATTAGTGAAATAAAGGTGAAATAAAAATAAATAAAAGGTTATGTACCTACCGTTTGTAGGGCCATGCGGTCGGAGGCCGAGCATTTGCCATACCAGGCAGTGACGCAACCAGTCAGGATTCAAGTCATCAGTCTCAAGACAAAGTTGAGTCCAGAGTCTTGAGGTTCCAAGTCAAGTCTCAAGTTATTTAATTTTCTATTATATCAAGACTTTAGTCATCAAATTTGTGACTCGAGTCAAAGTTCTGTAACTCGATTCTACAACTCTGCTTAGATCTGTTACTTCCACTAGATTACTTTTTATTTATTTATTTCTGTTACTTCCACCTTCTGAAATACAACAGTGCTTTAACAGAGATTCAGCTGACCAAATTCACAAGAACAATAACGTACAGTCGTGGCCAAAAGTTTTGAGAATGACACAAATAATAATTTTCAAAAAGTTATTGTCACGTCCTGACCTTAGTTCCCTTTTTATGTCTCTATTTTAGTTTGGTCAGGGCGTGAGTTAGGGTGGGCTGTCACGCCCTGGTCGAAGTATTTTGTGTTTATCTTCATGTATTGGGTCAGGCCAGGGTGTGGCATGGGTTTTTGTATGTGGTGTGTATATATTGGGATTGTAGCTAGTGGGGTGATCTAGCAAAGTCTATGGCTGTCTGGAGTGGTTCTCAATCAGAGGCAGGTGTTTATCGTTGTCTCTGATTGGGAACCATATTTAGGCAGCCATATTCTTTGAGTTTGTGGTGGGTGATTGTCCTTAGTGTCCTTGTTCCTGTCTATGTGTTAGTGTACACAAGTATAGGCTGTTTTGGTTTTCGTTACGTTTATTGTTTTTTTGTAGTGTTTGTATTTAGATTCGTGTTACGTTTGTTTATTAAAACATGGATCGCAATCTACACGCTGCATTTTGGTCCGACTCTCCTTCACCACAAGAGAACCGTTACATGGGCATTCTATGTTTTGTTCTGTGTGTTATATTTCTAGGTGTTTGGCCTGGTATGGTTCCCAATCAGAGGCAGCTGTCAATCGTTGTCTCTGATTGAGAACCATACTTAGGCAGCCTGTTTTCCCACTATGGGTTGTAGGTAGTTGTTTTCCGTTACAGTGTTTGCACCATACGGGACTGTTTCGGTTTTGATTTATTCTATTGTTCTTTCGTATTTAGTGTTCAGTTAATTAAAGGAAATATGAACACGTTCCATGCTGTGCTTTGGTCCGATCTTTCCTGTTCCTCAGATTAAGAAAATCGTTACAGTTATGAAGAGTGATCAGATTAATTGCGAAGTCCCTCTTTGCCATGCAAATGAACTGAATCCCCAAAAAACATTCCCACTGCATTTTAGCCCTGCCACAAAAGGACCAGCTGACATCGTGTCAGTGATTCTCTCGTTAACACAGGTCTGAGTGTTGATGAGGACAAGGCTGGAGATCACTCTGTCATGCTGATTGAGTTTGAATAACAGACTGGAAGCTTCATACGGAGGGTGGTGCTTGGAATCATTGTTATTCCTCTATCAATCATGGTTACCTGCAAGGAAACACGTGCCGTCATCATTGCTTTGCACAAAAAGGGCTTCACAGGCAAGGATATTGCTGCCAGTAGGATTGCACCCAAATAAACCATTTATCGGCTCATCAATAACTTAAAGGAGAGCAGTTCAATTGTTGTGAAGAAGGCTTCAGGGCCCCAAGAAAGTCCAGCAAGCGAAAGGACCGTCTCCTAAAGTTGATTCAGCTGCGGGATCGGGGGATGGCAGCTTGCAGGTGTGAGTGCATCTGTACGTACAGTGAGGCGAAGACTTTTGGAGGATGGCCTGGTGTCAAGAAGGGCAACAAAGAAGCCACTTCTCTCCTGGAAAAACATCAGGGACAGACTGATATTCTGCAAAAGGTACAGGGATTGGACTGATGAGGACTGGGGTAAAGTCATTTTCTCTGATGAATCCCCTTTCCGATTGTTTGGGGCATCCGGAAAAAGGCTTGTCCCGAGAAGACAAGCTGAGCGCTACCATCAGGCCTGTGTCATGCCAACAGTAAAGCATCCAGAGACCATTCATGTGTGGGGTTGCTTCAGAGCCAAGGGAGTGGGCTCACTCACAATTTTGCCTAAGAACACAGCCATGAATAAAGAATGGTACCAACACATCCTCCGAGAGCAACTTCTCCCAACCATCCAGGAACAGTTTGGTGACGAACAATGCCTTTTCCAGCATGATGGAGCACCTTGCCGTGAGGCAAGAGTGACAAGTAAGTGGCTCGGGGAACGAAACATCGATATTTTGGGTCCATGGCCAGGAAACTCCCCAGACCTTAATCTCATTGAGAACTTGTGGTCAATCCCCAAGAGGCGGGTGGACAAACAAACCCACATATTCTGACAAACTCCAAGCATTGATTATGCAAGAATGGGCTGCCATCAGTCAGGATGTGACCCAGAAGTTACTTGACAGCATGCTAGGGCGGATTGCAGAGGTATTGAAAAAGACGGATCAACACTGCAAATATTGACTCTTTGCATCAACTTCATGTAATTGTCAATAAAAGCCTTTGACACGTGTGAAATGCTTGTAATTATACTTCAGTATTCCATAGTAACATCTGACAAAAATATCTGAAAAGCAGCAAACGTTGTGGAACTTAATGTGTCATTCTCAAAACTTTGGCCACGACTGTACTTCTGATGGTAGAAAATAACAGTTAACCACTGCATTTACATAAATAGATATTTTAGAAATACAAATGACTTTACTTAAAATGTGGTACATGCTGGCAGTGAACTGCCTGGAACTCAAACCAAAAAAGTCTCTCCAAACCAACCAACTAAAAACAAAAGGACATTATGCAGTGGTTTTACATAATGAACATGTTGAATTTTGTCACACATGAATAATCCATAGCAGTCTATTAACCCTATCTACGCTGGGGGGGGGGGGTCTACAGAGGAGTCTCACTTTTCCACAGAGGTGTCATAATAGTGTGTAGCCCAAATGTTTGGACACTACAGATGTTTTTGTGAGAAGACGTTCTGCCACAATAAGTGGATGCAGCAGATTGAGATGCAGCACATGAAAACAACACATCTCAAGCTTAAACTGGCAGAATTTGATTGGGATTTTTTTAGATGTTGCTTAGATTGAGGCACGGGTGCGTCAATAGACTTTTTTGCAATTAAAATTAATGGACGCGTTAATAATTATTGCACTGTTTGCACTGCCTTTGTGAAGCTAACTAGACCTGCTTTAAATCAAATCAAATCAAATCAAATTGTATTTCTCACATGCGCCAAATACAACAGCATTACAGTGAAATGCTTACTTACAAGCCCTTAACCCACATTGCAGTTTTAAGAAAAATAAGTGTAGAGTAAAAAATAGATAAGTAAAAAATTGAAAATAAAATTAACATGATTAAACAGCAGTAGTAAAAGTAACAATAGCGAGAATATATACAAGGAGTACCGGTACACAGTCAATGTGCAGGGGCACCGGTAAGTCGAGGTAATTGAGGTAATATGTACATGTAGGTAGTTAAAGTGTAAAGGAGTTAAAGTGACTATACATAGATAATAAATAGAGAGTTGCAGCAGCATGAAAGGGGGGACAATGCAAATAGTCTGGGTAGCCCTTTGATTAGCTGTTCAGGAGTTTTATGGCTTGGGAGTAGAATCTGTTAAGAAACCTTTTGGACCTAGACTTGGCGCTCCAGTACCGCTTCCCGAGCAGGAGCAGGGAGAACAACAGTCTCTGACTAGGGTGTCATCGAAGCACTTATTGATGAAGCCAGTGACTGATGTGGTGTACTCTGAAGAATACCGGAACATATTCCAGTCTGTGCTAGCAAAAAAAGTCCTGTAGCTTAGCATCTGCTTCATCTGACCACTTTTTTAATGAACGAGTCACTGGTGCTTCCCTCTTTCGTTTATGCTTGTAAGCAGGAATCAGGAGAATATAATTATGGTCAGATTTGCCAAATAGAGGGCGAGGGAGAGCTTCGTACGGGTCTCTGTATGTAGAGTAAAGGTGGTCAAGAGCCTCTGGATGAGCGTCTTCTTGTTTGCTTATGGCCGGCCGTACACAGTTCGTTGAGTGCGGTCTTAGTGCCAGCATTGGTTTGTGGTGGTAAATAGACTGCTACGAAGAATATAGATGAAAACTCTCTTAGTAAATAGAATGGTGTACAGCTTATCATGAGAGGAAAACCATGGAAAACGACAAGGAAAACCTCGAGACTTCCCTAGATTTCATACACCAGCTGTTGTTTACAAATATACATAGACCGCCACCACTTGCCTTACCAGAGGCCACTGTTCTATCCTGCTGAAAAAGTGGCAACCCCGCCAGCTGTATGTTATTCATGTCGTCGTTCAGCCACGACTCGGTGAAACACAAGACATTGCAGTTTTTAATGTCACATTGGTAGGATATACATGATCATAGTTTGTCTATTTTATTATCCATTGATTGTACTTTGGGTAATAAGACCGATGGTAAAGGGAGATTACCCACTCGCCATCGGATCCTTACCGGGCACCCAGACCTTCGTCGGCCTTTCTCCGGCAAATAACTTGGATGAGGGCCTTGTCGAGAGTCTGAAGTAAATCCTTCCCGTTCGAATCGTTAAAGAAAAAGTATTCCTCCAGTTTGGGGTGAGTAATCTCTGTTTTGATATCTAGAAGCTCTTTTCGGTCATAAGACAGAGTGGCAGAAACATTATGTACAAAACAAGTTACAAATAACGTGAAAAAACATACAATAATACAATAGGTTTATTGGGCCGTAAAGCGGCAGCCATCTCCTCCGGCGCAATTATACCAGTACAATGACGGATTTATGGCTGTGATTGCTGCTTTTGTTATCTTTATAATGTGTGTTTGCTTGCCATGCCATGCTATGCTATGTAGCTATGGAAAAATGTGCCTTCTATAGCTTCGGCCTACCATAACTATTCCCCAGATCATTGCTGTAAATGAGAACGTGTTCTCAGTCAACTTACCTGGTAAAATACAATAATTCATTTCTGGTCATTCATTGTTAACTGCTGCCATATTTAGGCATAACGTTACCCATTTCTATGCTTATTGTATTTGCATACATTTTTATATATATATTTTATTTAACTAGGCAAGTCAGTTAAGAACAAATTCTTATTTACAACAACGGCCTACCCCGGCCAAACTCGGACAAAACTGGGCCAATCACGGCCGGTTGTGATACGACCTGGATTCTAACCTGGGTCCGTAGTATCGCCTCTAGCACTGAGATGCAGTACCTTAGACCGCTGCGCCACTTGACTATTGCCATTAACAGCTGATTGGGACTCCCAATCACGGCCGGTTGTGATACGACCTGGATTCTAACCTGGGTCCGTAGTATCGCCTCTAGCACTGAGATGCAGTACCTTAGACCGCTGCGCCACTTGACTATTGCCATTAACAGCTGATTGGGACTCCCAATCACGGCCGGTTGTGATACGACCTGGATTCTAACCTGGGTCCGTAGTATCGCCTCTAGCACTGAGATGCAGTACCTTAGACCGCTGCGCCACTTGATTATTGCCATTAACAGCCGATTAATTATGTACAATGCATTTGGAAAGTTTTCAGACCCCTTGACTTTATCCACATTTTGTTACGTTACAGCCTTATTATAAAATGGTTCAAGTCAAATAAATTCCTCATCAATCTACACACAATACCCCATAATGACAAAGTGAAAAAAACAGAAGTACCTTATTTACATAACTATTCAGCCCCTTTGATATGAGACTCGAAATTGAGCTCAGATGCATCCTGTTTCCATTTATCAGCCTCGAGATATTTCTGCAACTTGATTGGAGTCCACCTGTGGTAAATTCAATTGATTGGACATGATTTGGAAAGGCACACGCCTATCTACATAAGGTAGAAAAAACCAAGGAAATGTCAGTAGAGCTCCATGACAGGATCTGGGGAAAAAAAGGTAACAAAAATATCTACAGCATTGAAGGTCCCCAAAAACACTTGTGGCCTCCATCATTCTTAAATGGAAGAAGTTTGGAAGGACCAAGACTCTTCATCGAGCTGGCCACCTGGCCAAACTAAGCAATTGAGGGAGAAGGGCATTGGTCAAGGAGGTAACCAAGAACCCAATGGTCACTCTCACAGTGCTCTAGAGTTCCTCTGTAGAGATGGGAGAACCTTCTAGAAGGACAATCATCTCTGCAGAACTCCACCAATCAGGCCTTTATGGTAGAGTGGCCAGACGGAACCCACTCCTCAGTAAAAGGCACATGAATGCCCGTTTGGAGTTTACCAAAAGGCACCTAAAGACTCTCTGACCATGAGAAACAAGACAGCCGAGACAATGCAGGAGTGGCTTCTGGACAAATCTCTTAATGTCCTTGAGTGGCCCGGCAAGAGCCCAGACTTAAACCTGATAAACATCTCTGGAGAGACCTGAAAATAGCTGTGCAGTGATGCTCCCCATCCAACCTGACAGAGCTTGAGAGGATCTGCAGAGAAGAATGGGAGAAACTCCTCAAATACAGGTGTGCCAAGCGTCACACTTAAGAATACTGTCGTGGCAATTTCCTGTATTAGCAAATGAGGAGAATTACAAACCACACACCAGTCAGAGTTATACTTAAACTTCATATTTAATAATATGAGCTTTACCAAAGCCCTGTGACTTTCAACAATTTACTATCTATAATGAATTGTTGAGAGTCCCAACATAATGGAAACAGAGATATTTTATAGCATAGATGCACCCCTCTCAACTTACATGACGAACCACAGATCTTAGGAACTCTTCAAGGCCTTTTACTTGAGAAAGGAGTATCCCTTAGCCAGATTGCATTCGCTATAAATTATCAGTATTTTGATGTTTGGATAAAAACGTACCCAAATGAAACCTCCCATTTCTCAGGCCCAGAATCTAGAATATGCATATCATTTTCAGATTAGGATAGAAAACACTCTAAAGTTTCCAAAACTGTCAAAATAGTGTCTGTGAGTATAACAGAACTGAAAACCTGAGGAAAATCTAACCAGGAAGTGCCTAAGACAAACGAATCTCCCTGTTCCACTGCATGCCTTCCCTCCATTTAAAGGGATATCAACCAGCTTCCTTTCCCTATGGCTTCCACATGGTGTGAACAGTCTTTAGACATAGTTTCAGGCTTTTATTCTGAAAAATGAGCAAGAACGATCACATCGCGTCAGTGGATGGCTGGGTGCCAGCAGAGGTTTGCATGTGCAACAGCTTGGAGCAGCTTTTCTCTCTCCTATTGAAAAAGCTCAGGTCCGGTTGAAATATTATTGATTATTTATTGTAAAAAAAACCTGAGGATTGATTATAAAAAACGTTTTACATGTTTTTACAAACTTTACGGACAATATTTGGAAAATGACCTGCACGAGCCTGTGGATTTCTGAACAAAACGTGCCAACCACATGGAGGTTTTTGGATATTAAAATAATCTCTATCGAACAAAAGGAACATTTATTGTGTAACTGGGAGTCTCGTGAGTGCAAATATCCGAAGATCATCAAAGATAAGCAATTCATTTTATTGCTTTTCTGACTTTTGTGACCAATCTACTTTGCTGCTAGCTGTTTGTAATGTTTTGTCTGCTGAGAGAGATGTCCTAACAAACGCTTGGTTAGCTTTTGCTGTAAAGCTTTTGTGAAGTCTGTCATGCCTGGTGGATTAACAACAAGCTACGCTGTGTTTTGCTATATTGCACTTGTGATTTCATGAAAATTAAATATTTTTAGTAATTTAATTTGAATTTGGCGCTCTGCAATTCAGCGTATGTTGACGAAAATGATCCCGCTAACGGGATGGGTGTGCCAAGAATTAATTACGCCATCCCTTCACATGGTTTAACTTCTTGATCTTACCCATCCCGGATCCGGGATCGTGAATACACCCTCAGGCTCATTACCATAACGCAACGTTAACGATTTCTAAAAATCGCAAATGAAATGAAATAAATATGCCTGCTCTCAAGCTTAGCCTTTTCTTAACAACACTGTCATCTCAGATTTTCAAAATATGCTTTTGAACCATAGAAAATCAAGCATTTGTGTAAGAGTTTTGATAGCTAGCATAGCATTTATCGTAGCAATTAGCACGCAACATTTTCACAAAAACCAGAAAAGCAATCAAATAAAATAATTTACCTTTGAAGAACTTCGAATGTTTTCAATGAGGAGACTCTCAGTTACATAGCAGATGTCCAGTTTTTCCTGAAAGATTCTTTGTGTAGGACAAATCGCTCCGTTTTGTACATCACATTTGGCTACCGAAATGAACCGAAAATTCAGTCACCAAAACGTCAAACTTTTTTTCCAGATTAACTCCATAATATCGACCGAAACATGGCAAACGTTGTTTGAATCAATCCTCAAGGTGTTTTTTCACATATCTCTTCATTGATATGCCGTTTGTGGAAGCCTGCTTTCGTCTCAGAATCCCATGGAAAAATACCAGCAGCTGAGTTTTGCGCACCAATTTCCATGCAGGACACCGTGCGGACACTTGGCAAATGTAGTCTCTTATGGTCAATCTTCCAATGATATGCCTACAAATACGTCACAATGCTGCAGACACCTTGGGGAAACGATAGAAAGGGCAGGCTCATTCCTGTCGCATTCACAGCCATATAAGGAGATAATGAAAAACAGAGCCTCAGAAATCCTGCTCATTTCCTGGTTGCAGTTTCATCTTGGTTTTGCCTGAAGCTTCTGTTCTAGGGCACTCACAGTGAATATCTTTGCAGTTCTGGAAACGTCAGTGTTTTCTTTCCAACGCTATCAATTCCATGCATAGTCGAGCATCTTTTTGTGACAAAATATTGCGCTTAAAACGGGCATGTCTTTTTATCCAATAATGACACAGCGCCCCCCTAGGATGAACTGGTTAACAGATAAATTCACATATGAAGGCAATTTTCCATTCTGACCTCTCCCCTCTATGGTCCCCAAGTGATTGATCCCTAGCTGAGAAGGGAAAAGTGCAACTGCTAACAGTATAGTCCAAAGGGATACATTCTAATGACAAGTATCTCACATAAGCATATTATGTAAATAAAACATCTTATCTATGTTACCCAACTAATTCTGATTCATCCGCCACAATACTCGAGGCTGTAATCGCTGCCTAAGGTGCTTCAACAAAGTACTGAGG